>NC_049908.1:19492349-19864849 GCF_001411555.2 Juglans regia
CACTGCTGACGTTTCAGAACGTTCGGCCTTATTGTGCAATTCAAATGTGCGATTTACTTTAGATCTCCAAAACGTCTGCTATTAAATCGCATATTTGAATTGCACGATAAGGCCGAACATTCTGAAACGTCAGCAGTGCAGATTCGTCAACTTCAAACCCGATTTCGACCTTTATGCAGCCAATATCTTTTAAAACTCAAAACATGAAAGTTGTAGATATTTGTCTTGATGTTCCATATCATCTTGAATCATCTCGATCGGAGCTCGGATGAGAGTGTTATGCTTAGATTACGAAGCAGTATTGAAACTGTCCAGAACTGCCCAATTAGCTTCGTTTTGCATTAAACAACTCCATTTGCTTCATAAATAAAAATATAAGAATAATGAGTACATTTAGGCACCAAATAAGTATAAAAGACTAAACATTAAGGGAGAAAAATATCACACTTTGCATTCTCATCAACCCACATAAAAAGAAAATTAAATTTTTAATAGTGAACCTCACTCTTTTTCAAAATGACTGTACGGTGCTTGTGCACTCTACGACTATACGTAGCATTACTCATATTCTAGAGCTTGCGCAAGATGCAAAGCAACCCTTAATTGCATTGCCCATCTCATAGGTTGTGTTTCCCCTTAATCATGTAGTTAAGTTTCAATATTAATCTCCAAAGAATTCACCTTCCAACCGAAAATGCAAGCAAATGGTTAAAAAAAAAAAAAAAAAATAGCATGCTTACAAAGAAGCATGCTCAGATTTTACCATACAGCTCCAAATATGTACTTAGGCTATACCTTTTGCATTTTTAATAAGATTTTTTATTACTACAAAAAAAAAAAAAAAATCTTGAATATCTTGAATTAAAACTGGACTTCTGGGGACAAATCCAGGAAAAGTCCTAACTTTCTCTTGAGCTCCTTCATACAAAACATTATTATATGTTGATATTTTTTATTAAATAGTATTTATCAATAACCTTTATCTCTTTAAATTGGTTGAATTTAATGTTTCAGTTGCTCAATTGCTTTTTAATTACTCATTATCGTCCGTTTTCGGTTTTTCAACCAAGCCGTTTGAAATTTAATTTGATCAATTAATTTCTTACCGGCTCTTCATTAATGGTCCATAAGTTTCTGACGTTGGTTTTTTCTTTTTAATTTGGTAGTGGCTGATCGTTCATTGTGCCGTTTCTTGGAAATACGTTACTTTATTCATCATTCATTTTGAACTATTACCGAGTCTTTTTTTGATTTTTTCATGAATGAGTGTGCCGGCTCTTAGTGTATTTTGAATTGTTTAAATTTTGATGGAGGTTGGCGTCTGTCTATATTCTATTATTATTATTTTTAATATGGTGTGTTTTATTTGTACAATATAGAGAAAATCTCTAAAGAGATTAAAAAGAGGGTTGTACCTAGATAATTTTGAGAGTATTTTAGATAAAAGAGAGGTGTTTTTTTTGAGTGGAGTTTTGGACTTACCACTTGTGCAGAGTATGTTTGAGTCATACGACGATCAGTTGAGCTGTTATATTTTGGAGGAGTCAAGTCAAGAAGAGTTCTGCTGTACCGATTAATTTGAGACTTTGTACACCGCAGATGACTTGAATCTC
This sequence comes from Juglans regia, assembly GCF_001411555.2. Taxonomy (NCBI): domain Eukaryota; kingdom Viridiplantae; phylum Streptophyta; class Magnoliopsida; order Fagales; family Juglandaceae; genus Juglans; species Juglans regia. The sequence goes on from NC_049908.1 coordinate 19,493,963, forward strand.
TTTAAAGAGAGCGAGATTTTCGTGCTTCAGTCCAAATTGGTTTCGTGTGAATATTAATTTTATTGTAATTTTTATTATATTATTGTAAATTTTACTAACATTATATAAACATGCTCCTTTATACAAAAGATAGTAATGATTATCTGTGTAGTATGTAGTTTCTGTTAAAATGTGAAGGAACAAAATGGCACTAGGGTGCAAATGTATCTGTTGAAGGAAAACATCACCATCTCCCCTCTCAAATCTTTCATATTCATAAGTAGTTGCAAGATAGAATTAAATATTTATAAATTTTTACAAGTAATAAAATTATGAAATCAAGATGTCTGAGCTTGGCCGGTACGAATTAAATATTTATTTTTAAATGTTTCAACTCATGAGTAGTGGGTTTGGTTATTACTGGAGCATATAGGATTTCATAGTGTAGAGTACTCATGCAACAACATCAAAGAAAAGCTAGTTCAACAAACTTACAATGAAATAAGTGCTTTGCTAATGTATCATTGGGCATGTATTCTGCAACAAGTAACCTCTCATCACCTTCAAAGCAACAACCAAGTAGATTTGCCAGCCTATGGTTCCGGAGCTGACCGACAGTCCTCATGGCTTCTTCCTGAATCAGTAAAAGTTTAAGTTTATGAGCTCAATATGGGAACAAAAGTAGAATAATGCATTGGTCACAAATTATATGTTGGACTGAACACAAGTATTTCTCAAGATAATAAGCAAAATGGTTACAACAAAAAATATTCCATACACACAAATGGATTGGAGTTTAAACTGGATTAGTAAGTGTTTGGATGTTGAATTGAATTAAGATGAAAGTTAAAAGTTGAATAAAATATTGTTAGAATATTATTTTTTAATATTATTATTATTTTTAGATTTGAAAAAGTTGAATTGTTTATCATATTTTGTGTTGAAATTTGATAAAATTATAATAATTAGATAATTAAGATGAATTGAGATGAGTTTAGAATCCAAATTGGCCATCACTGGACCATGAGTTCACCTCTTCATAGGTATTTCACTCCAATAAAATAATAGACATAAGGGTAATGCACACTCGTGATAACCTTGAAATCCCAAATGATGTGATTCATATAATCACGATGTAACAAGAGCAGCACCATAAATGCAAGAATCATAGGCAATAGCAGTCATGATTATAATTAATTGATGGAAGAGGTGGTAGCTCTTGAATTGCCAAAGACTAATTAAAGGGCCATTTGAATGGTAAGATGACAAAAGATGAATTGAGATTGTTTGTAAATAGTAGTATAAAATAAGTTGAAATGGGTTATATTGAGTTCAAGGCAAAGAGTTGCCAAGCACAACATGATTAAAAACTAGGGGTGTAACCGGTCCGGTTCGGTCCGGTTTTGGACAAAATCTAGGACCGAACCGGTATGTACCGGTTTTGTATTTTTCAAAACCGATTACGCCCCGATTACCCTCCTAAACCGGTACTTCCGGTTTTACCGGTTTCCGGTCCGGTCCGGTCCGGTTTTCCGGTTTTTTTTAAATGTAAAAAACATATAATAAAGTGTTAATTCTTATTATAAAATATTATTAAAAATTTAATATATATATTATGCTTAAAGCATATGATCAATTAAATTTTTATCTTTAAGATTAAACTTTTATTTTATAAATTATAACAACATTATCTTATATATAATTATATTAATAACATATGATCAAATAAATTACAAATGTTCATATTTAAGATTAACATTTTATGTTATTATTTATAAATTATAATATAAAATTTTTTCATATATGATATATAATTATATATATTATATATAAAAATTTAACATATAATTATATATTATATATATAAATATTTTGTATAATATATAAATTAATTTTTATATTTTTTTTCTAACCGGTCCGGTTCGGTCCGGTCCGGTCCCAAAAACTACGGAACCGGAACCGGACCGGAACCGGCCGGTTTTCATAAAATAGGAACCGGTTCCGGACCGGACCGGTTCAAAACCGGACCAACCGGTCCGGTTCGGTCCGGTCCGGTCCGGTTTTCCGGTTTCCCGGTTTAAATTTACACCCCTATTAAAAACTCTAAAGGAGAAAAATTACATGGCATGAATGAGGAGAAACAAAAATCACCTTAATGATTATAAATGAATGGGACATACGTAGGTGATAAGTTTGACAAGGTCATCCTACTTGCCATGAATGAGTTGTCATAGTCGCAATTTCCATTCTGTTTACTACAATAAAAATGAGCATTTATAACAGATTATTTGCGATGAGAATGACTATTTATAACAAAAACAGATTCATTTTAATAGGAAATAGTCATTTTCGTAGGAAATAACTGACTACAAATAAGTAGTTTTCTTGTAGTGATTACATCCTTTCTAGCATGTGGAGGATTTAGATATTTTGTCCACAACTTCATTTCAACTCAAAAAACTTCCCTTCCTATATTGAAAAACACAACTTCAAATTGCTTCTCCAGTCAATGTAATCTAGGATTAGGATTAATTGGTAGTGTATAAATTTTAGACTTACTAGGCAAGGGGATAGAATTTTGCTTTTTCATAGAGCAAGTGAACTCTCACACACTAGCAAATGGCTGGGACAAGGTGCACTAATTGCGTTCAAGCAAAGTCAAAACAAATTTAAATAGCTACATCAAATTTAAATAGATCAACATCTGTGATACAACTAAAAAAGAGGCATAGGAACAAAACTTACATTCTAATCTATATTACACAGTAGCTAGAGAGTGATTTTTATGTAATTTTTATTACTTTTTTTATTTATGAAAAGTGTTAGTTCTTCTTCAATACTATTGATTTTATTTTAATTCTACATATTTTTCTTTATTTTCTTGGATTTGAAGGAATGAGAAAATTTAGTACAAAAGAAGAGACTACTCATGATCCAGACCGACGAGAGGCAACGAGATCTGAAGAGAGCCGAGGAGATTTAGGCGAGGAAACTCAATGACGACTAGAATTGCCGACAATTGTTAGGTGATGAGCGAGATATTTTACCTTGAACGAGAATATTTGGTGATAAGGCTCTGGACGACTAGATTGGGTGACCAGTCTAACTGACCAACTTAAAAGACTAACATAAATGACATCATGGGCAACAACTAGCAAAGGGTTTGAAAGTAATTTTGTATACTAGGAGATAGTCTGGACATACTTGAGTATTTCGATCATAACTTTCTACTCACATATCCGATAGATGAGATTCTGGATGGGTTTGAAAGCTATCTTAAAGGGCTACAACTTTATCTCTAATAAAGATTTCTAAATTTGGATTCCTGGAGCGCGTACAAGGCTGCCAAAATTAGTCCTAAAAGTTAGGCAACTTTTTAGGCAGAAATCATGAAAACATTAGGGTTTCTTTTATATCATATATAAGCATATCATTAGTACATAATTAGGGAGAGAGTCTGAGTTTTAGAGTCCAATATTCTGTAGTTTATTCTTTAAGTTTTTTTCAAGGAGGCGGATTTGGGGAGCAGAGGCAAGAGCCGCATGCTTCATCAACCAACTCCAATGAAGAACACTAGTTTTATCCTTTTCCTTTTCAATTTCATTATGAATTAATTTTATTTTCTAGAGTTTTGATGTAGTCTAGCTTTGAACACACAATTTATATTCTAAGTTATCGTATTTTTACTATTTCCATGATTGAGTGTTTATTCCTTATTCTTAATGCTTGCAATTTTCTAGCTAATTATTGTTCGATCAATTGAATCGTAATGAGATCAAGAGGTGATTTGTGATTAGAGCTCTAGGATTAAGCACCATTAGTTGAGTGAAAATATAGATACTTTACTGCGATTAATGTGATTTTCAAGAAAAATCCAGAGAACTTAATGAATCTCCAATTAGTTAAATTCACATAGAGATATGAAGTTATTAATTGAAGATATTTTTAGTATTGTTTGAGAAAAAATATTGAATAGTTAAGAGATTTTATCATTAACTTTTAATAATTGAAATTCTATAACAAGGAAGAATAAATTGTGTGAGATTCGCTAGGTGAAATCAAACGCTCTAGATTTATTCTTATCATCTTTAAAAATCTAAATTTTAATACTATTTTCTTCAATTTAGTTTATAATCTATTCTTCAATTTTCAATTTTTCAAATAATAATTAATTTAGTAAATTTTAATACTCAATAATATAATTATTCTCTATGGACTCGACGTCTATTTTCCTCTAAAATATTTTACTACTTGTTACGATGTGTACTTACAGATATTTTTAGTATAACAGAGTTATGACTTGCCAGGATTTGTATATTTATATTCTGAGACTTGTCCCTGCAATTCCAAGCAGCACTAGAAATATTCTTCACTCGTGGCAACACGTAACTTTCCTGATATAAGCCTATGTGAAAGAGAAATAATATTTGCAGTCGTAGAGTACATAAGTACTACGTAATCTCTATGAAACCAATAAGTAAATATGAGATTCACTTCAAAAAAATTAATTTTCTAATAGTAAACTTTACTAGTTTTCAAAACGATCGCGTGACAAACTAAATCATGTACTTTGTAATTGGCAGGTTTTGCCCGTTCTTTGATCAATAATATTTGTTTACTTATAAACAAAAAAAAAAAAAAATAATCATGTAGATTGCTTTTGGAATTTGGTCAGAGGGCAGAATTCCTGATACAAACTAAAACCATCTTGCCATTTGGACCATTGCCTCTTCAGAATATTGTATGCCTTCAATTCATTTTGGCCGGTGTTCTTGACACAAGCATCAAACCTCAGTTCGGTGGAGCACAGATCATCAAACAGTTCGGGCACACCAGTTTCCATCTTTCCAGGAGGAACATGCTTCTTCTCGTGAACTTTAAAAATCAGGATATCAAGATTCTTATCACTGAAGGTATTGCACATTGTGTTATCCATGGTAGAGTATTTAAATGCAACTGGAGTATATAAACAGAAAGGTTTCGGTTTTTCAGAGCTGCCCCGCGTCTCTTCTCTGTCATCAGCAAGGGAGACAGTACCATCATCACGAAGCTCACAACCAGAATCTGGCACAGCCAATTCACTGGCCACCTGCTTGACTTCATCACATCTCAGGCTAAATTCCTTCTCTAAAGAAAATCCATCCATTCCTTCCAAATCTGAGTAGTCATTACGATACTCATGTAGTGCAAGTAGAATTGGAAGAGGAAGTACTGGACCAACAAGAGCATCATCTCGCTGCACTTTCCATGACCATTTATTGCTTCGGTGTGAAGGCTTTCTTAGGAAGAAAGGAGGCAATTGAGGTAGGTCTGGAACAACTAGAAATTCCAAAGCTACCTTTTTCTGGTCCACTAGTACTTCAAGGAACTCAGGGTAGTAGGAATAGGCCAGTTGCAAAAGTTCTATTGGCAGGCCTGCCCATAGTCTCCTCAAAGCAACCTCGTGTATGCTCGCTGGCAAGCTTATGTCATCAAAAGCAACTGCAACTGCGGGAGATGATCTCAATCGACCAAAGCCATAAGCCTTCAACTTCTCACACAAGATTTCATGAGCTTCTGTACTAAAGGTTTCCTTCTCTTGAGGACCCTTTTGATGATTTTTAATTTTCGAATCCAGGACTTTAGTAAGGTTACCATTCAAATATGCAGATAGGTTATCAAAGTTCAGGTACTTAAATCTTCTGGGAAATCTATATTCCCCATCTTCCGTGGTAAAAAGGAAATTATCTTCAAATTGCAAAAATTCTCTGTGAAATTCTTTCAACTTCTTCACAGGATCCCACGAGGCACAGTATCTTTGTAATTCAAGCTTCCCTGAAGACATAAGCCTTATCAGTGTAAAACCACCAAATTCATCAGACTCGGCAAGCTGTGCAGATAGACCTTTGTTTAGGATGCCAAAGCCCAAAACTATCTCTTTCTTTTGCTGCCAATCAATCCATTCAGGAAGATCATCCTTCAAAATCTCTTCCCTTACAAGACAACTTCCACATCTGCATTCACGACCAGACAATAACAGGTCCGTAGGGAGCCCCCATGCATAAATGGTTTCTGAAAATTCTGAAATTTCGGACGCAATGTTTCCTCGAGGGGCTGGTAAAGCAGGTCCATAGCAAAAGAGATTAAACTCACAATTCCAAAACGATCCTAATATAATGCAAAAACCTGATTCAGAAGCCCACTGATACGTTTCATTCCTTGAGTTTGATCTCAATTCAGACAATCTAAACACGTCAATGTAGCACGGTTTATCAAGACCATGAGCCCAATGCAACATCGGCATCATCGGTTTCCGCACATCACAAAGGAGCAACAAACTATGGGAAGCCAATGCAAAATGAAAGCCATCAGAACCAGCAATCATAAAACGAAGGAACCTTTCATTTTCAACCGATGCATAATTACTTAACATCTCAACCTTGGCTAAACAGATCACGACGCATTCATCAAGCCTCAAATCAACTAAAAACACAGCATCGGACCGAGCAACAATCAAGATCCTAAGATGCCAACTGAACTCACAACCCAACCATTTGCGACTCCCCGAAGTACCCGACTCATCATCCCAAGAAACTCGCAACCTAGTCCCTCTAAAACGCGCACTCGGGGCAAAACTTTTCAAACAAGACTCCAAAACGAACAAGAACAATGAGCCACTCTCCAACAAAACCACACTCTCCTCTGGCACATACGGACTCCAACAAGCACAAACCACAGAGCAACTCTTGAAAACCTTACTACCTAAGCAAACCAAACTCGGGCTATCCCAATTCAAGCCAATCTCTTTAACCATCACAGCAAACCAATGCACAGAGTACAACGTAGAAACCATCAAATACCCAACAATAGCAGAAGAATTCGACTCAAAACTTGATTCAACTATGGGGTTCACCGAGATATTGTTAATCCGGTACTCAAACCCAGTCTTTTCCCTGAAGACGCTGCCCTTCTTATCGACCCGAACGTCAAAACTGGAACCCGAACCATCCAACAATAATACCAAGAATCCGACTTGCTCAAAATTGACACCAGTAGGGAAGAAAACAATGACAGACTTGGAATTGGGTTGCTGAAGGAAGGAGAGGCGGTTGTGAAGGAGGTGAGAAGCGGCGTCATTTTGATGGGCAGCGTGGTGCCCGACGAGGGAGGAGACAGAGGAGGAAGTGGAGGGGGGGATGGACGAGTTGAGGAGGAATTTGGGAAGAGAGAGGTGGGGAGGAGGAGAGAGAGAGTGAGGCAAGAGAGACTGCGAGTAGAAGAGGTGCGTTAGGGTTTGGGGCTTTGGGTTGAAAACCAGTGGACCCAGAGCTTGTCTGGATGAAGGGCCTGAGAGGTGGAGAGGAGGAGTAAAGACTGCGGAGACCGGGAAGGCGGACTTCCACTCTGATGAGCACTCCATTGCTAGCATTGGAGAGGTTGATTCAAAAAAGAACGGAAGAAGACGTTCGGTTTTATAAAGACTTCGGTCCTTGAAGTCGTTCGGTTTGATAAAGACTTCGGTATTTGAAATGATAAAATATTGTTAAAATATTATTTTTTAATATTATTATTATTTTGAGATTTGAAAAAGTTGAATTGTTTATTAAATTTTTTATTAGAATTTGAAAAAATTGTAATGATGAGTTAAGATGAGTTGAGATGAGTTTGGTAACCAAACTCACCCTTCATCTTATTTTACTATTATAATTTTTTAATTTTTAATATAAAATAAAATAAATAATTTAAATTTATCAAATTTTAAAATAAAAATAATATTACAAAATATATTCTAATATTATTTTATTTAATTTTTTAATTTTAATTTTAATTCATCTCATCTTATTTACAAAAACAAACGAATCATGTATCCAACTACGACTATCACGCCCCGCAGAATCCTTCTAGCCAGAAATCCACAAAATATAAAATACAGATATAATAATCCTCCAAAATTAAATACTTTAAAAATAAATCTAAAGAAAATAAACTCCATACTAATTCATATTTTTTAAAATCTCACAAATTCACTTATATCACCTGGCTATTATCTTTTGTTATAATCCTATCACGTATCATCTATTCCAGCCACAACCATCAAATGAATCTGAAAAAATAGAGATAAATGAATGAGTCTACCAACTCAATAGACAACAAACTTATATTAATGTGTAAACGTGAGCCATTAAAAAATATAGAAACAAACAATAAATAATAATAGTGGTGTTTTCTTAAGCATTTCATTACAATAAAATTACAAAAGATCTTAAGAGCAAGTATTACTGAAACAACATTAGAAACAAAAATAAAACCCTAGAAAATCTCCAAGAGACTCACGTATCCTCCCTTCTCCGTGCCTATAAAACCCCTTGAGACCCTTTAAAAAATAAACACAAAAATATTTGGAGAAAAACTCACTCTCATAGGCCTTGTATTTTGCCCAACCACCGTCGAAGACCACTTGAACGTCGGAGCACTACCCATAGTGCCAGAAATTGTCGGCCAACCCAACTCTGTCGGACCCCAACTATCTGGTAAGCTAACTGTTGTTTGCCACCCCTCCCTCTCTCTAGTGCTTATCGGCTTGAAAAATTCTCTCTAACTCTCTCACTCTTTCTCTCTCTTGTGTCGCACCGCTACCCAAAGAAGCCCAGTGTGTTGCCCCTTCTGTCGCACGATGCTTCTCTCAGGAGCCTCTATTCTCTTTCTCAGCCCTTAGGGCTTTTACATTACTAAACTTAAGTTTCGTTTGTTTTCGCATATGAGATGAGATGAATTGAGATTAAAGTTGAAAGTTGAATAAAATATTGGTAGAATATATTTTTTAAATATTATTTTTGTTTTACGATTTGAAAAATTTGAGTTGTTTATTTTGTTTTGTTTGTGAATTTGAAAAAGTTATAATGATTATATGATATGAGATGAGTTGTGAAAACAAACGAGGCTTTAGAGTGGGTCATGGGGCTTAAGCCCATTCGGCCAGAAGCCTTATAAACTCTAAGACGGCTTAATTTCTACATGAGCCTTAGGATTTTTAGGATCGGACTGGACTGAACCAATTGATAAAATATATATATATATAAAATAATATTTGTATTGTTGTATATATAAGTTTTATATATTATGTATAATTATAAATTTTTATGTGAAATGTTTATATATAATATATATAATTATATATATATTCATATATGAAATAATTTCTTATTATAATTTATAAATTATTACATAAAATATTAATACTAAATCACTAAAAGTTTATAACTAATACTAATAGTCTAATATAAACTAAAGACTATAGTTATACTTATAATTAATACTACAAGTTTTTACTAAAAGTTGATAACTAATACTAATATTAAATATATAGTTTATAACTAATACTAATATATAACTTATAATTAGGGGTGTTCAACCGGATCTGGATCCGGATGCTAAAATACGGGCGGATAACTGGATTCAATCCGGATATTCGGATTGTAACCGGATATCCGGATTTAATCTGGATCTAATCCGGGTTATAACTGGATTTAATCCGAGTTATAATCGGATAAATCCGGCTTTAATTTTTTTTTTAAAAAAAGACTTTAAAACTTAAAAAAATGTTTTTATAGCACTTAGTTTTTTTTTTTAATTCTGATAATAAATTAACAAACAAAATAATAAATAAAAATGCAAAATAAATAATATTGTTGTTACATCACAATGCAAAACATAAATTTACAAAAAACAAAAGAAATAATAATACATCACAACTAATTAAACTAAAATGTAAATTTACAAAGATCAAAATTTATTAGTCTTCACATCTTGTATTAATCCAGTGCCATGAACAACCCTGCAATATTCAGCAATTGGAACCAAGCGATCACTTCTAATGGAAGATTGAAACAGTAGTCCCTGATGCAGCAGAAGCTTTTCTCTTTCAGTTTTCAACATTTTGCCTCGCTGCAGACTGTAGTGTTGCCAAAATTGTTTAGTCATCAACTTCAGTGTTGAAAATAATACTTGGAAACACTGCTGTGATATCCAAGGGAAAGATACAAAATCATTAAAAAAAAAAATTTAACTAGGTTTAAAGTTACAAGGGAAATATTGATGCCTAAGTACCAGAAAATGCTTGTACACTGGCCTCAACTCAAAAGGAGAGGAGATAACAAAGTCCCAACAGAATCAAAGTCCAATAAGGTTCAGAATGTTAGTTTGGTATGAATTAAATTATTTTCCATTAGACTGCCAAGATGTTACATTAATAAATAAATAAAAAATAATTATTCTACCATCCGCACATCAACTCAAAAACAATTGTTTAGTATATTAATTTCTCCTTCCACAATATATATATATATATATAATTTCTAGTACCCAATTCAGACTGGGATGCAAAGAGTATTCTATGCAAAAATAAATGCCAACTTTCATCAGTTTTGCATTAACTTTTAACATGCATTTGCACCAAGATCCGTTGCATCAGGAGATCAAAAGATACAAAACCAATAACTAGAAGTGTAAAGTGAATCAGAAGAAAACCTCAACATTTATAGAATATTAGGCCAACTGTGGTGTAATTTTTCTCCATGCCTCTGAAAAAAATTCGTGAGAAGAAATTATAAGAGTAGGCAGCAGCAAAGCAAAATGAATCTGTACCTTACTACCTTGTAGTGGCACATTACCTCTAATACGTGCAGAAGAATTTTTAAAGAACCAGCCCGAACATCAATATTTTGAGTAGAAAAGTAAAGTACTCTGAGTTGAGTAAACTCTCAACTCTGCAAGCCTGGTTCCCATCTAAGAGCCAAAGAGAGAAAATAAAAAGCTATACCAATCCTTATTTTAAATATAATACCTAACTTCTTTCTTTTGGAAAAAAGACACAAATATTAATACAAAGAACTAAGAAACTCATGATCTGGTTAAATTAAATATGGCATGGTTCCGATAACTTACTGCATAAGGAGAGTTTTCAATGCATAGGGTGGGAGTCCATATGCTTAAGTTGCTGAAGTTGAAGGAAGAGGGTTACTTTAAGCAGAAAAAAATGTAAAGGTTAAGTTAAATGGATAAATTAATAATAAAAAGTCAAACTTAACAAATAAAAGTGTTTACCTTCAATGTCAACGCGTTCTACATGCTCCTCGACCTCCCAAGAACTAATGGTTCACAAGCCAACCAATTTTGCGTGCAAATTAGTGCTTGGACAGTCTCAGGAGCTAATGAGCTTCAGTATGGATTTATTACACGTCCACCGATACTGAATGCGGACTCGGATGCGACGGTGGAAATAGGGATGCCCAATACATCACGTGCGATCTCTGCAAGGATGGGATATCTAAATGAGTTCTTCTTTCACCAATCCAAAATATCAAACTCGGGTATTTTTGGTTCAATCACATCCGACAAATACCTATCCATGTCCGAGCTAAGTACTGAATTGTTTTGCTTCTCAATATATTGCTCTAGAGCTGTATCAAAATCTTCATAGTCCAGGTCATCACCAATAATATTTGAGGAACTTCTATGGGTCATATTTGATCTTCCACTACCTAGCCCATAAAACTTGTGGTATTGCTCAATCAAATGATCCATGAGCAATCTTACTTTGACCTCAATTTTATCTCCGCATTCATCCTCTTTGCACCTTTTTAACCAATATGACAAGGCTGTAATCTTATATCGAGGGTCAAGGACAAAAGCTACATAAACAATCATGTTCATCCTATCTGTTTTCCCCCAATATTTATCAAACTTAAGTTTCATAGTAGAAGCCATCTTCATCAACATATCATCCTCACTCTGACCCATGTTGTTCAAAGTGTTCTCAATTGTACAAATTTGTTGAAATAACATATTAGAGGTCACATACAATGAGCCAGAGATTTTCAAAGTGGCATCATAAAAAATTTTTAGAAACTTAATAAAAATACGAGCCATTTGCCAATCTTCAAATGGAGGCGCCAAAAGTTGTGACTCCTTCACTCCCATTAGTACGAAAGCTCTTTCGTATTTTTTACCAATACTAAGCATTAGGTATGTTGAGTTCCATCTAGTAGGAACATCTAGACACACCATTTTTTCACACATAATATTCAGCTCATTTGCACACGTTTTAAACATATCAAGCCTTGCCGGTGAAGACCTCACAAATCTAATTGCTTCTCTAATCTTATTTACAACATCATGAATAATTTTTAAACCATCACATACAGTGAGGTTTAAAATATGTGCAGCACATCGCACATGTATGAACTTGCCTCCCAAAATTGTGAACTCATTATCTCTTATGTTCCTCCTCACATGATCAATAGCAACATTATTGGAGGAGGTATTATCCATGGTGATCGTACAAAGGCGGTTAATCTCCCAATCCACCAAACAAGACTCTAACATCCAAGCAATGGTCTCACCCCTATGATTAGGAATCTTGAAAAATATTATAATTTTCTTGTGTAATACCCAACTTTGATCAATATAATGGCATGTAACACAAATGTAATTCTTGTTTTGCACCGATGTCCATATATCGGTGGTCAAACTCACTCTTTGACTACTCAACAATGCCTTCAACTTTTGTTTCTCCTCTTTGTATAAACCAATATACTCTTTTTGGAAGGTGGTTCAGGATGGCAAGGTGTGTCTAGGCTCTAAATAACCCAAAAGTTTAACAAATGCCAGATGCTCTATAACCTTGAATGGCAATTCATACTGGATAAACAAATTGGAAATCATCGCCTTTAATTTTTTACGATCATATTGTCCTAACACTTGAGGACTAGATGCTTTACCATCCATCCTAACTCCAGTGTGTGATGGTGATTTATCCTTCCCAAGATTTTTATTCTCTTTAGTGGGAGAGTTCGGACAAGCATATCTTAGGTGGTGTGACATTGATGAAGTACCATTTTTATAATGGCATCCATAAATCTTAAAACAATAATTGCATTGAGTTTTGGGTGCAATGGGATCAATAGGTTCAATCCTTGTAAAATGATCCCATACAAGAGATTGGTTCGTAGCCTTCTTGGCTCTTTTTGTAGGGTTTTGGGTATTCATAGAGGAAGGCACTAAAGGACTAGTGTTTTTCTCTATGTCCAATGAAATAGGCACTGATCCACCAACACTACCACTAAAACTACCTTCCATCTATTTTAAACATAAGAAAAAAAAGGAAATATAATAAAAATCAAACTAACAGCTAACGTAAAACTTTGATAGCATGATGCACCTATCAGATAAATTTTTCTTACTATGCTGAAAGGCTAAAAAGAAGATTTAGATGATCTATTGCCACACTATGCGGATAAAAGAAGATTAATATGCCAAAACCAAGAGATCGAAAAGAGAAGTTGTGATGCTTGCCACTTGCCAGCTTTCCCTTACAATTAAAGTGACCTAGTTAGGTGGTGGTACGGTTATATCCTTTTTCTGTACTTTTGTTGTAACTTTATTGTTCACTAAAGTCTTGATTAATTTTCTGCCCTATGTTACAGTCAGGATGTTGTAAACCTCCAACAGTTTGTGGTTAAACCCGGTGAACCCAATGGGTGACCCGGACTACCTCTTGTGGAACAATGACCAGAGCATACCTTAATTTAAGTGAAAGATAAGATATTATTATATAAGTAATTGGTCATTTTGTGACAATAATTATATATATATATATATATGATTTGTTACAAATAAAACTGTAAAAGATATAGTTGAATGCAATTATATATTAGCTTGTACAGGTTTCTTAATAGGAATTAATCTATTTAACAAATTTGGACGAAATATTAATCCCTCATATATAATAACAACAGAAGAATTAATTATTAGCGTATATTTATAGGAATCAAGATCATAAGTTAAAGAAGTAGTAGTTCTTGTTAAATATAACAACGCACAATATATATATATATATATATATATATATATATATATATTTTGTGATAGGTAATCGAGTTCAAATGAACACACCACAATAGAGATATGTTTTGATACTTGGTAACATGTTTCTAATTTCTGCATTAACATGTTTTGATAGTTCTCATGTTTTTATTCGAATTTAAGGGCCTCAAATGGAAGAGAGATAGATATATATACATCATCAGAGATATGTGAGGCCTACACCATTTATTATTTATTTTGGTATCACTTAATTATAGAACATGCATGGGAGTTGAACCTATGTCTAAAAGCTGGCTAAACCTATTTATTGTTGTTTGGTGTGAGTCTAGCTAGGCCCCAGATATCTGGCAGATGAGAGTTCATATATATGAACTGATCATGATTGGCAATATCGAGGTCATGCACATGGTGGAAACAATTCATGATGATTTGCATGCACTAGTATATATATTGACCACAATCCAACTTGATAGGATAATGATCAGAAAACAATCTCGACAATAATTTCTGACTTAAACCAGAAAAATGAACCTCCCAAGAAGGCAAAACTAGAAACCTATCCAGCCTTGAATATGTCTTACCATTTGTCCAAATATAATCTTCTCCCACCAAAGGTAAATCAATCAGATTTAATTCAAAAATTAAATCTGAAAAAGTAGACATTGCATGTGAAAAATATGTGATTTATTGTTGCCACATTTAATTAAAATTGAAAATCCGCGGGGGATTTTGTGAATGTTAAATTTACTGTTCCAACAACCATCGGGAAGGAACCCCACTATTAAGGCATTTGGGAAAGCGGATACCCATTTTCATGGAAAAATAAAGATATTAACCCTTACATGTAAACCCATTGTAATGGCAAGAAAACTAAATCTCATGTGAAAAACAGAGCAAAGGAAAAATAATATAAACTAAACAAACCGAGTATTACATAAAACAGTGATTAAAACTTACATGTGAAAAATAGAGCAAATGAAAAAATCCACTAATAAAGTGTCGAAATAAGCTTACAGAGCAAAGGAAAATACCTTAAGAGCTTAGAGAGAGAGAGAGAGAATATGGATGGTAGCCTTCGCGTGTCTCACCCAGATGCGCAAAGCGCTTCGAAGTTTCTGTTTCCGTGTCTCGGTGAGGTCGCAAGACGAGACAGCAAACCCTAACTATTCGAGAGAGACTGAGAGAGAAGGCGGATTCAAGACCGAGAGAGACCGAGAGAGACCGAGAGAGAAGGCAGATTCGAGACTGAGAGAGACGACGGATTCGAGAAGACGAGACAGAAACCCTAACTATTCGAGACAGCAAAGTGAGACTGAAGATGAGAGAAAGGGGTGGGTTTTTTTCGTTTTAAAGGGGTCACATAACCGGATCCGAAATTTTTTAACCGCCCAGGTGTAATCTGGGCGGATAAGCCCCCAGATGCACCCGGATTTTCGGGTTTCAGACTAGATCCGAAAAAAAACCGATCTGGTTCAACACCCTTACTTATAACTACACCAATAGTCTAATATTAATACTATTATATAGTCTAATATATTATTTAGCTATACTAATATATATGTCTATAACTAATAGTTATAGACTATTTAACTAATACTAATAGTCTAATATAGACTATTGACTATAGTTATACTTATAATTAATACTAAAAGTTTATAACTAATACTAATATTAAATATATATTTTATAACTAATACTAATATATAACTATACTAATAATCTAATATAGACTATAATTATACTTATACTAATATAGCTATACTAAATCACTAAAAGTTTATAACTAATACTAATATATAGTTTATAATTAATACTAATATATAGTTTATAACTAATACTAATATATAACTATACTAATAGACTAATATTAAAACTATTATATAGTCTATTTTTTTTAAAAAAAAAGAGCCAGGAGCCACCCACATAACAGCCCCGTCCCAAGTTTATTAATAAGCCCCCACTTATGGTGGAGGAATATCGTGGTTACAATCAAGGACAAAACCAACCAACAAACATAAAACAATTAACAACCAAAAATAAGCCTATAAAGAAGGCACAACTAAACAAGCCTATAAAAAACCACAAAAAAAAACTACCAATATAAAAAAATTCAATGACACCTTAGTGAAGGAATACCAGACAAGTCCAAACGAAATAAACCTCTAAGGGCTCGAGGCAAAATAGAATTATTAGTATAGGTCAAGTTGACGCCCTTGGCACCCTCCTTTGCCAACCAATCCATCATCTTATTTCCTTCTCGAAACACGTGTTGAAATCGACAAGTAATGACTTGAGCCAAACTAACAATTTCTTCCCAATAATCCTCCAAGTACCAAATCTCACACCTCCCCCTATTCCACCAAGAGATAATCACCAAAGAGTCAACCTCTACAATCACATTCAGAATATGAAGAGATTTGCAAAGTCTCAAACCAGTAAGAAGCGCTAATAATTCCGCTTTATTATTTGTGGCAGGACCAATAGGAGAGGCGAAAGCCTGCATAAGCTAACCCTGATCATTATGAATAACTCCACCAATACCACTAGCACCTAGGTTCCCAAGACTACTACTATATGTATTCAATTTAAACCTCCTCGAAGGCGGCTTATGCCACTTGATTAGTTTGCATCGCCTTGCCTTTAAAGGAACCGGTTGAATCTGTGAAGCCTCAAGAATCATGGCATCATAACGAGATAAACTATAAGGATTTTCAACTTCCTGGCAAAGAGTACCAATCCAAATCCAAATAGATTTAATGACCACATCTTGAGTTTCCAATTTACCCTCCATTCGAGCTAGACATCGCCTTCTCCAAAGTCGCCAAGTAATAATGATAGGTAATAAACCAATAATAATACCCATCTGAGAATTTGCCTGAGCACGCCGGAACCAAGAGGAGACCTGCAACTTCCAATTACTACCAACCAGAAGTCCAAAAAGGTTACCGAAAAAAGACCATATATGTTTTGGGAAATCTCCCTCAATGAGAACATGATTAATGTCTTCATAATGCCCTGCAATACAACAATCACACTTGGAAACAATAGGGATGCCAACACGACGCAGTCTGTCATCAACACTCAAAGCCCTATGCCAAACCTTCCAGAAATGAATAGACATTTTTAGAGGAAGATTTTTATTCCAAATCCAAAAATGCCAATCCAACCTTGATTATATAGCTATACTAATATACAAGTCTATAACTATTTAACTAATAGTCTAATACTAATAGTTTAATATAGACTATAGACTATAGTTATACTTATACTAATATAGTTATACTAAATCACTATAACTAATACTAATATATAACTATACTAATACGCTAATATTAATACTATTATATAGTCTGATATATTATATAGCTATACTAATATATAAGCTTATAACTATTTAACTAATATTAATAGTTTAATATAGACTATAGTCATAGTTATACTAATATAGTTATATTAAATCACCATAACTAATGCTAATATATAACTATACTAGTAGGCTAATATTAATACTATTAGACTAGTCTAATATATTATATAGCTATACTAATATATAACTCTATAACTATTTAACTAATACTAATATATAACTATACTAATAGGCTAATATTAATACTATTAGACTATGGTATATTAAATGTATTACAAATAGATATATATATTATATAGTCTAATATATAAAATATTTGACTATAGTCTATTAAATGTATTACAAATATATATAAATTTTAATTATCATTAAAAAAGAACACATTGAAAAGAATTAAACTTTAATTAAATAGTAAAGGGCCAAAGGCCAAACGGCGCCGTTTTCATCTATTTGAAAACCCTAAATCATCTCTTTCGTGAATCGTCTTTCCGCCTCTCGTCTCTCACTTCTCATAGTTCTCACTTCTCTACACAGCACTCTGCTCTTGCCTCTCACTCTCTCCGTCTCTCGTGCCGTTGTGCACACTGCGCTTAGTGGCTTACTCTCTCGTGCCCGTGAGTCATGATTGACTCTGCTCTCGTCTCTCACACTCTCAGTCTCAACTCTCCCTTCTCTCACTCTCTCATCTCGCACTCTCAACTCTCCCGCCTCTCACTCTCTCGTCTCTCAACTCTTTCGTCTCTCACCTCAACTCTTTCGTGTCTCACTCTTTCGTCTCTCAACTCTCTCGTCGCTCTCAATCTCTCTTCTCTCAACTCTCTCGGCCCCTGTCTTAGTCTCTCTGTCTATCTGCCCCCACGGTAAGTTTTTTTTTTTTTGAAATTACATACTAGCCTACTATGATTTTTGTGATTGGGTTTTGTGATATTAGGGTTTTTGGGATTGGGTTGTGAAATTGATATTTTTGTGAATCTATGATGGCCGATTGGGTATTGTGATATTAGGGTAGGGTTTTTGAATCCGAAATTTAGGATTTTTTGTGATTGTGTTTATTATTGTGTTTGTGATATTAGGGTTTTGTGATTGGGTCGCATGGATGTCAATCAGTGATTCTACTGGTTTGGTTTTCTATCATTTTACCCATAGAGACCGGTTTGTTTCTATCATTTTAAGGGTAAATAAATCATGTTTCTTTGGTTGGTGGAACTTATGGTTTATGATGTAGTCCAACCACATGGCACATGCAATATATTTTTATAGCAGATTTTTCTATAGCAATTTTTTGTTAGAGCATATTTTTTTATATCAGATTTTTTACATGGGAGCAGTTTTTTTATGGCAGAATTTAAACTGTGAAGGCTCAACAATTAATGTTTATTTTTGTTACTATAGAATCACATATGGATCTTCCAAATCAATTTTTCTTTTTTTCTTTTTAGTGACAAACTGTGAAACTTACATTTAAAAAAAATTGAAAAACCGAACCCGACTGGACCGGAAATTGGAAGTACCGATTTAGGAGGGTAACCAGTGCGTAATCGATTTTAGAAAATACAAAACCGGTACATACCAGTTCGGTCCTAGATTTTGTCCAAAACCGGACCCAACCGGATCGGTAACACCCATAGTCTCTAGAAACTAGTATATTATTTAAGTGGACTATTTCTCATGTGGGCTTAATAATATTGTCACATAAACTATTTTTATGATTTTTTAAATTAGACCAAAGTTTTATTTGAATCTATTTGTAACCCCTAAACTCGTTTTTAGAAAATGTTTAAGGAAGTGAAACTTATAACATTGGGTATTAGTACATGGTGGGCCTATAGTATTATTAAACCTAGGTTGCAAAATCATTACATTGCTATTTTATAAAATAGCTAATATATAGATATTTCCTACTAAATTATATTTAAAGGACTAGATATGATATTATTTTTCTAGTAGCTATATAATAGTGATATTAGTAATTAATGAATTCAATATATATCTAGATATTTTATCAGATTTAAAGTTTATGATATGTGCTCAAGTGGGAAGGATGCTATAACACTTTTTCTAGAAAATTAGTAACGTCAAGTACCTTGTATAGGTAACGTGCTATAAGTTGGAAATCAGGAAGCAACGCTAAGAGGTAAGTAGGATGATCATAATTGTATGTATACTGTAAATGTTATAATTATGTATGAAAATGTGATGATTACCTATGCTATGCTACGAGCCAAGTCAAGGTTAGACCCCTATCACTATCCTTAATGAATTATGATGATGTGCTTGTAAGTGAGCCAATGTATGTTATGCTTCTATAGATTGTTGTTTGATGGATGAGATGCATGAAAATCACATGTATGCCATGCAATGTTCACGTAGTGATTAAATCATATATGCTATGCAATGTCATGAAGTATTCAGATCATGTATGCCATGAATGTTTATCTAGTACTTAGACCATGTATGACGTGGATTATTATAAAATGTTTAGATCATGTTGTGCTACGCCATGTACAAGAATATGCTATGCTATAAAAGTTTATGAAATCCAACAAAGTTCTCATGCATGAAGAATGATAAGATGTTTAAGGGTGAAACAGACCTAAGCATGTTCACTACAGGTTAAAATAAGCGGTGCCATGGACCTAAGCGTGGTTCATCATATGTTAAGTGAAACCCAGACTCAAGCGTGTTTCACTACATGATATGTTAAGACAATGCCACCAACCTAAGCGTGGTTAACCATATGTCAAGTGACAAACAAACCCAAGTGTGTTTCACTACATGATATGTTGAGACAACGCCAAGGACCAAAGCGTGGTTCACCATATGTTAAGTGAAACACAAACCCAAGCGTGTTTTACTACATGATATGTTAAGACAATGCCACGGACCTAAGCGTGGTTCACCATATGTCAAGTGACACACAAACCCAAGCGTGTTTCACTACATGATATGTTGAGACAATATCAAGGACCAAAGCGTGGTTCACCATATGTTAAGTGAAATACGGACCCAAGTGTGTTTTACTATATGATATGTTAAGACGGTGCCACGAATCTAAGTGTGGTTCACCATATGTTAAGTGAAATATGAACTCAAGCGTGTTTCACCACATGATATGTTAAGATGGTGCCATAGACCTAAGCGTGGTTCATTCATATGTTCAATGAAAGACTGACCCAAATGTGTTTCACTACATCATATGACACGTAAGCGGTGCCACAGACTTAAGTGTGGTTCACCATATGTCAAGTGAAAGACAAGATGAACAAGTCATGTATGATTGTTAGGAAATGAATGGAGTCAGTCATTAATGCATTCACGTTACATGTATTGCCATGATTATGTATGATTTCGCTCATGTTGATGATGAATAATAGATATGATATGTGAATATGTAACGATATATGTAAAGTTTTTCAAAAATTAAGCCTATGCCAAGCTAAGTTATGTTTTTCAAAAATTAAGCCTTCGACTCATTTTTGTTTGTTTCTATGTTTAACTGTTACAGATAATGATTGTGAGGATACAAAGCTGGAGGGCCAAGAGTAGATCTAGTACAAAAACTTAGAAAGGAATAAGTATTATTTACACAAGGATTAATTTTGTTTATGTTATTTGAATAAGAAGTCACATGTAGGAGTTAGGACTAGTTTATGTTTTTACTACACGTTTTCAGTTTCATGTTCCAAAGACAGTTATGTTCAGTTTAGCTTGATGTTTTTCAATAAAGGGGTATTTTAGAATTTTGAATCTCTTTGCTGGGCATTATGCTATGAATGTTAGTAATATCTCTATCCTACGGGAAGAGATGTTACATACTTACACTCACGATAGGGTTGTGCATTTTGCGAATAGCCAAGCAGAATGTAAATCATTTTGTCATCAAAGTAATTGCACTCATAACAAAGGTCATGTTTACCCCCATTGGTAGGGTTGTGCATTCTGCAGATAGCAAAACAGAACATAAATCACTTTGTTACCAAAATGATTGCACTCAAAATAGAAGCCACATTTTACACCCAAGGCGAGGTCAGAACAGAGGCCACCATTTTAGACCCATGACAAGGCCTGATACCAAAGCAAAACAAGATCTTATGCCTTAGGGTTTTCAAATATAGTGCAATAACAAAACTAAATAGATAATATCATATATAATCAGACAAACATTATTTCAGACTCCATGTTCACATTTTATGCAGTAGAGAAACAGAGTACAAAAATTTGCTCATGTCTACACCAGTCATGATAAAATGACACATTTTCATATTAAGATTCAAAGAATAATAAAGAAAATGACTGAGGTCGTTTTCATAACAAAATATGCAAGTTCTTAACAAAATCATCCCTAGTCAGTTTTAGACAAAGTCTAGCATAAGAGCAGCACTTACCTAGCTTTTGCAATATACTATCTAAGCCTTAAACTCGAACCATAGCAGTATCACAACCTAATCCAGAAAATATCGCTAACATATAAATAACTCATACAAGTACAAAACCAACCTAACTAATAAAATTCTATAACCCAAACTATAGTTCAATACAAGCCCATAAACAACCCAAAAACAAAATAGTCCATCATGGTGCCTTGGGTTTATAATGGCCCAAGTGGAATGTCCAATGCACTACTCCACCAATAGATTAGTTGGATCTCCTTGGATTGGCTTAAATTTCACCATAATGCATATCACCATTTACAAAAAACTCCCAACACATTAGAACACCAACCAACATTTTACATCCAGTCCCTCCTTCGGCCACAACATTACAAATAAGAGACCTTTCAAAGATCAACCAACTAAGAAATCACTCAACTACCAATTCCAATATATAACTTTTTTTATAAGTAATAAGAAGTTTTATTAAGACATGGCCCAAATTCGTAGGAAGTATATAAGCGGACGCACATATTGTACCAATTCCAATATATAAATGGGGACAACCCAAACTTCCAGTAGTACCAAAAATATAGGAGTCACAAAATTAAATGATGGTTACGAGGCTAAAGCTCGAAAATACCTTACCCAATCTCGAAGCGGGAGTTGGTCGGATTCGAGAGTGAGACACTGCTGTCTAGAGATCTTCGAGGTGCTTTGTGATACTGAAAAATGAAGTTAGATCCAAGCTTGAGATGATGAGGAAACATACAAAGGGAGAGATAAAACTAGACAGAGTGAGCAAGAGAAAAATTGAGACGGAGAAGGGAGAGGAAAAAAATCAAGATGGATAAGGGAGAGGACAAAATTGAGACAGAGTGAGGAGGCACGCTCGCTCTGGTGGCCTTCATTGGTCACTGATGAAACTGAAAATGAGAGAGAGAGAGAGAGAGAGAGAGAGAGAGAGAGAGAGATTAAACAAAGAGAGTAATTAGAGAGAGGAACGATGGAGAGAGGTTGATAGAAAGAGAGAGGGAGATGAGCGGAGAGAGTAAGAGGGGAACAGATTACCGTCGGTAAGGCCTGTAATGAACCCAATCAAGTGAAGTGGAGTCACGATGAAGGAAGACCTTATCCAGAGTTCAAAATGGCAGTGCTTAAGAAAGATCTCAACGATGTAATATTGTAGGCCTTAAATGACACTATTACATTTAGTGCTTTGAGTTGTATTTCTTGTTATGTAAAGCACTGTGTTTCGATAGTTACTTACTGTAGAGAAGAGTCTTATAGTCATTTCCTTATTTGTTAGAGAGAAGTACGTGGAGTTAAGTGCTTGGGAGGGGAAAGAAAAAGGCAGTCGGAATCTTGTATGAACTTTTACAATATTTTGGAGGATTGAGTTTGCCTCGAACCAACCCAGATTATCAATGCATTTACAGTGAATTCCTATCCTGTTCATCTTCATTCCATTTTTTTTGTTCCTTCATACAACAATTGAGAAAGTTCACTAACAATTAGTATCAGAGAGTTGACGATCCATGGAGGACGACGCACTTTTCGAGCAACAACATGAGCACTTACAGTTGCTCAATGACCGCTTGGATCATGATGGAAATGATGCGGACCTTACTAGAAATCCAAAACAATACTCTTAATCGAAAATGGTTATAGGAAAATTAGCAGGCTCAACATAAGAAAAAATAAATTTTCATACTTCGAGAAGAACAAGAGGAGTCAAGAGACACTACCATTCCAGAGACTCTTTGTGAAATTATACAGGATTTCAAAGAAATCTCCAACAGGAATGCAGTGGTGATTGTAGAAAATGCAGTGGAGGGTAAAGAGCTTATTGCGGCACCCAAGGAAGTTTGTCCAAATGAAATTTTCCTCTCTTCTCTCCATGCCCAACCTCTGTTATAGTGGAAGTTTCTTGATTGGATTCCCAACCCCCACTTGGTATGGCTCTCTCTTTCTCTCTCAAGGGTTGTCTTAGAGTCTCTCCCCATGATTATCTACTCTTGTCGAATCATCCTCCAAAAGCAACCCAAAACCCACAAACCATCTACCCCTAAACCAGACCTGAAGTTGGCAATGGAGTCCGTGGAGTCTGGCATGATCCTTGGACTTGGCGTTGACACCGGCTCCACTTCCAAGCATGCAGTAGACCGCATTGGTGAGCTCTAACGGCAAGGCAAACTCCACAGTATCATCGACATTTCGATGTCGGAGAAAACCCATGACCAAGCCATTTACCTCGGCATCCCTCTATCTGATCTCGACGTGCACCCTGTCGTCAACCTCACCATCAACGACACTGAAGTAGAGGCTCCTCTCTTGGACCGCCAATCCAATCTTTGACCTACTCCTTGCACACTTGGTATGGCGTCCCCAATAGGAGACACACTCCCTCAAGTGGCCCTCAATTGGGGATCACTTCAAGGCATATGCAACAATAATAGAAGCTATCAAGCGTCAAATTATGGAGTTCTTTGTCATCCTTGAAAGGGAATTTCACTGTCTGCAGGGCTTCTATGAGAGAAAAAGCAAGGTTTTGAAACATGTTGAAGCATTGGGGAATGTAGTGAGAATATGCATTGAAGGAAATAAACATAAGTACCGAAAAAATCTCGGGGATGAGCCTCAGAGTTACATGTTGCTCTTGTTGAAGCGAAAACACGAGCTTGAGAGGGAGGGT
Organism: Juglans regia; assembly: GCF_001411555.2. Lineage (NCBI taxonomy): Eukaryota > Viridiplantae > Streptophyta > Magnoliopsida > Fagales > Juglandaceae > Juglans > Juglans regia. The sequence continues at coordinate 19,518,237 of NC_049908.1, forward strand.
GATGCTACGACAGGCAATGGTAGCTTTGATTTTAATATCATGTGCAGAATTCTACAAGAAGCTTAATTAGACACTCAAATAAAATTGGACATCCATAAGTAGAGATTTTGAAAGACTACTAGAGCTAGGATTGAGAAGGCAGATGGAGAATGCCTTTTTGTGTTCTTTCATACGTCAATTGAGAAAGTTCACTAACAATTGGTATTAGAGAGTCGATGATCCATTTTTTTGTTCTTTCATACGTCAATTGAGAAAGTTCACTAACAATTCGTGTGACGCCCCCAAATTCCGCTTGGGATCGGACAGACATTTGAAGCGTCGAGACATGCAACACAAGGTTACCTGCCCCCGTTCATGACATATAAGATGCAATATTCCTAACATGCATCTAGCATTATGCAATATTCGCAGCGGATAATTTTTCTTTTTAGCAATACTATGCACCAAACCGAAATATCCCAAATACTTAAAACATACTTCATTGATAATGACGTACTAAACAACTGAGATCACAATAATAGTCCATATGGTTGTGATCAAAAGAGTGCTAGAGATTGAACTCCACAAATACAAGTAGTAATCTGAGGTAACTACTGTATTAACACCTACGTCGCATCGTCGCTTAGTCGACTGTTTCCAATTGGTCGATTCTCGATTCTCCTCCAAATCCTGTAATAAGATCTACCATTCGGCGGGAATGGTAGTTGGGACTACCACAGTGAGATTTGATTACAAATCTCAGCAAGTTAACAGGAAACTTCCACACAAGTTAATGATGCATGCATGGCAGTGAAAGCATGAATGCATAATCAAATCATAAGTAATCATAGCATAACTTGGCATACAACATAACTTAACTGGCATAACTTAAACTGAAACTGAAGCTTAGCATGAACGTGACTTGAAACATAACATGGACTTGAAACATAGCATGAACGTGAACATGCATAATTTGAACATGAACTTGAGCATGACATAACATAAATGTGAACTTGGAACATAACGTAAACGTGAACATAACATGACATGAACTTGGATCATATTCTTGTCTCATGGGATTACCATGATTGCGTGAACGTAAACTTGAACATAACATAACGTGAAACATGACTTGAACTTGGAATCTTATTCAATAGACTTAATCATTAACGTGACCATATGGGTGCTACACAGGTCCCCTTGAGCCGTGTGTCTCTGCCGATTACCGCATCACATCACAAGTTTCTATACCAGCTGTGAGTGCGTTAATACGTACTCCACAGTTGTTGTGGCCCCACGTATTCTACGTGTCACAATTGCTGTGTCTCACGTAGTGTATGCTCCACAGTTGTTGTGGCCCCATACTTGATGCTCCACAGTTGTTGTGGCCCCATGACTTATCTGTTTGTGCCACACTTGCTATGGACACACGTAACATAATGTGTGGCACCATCGGCATTAGTGCCTGGCGCGCTCCGGTGACCAGCTAATTAGGCCCCATTCGCAACCTGTTGACTGTACTTCGTCAACCCAGGGAATGTCACACCTATTTAGACACTCCAGCGTGAACAAAGGAGTTCCACTAGGATATTACCCCATCCTAGCGCTTAGGGTCGTGATTGACATGAATGACTTAACTAGCATACATGACATTTCGTAACGTGACGTAACATGAACATGACATAAAAGACAAAAGTCCTGACGTAGCATAACGTGACATGAACGTAAGATGACATACATGACATACTTCAAGACATAAATGTAACAGAATACATTTCATAACATGGCATACATGTAACATGCAACATTTTGTAACATGGCATATCATATAACAGACAACATTTCTTAACATGGTGTAACATGTGACAGTGAATATTACGTGACATGAAATACATGTAACAGATGGCATACTTAACTTAACATGACATACTTGCAATGTATAGGAATACGTGACAGAATATCTTTGTAACAGATGAATAATTCATGACAGAATAAATTCTGTGTAACAGATAAATATGTAATGACTTGGCATGGCACATATGATAACATGCATACATACAATTTAGTTCCCTTACTTATCACACATACACATTAAATTGATAGTAAGTTAAAAGCTAACTTACCTCAGTCTTCGCGCTTCTAGACAAAACTCAAGTGCGATCACGAGAAACTGAAATTAGTGATTTCTAAAAATTAGAATTTAATCACTAAAAATTAAGAATATGGAGAAATATCAACTTAGAGTAAAATTACCATTTTACCCTCTACATGTGGGAAAATGACCATTTTACCCCTAACTTAAGGATTTTGCATCCTAACTCCAAAAATCACCAAAATTTACATGCCTTATGTAAATTTTGTCCTAAGCTCAAATATCAATTCAGAAAAATTTAAAATTAAACACAACCATCAAAACTCTATATGGCCGAAACTTACAAGGCTAATTCTTTTGCTTTTTGTTGTAATTCTTTCAAATCTTAAAACTCATGATTAAATCAAAAATTTTCTTCTACTATACTCATAACATATTCCTAAGAATAATCATGTTTTGAATCATGAACAAAATTCATCAAAATCACTAAAACCATACTTGAACTTTTTGGTTTCTCTTCTAAGTTCAAAACAGAATTTTGTTTCTAACTTGTTTTGATCAACCTCTTGATCCATGACTTATAAAGAAGTGATCTTCAAACCAAAACATCACATGGTTCAAAAAGGTGTCCTAAAACAGATCCAAGCTTCAAACTCAAGATCACATGGGTAAACATCAACCAAAACATAAATTTAGCCAAGAACATCATCACTTTGGCCTAACCGAATATCTCCTTGCATAAAATTTCATATCTTCGAAACTAACTTCAAATATCCTCAAAATAACATTCTAACATGTATATAAGAGGCTTAGGATCTTCCAATAAAAATATCAAAGCCATTGGAATAAGATTAAACCATAAAAGATTTAAACTTTCTCAAAACAGAAACTGTTTTGCCTCTTCCAGTTTCTAAGTTTCTAGACCTAAGAAAATATTTCACCAAAACTTTTAATCATGCAACAAATCCTCAACCAATAATCATATACACATGTTAACAGTACTCCATAAAAATGTTGGACCAAGATCTATTCATTAGCTTGGTCAAACACTCCAAAATATAACACACTCTCCAGTTTATCGCCCAGAATGACCTTTCTGGGGTCTAAACAACTTTTGACTGATCAAATGATCTCCAAATGGAACAAATAAGATATCCACGTAAACTAGACTCCATAATAAAGAACTTTCATGAAGGAATCTTTGCGAGAAAACACTTAAAAAATCTTCGAAACAGGCGTTCAAAAGAGGTAAGAAAAACTGTCCGAGAGTGTCTTTTGTGTTTTATGAAGGAAAAGTGTAAAGGAGAGCTGCTTTTCGTGGGAACTGGACTGAAGAGCCTCTTACACAAGTTATGGGAAGTGATATGACTGAAGGAATGGTTGAGTGTTGGCCTTTTCTTCTCATAAAAATCAGACCAAGATCTTTTCTCAAGGTGGAGTGTGAGAGTGAAAGAGTGAGGTGGCCCCTTAGCTTTGTCTTTCAAGAACCTTCTAGGCCCTTCTTGTAAATATCTGGCCAGCCAAGTGGGGGTACAAAACTTAGCTATGAAGCAATCCTATGGTGACCAAATTCGTGGGTCTTAATGGGCCTAAACCGAATGGGCCTAAATTTTGGGGTTTAAAGAGGATTTGGGTTGCTATCAAGCTCAAATCCAATATCACTTGGTCCAATCAATTTTTCAAGGTTAACAAGGTTGGATAATGATGTTCTAACACAAATTTGAAGGATTAATAGCATGTGGAAGTGATTTAATCAAGTGATTAAACTCAATGCTATAAATCGGATTAGAAAATGTTTAGAGGCCAACTTTAGGGTTTTGGAGAAACCGTTTAGGATTTCGATTTCAACAAAGCTTTTGGGCTTTCAATTGGATTCCCACCATTTAGGGTTTCACTTGGATTGAAAATCTCTTTGGTCTGGCACAATTTGGTTGAGCAGATGAAACAAGGTTTTGCTTAGGTGACATGATTTCACAGCTTGGTTCCTTCAAATCCATCAAACGCTCCTCATGGTGCCAAGTGTCTAATATTATTCACTAAGTGTGGCTAAGATCTTGCCAAGTGTCCAAATAAAATTTCTCTAATCTAATTTGGACATTCCACACTGTGATTTTGAAACACTGCAGTTGGTATGCTTACCGAGGTTACTATTCACTTCGAAAAAGTGAATTATAAACTTAGCACTAAAAATTCCTAAATATTCATATTAACCTATAGTGAAAATATTTTACCAAAATTCAACCTCGAAGTGCCCCTAAAAATAATTTCACAATTTCCAACAGACGTTTCGTCCGGAATTATGAAAATAGGATATTACGACATAAAATTCTAAATAATCCACTGAGTCTAATGGCGTGGACCATAATGCATTCTGACACTTCTAACCACCTCAAATAAATAAAACTCATATTTCTAGCACCATAGTGAGTGATAACACTGACTATGTTGATAGAGTAAAACCTATGCGATTGGTCAATTTGTAAAATCTTATGGGGTTTTCACGAGATTCCTAAAGTCAATAGAAATTCCACCAATGAATTTCTAGCGGGCTGTTACAATTCGTATCAGAGAGTTGACGATCCATGGAGGATGACGCACTTTTCGAGCAACAACATGAGCTTTTACAGTGGCTTAATGACCGCTTGGATCACCTGATGGAAATGGCACGAACCTTACTTGAAATCCAGAACAATACTCTAATCGAAATATGGTTATAGGAAAATTAGTAGGCACAACATAAGAGAAAAGAAATTTCATACTTCGAGAAGAATACGAGGAGTCAAGAGACACTACCATTCCAAAGACTCTTTGTGAAATTGCATAGGATTTCAAAGAAATTTCCAATGGTAATGCAGTGGTGGTTGTAGAAAATGTGCTGGAGGGAAAAGTGCTTAGTGCGGCACCCAAGGAAGTTTATCCCAGTGAATTTCCCTCTCTTCTCTCCATACCCAACCTCTGTTATAGTGGAAGTTTCTCGACTGGATTCCCAACTAACACCTGGTATGGCTCTCTTTTTGTCTCTCAAGGGCTGTCTTAGAGTCTCTTCCCGTGATTATCTGCTCTTGTCCAACCATCCTCCAAAAGCAACCAAAACCCACAAACCATCTACCTCTAAACCAGATCTTAAGTTGGCAATGGAGTACGTGGAGTCCGGCATGATCCTTAGACTTGGCATTGACATCTGCTCCACTTCCAAGCACGCAGTAGACCACATTGATGAACTCTTGCGGCAAGGCAAGCTCCACAGTATCGTCGGCATTACAACGTCGGAGAAAGCCTACGACCAAGCCATTTCCCTCAGCATCCCTCTATCAGATCTCGACATCGCCTGTCATCAACCTCGCCATCAACAACACTGAAGTAGAGGATCCTCTCTTTGGCGGTCCCGTTGATCCAATCTTTGACCTACTCCTTGCACGCATGGTATGACATCCCCATGGGAGACCCACTCCCCCAAGTGGCCCTCAATTGGGGTGTAACACCCCTTATTTTAGCATTTTAATTGAAGGGTTATTTTTATTAATTTAAATATTGATTCTCTTGTTTTAAGTATATGGGATTTTTCGTTGGTGTATTTCTATGATTTTTAATTTGTGTAAATTATTTTGATATGCTTTCTTAATATTAATTATTGTTATGCATTTAAATTGCTCTTTATTTTAAATTAATTTATTGCTGGGTTTAATTATTTTATTTTCATTTAATCACTACGTTTAAATTAATTTATTTGACTTGCTATTTTGAAATCTTTTTCGTTAGATCATTTGTGTGACCCAAGATGTGAGGATTGAACCTCATTTCTTTCCCTCATTTTTTCTTTTCTTCTTCTTTTCTTTTTCTCCTCATTTCTTTTCTCCTCTCTCTCTCTCTTCTCCCTCATGCGATTCCTTCTCTCTCTCCCCGTTCACGCACCGTCCACCATAGTGCTGTCGTGCATCACCCATTGCCGTCACTGCCACTCCCATTTTCTTCCCCTCCGGCCGGCGAGCATACGCTCCAGTTTCTAGCTCCTCTCGAGCTGCCGTGAGCTCCCACATACGGCTTCAAGCTGCGGCATTCCTTGTGTTCGCACGCCGCCATTGGCCACCACCTCTTCACCACATCACCGGCTACCCCCCAACTATTTAACCCACCCATCTTCAGCTCTGATCCGCCACTGACGTAGTCCATCTAACTCCATTTTTGTTTTGGGCTTTTTGGACTTCAACCGCCCTTTACGCCGCCACCCATGGTCAACTACCACCACCACCATTAGCTTCACCAACATTCTTAAGCCATTCCCTAGTAATCTCAAGTCTTCGTTTGTCCCCGTTCAAAATCTAGCATTTTGAGACCCACAACCCTTATGCATTTTTCACTGTTACAATGTTGTGTCACCACTTTTAGCATCTCTGTGATCCTTCGAAAAGAATATTATACCACTGTAAGTATTTTTCCAATGAACTTTCATGGTTTAAATATATTTTTACACTAACTCATTTTTACTGTGATTTGGTTCCGGACTAAGTCCGAGGAGTAAGGGGTTGGTTGGATTGGAGGAAGGAGTTGTTTGTGTAACTGGATTATGTTGTGATTTGTTGGTTGTTGGATCTTGTGTCGTTTCATGTACATTGCATATTTGCACGCATGTTCATGCTTGTAAATGAAAATTGAGTTTTCGCATAATTGCATATATGTTCATGTGTATATTTGAAAACTGGATTTTTCATGTGAGAAATGGTTTTTGGGTGCGTGTGTATCACGACTCCAAACCGAGATGAGGCATTATCTCGGTGGAGCTCCTCTGGTCACTAGGGAGCGGAATATACTGAGTGATGTCTCCTGGGTTGTCGGGATGGTAATGCTCTCGTGCCGACTCTGTGGCCCCTTTGCTGGCGAGGGTTAGAGGATGCTTGGCCATGTACGTGCTGGGCACGGAACTAGGCATCTCTCGTTATGAAGTCACTCGCATGATCGTTACCCATGGTGTAACTTAGGGAGCCAAGGTGTACGGATGGTCCCTAAGGGAGATCATGGTGCATACGGTTAAAATGGATTGGTGGGCTATTTTCTTGGAAAATGGCCTGTGTTGGATAAAATGATTTTATGTGAATTATTTTCTGGAAAAATGATGGATTATTATTTTGGGCCATTTTTCTGAAAAATGGTGGAAAATGTTTTAATGGAATGTTTTGGGCCAAAATGGGATTTTGGCATGCGTTGGAAATATTCATTTTCAGGAAAAATGATATTTTGGGTCTAATGCATATTTCATCATATGCATGCATTATTGTTGGTTGCATTAATGCATTTTTATTCTCAAGGTTTGTTTGGATTATACTTACCTACGGTACCATTTTATGGTAATGCAGATTTTGATCCAGATGATGCAGAGGTTGAGCCTGAGGATTCGGCTCTGCCAGATGGGTGATATGGGATCACTAGTTTATATTTTTCGGGATAACTGTATAACTCTTTTTAAACGTTTTATTTATGTAAATTTGTATTAAACAATTATGGTACTTAGTTGACTTACTTAAATTATCTGGTACTTAATTTTTGTTGTACACTATTACCTGTACACACACTTGGCACTTATCGCTGGGATGCATGACCGTGTTGTCATCATCCAGGCGTCTCAATTTTTGAGTTTCTGTACGTGGGGGACGGGGGCGCCATAGGTGGTATAAGAGCAGTTCGACTCTGGGTAAAAACCACATGTCCCTTAGGTGAGGTACCAGAAATTTTGAAAGATGTAAATTGAAATTATTTATTTTAAAATATGATATATTATGGGTTTATTTCTATTTCATTTTACGTTGTATTATTTTCTTTTATTTTTGGTGTTGCTTTTGGTTGCATTTGATTTTGTCTGGGGTTTTAAGTGGGATTAAAGGTTATGCTATGACAGGAAGATGGTAAGACCGAAAAGACCGACCAATGAGCCCGAGGATGAATTGCTGAGGGGCGATGGGAATTACGCCATGGCACAGGCGTTAAATAAGATGACGGAGTTTCTCCAACAGAATTTTCGCCCACCACAAGGAGACCCGAATAGAGCAGTTCAAGCCGGGTGCACCTACGAGCGCTTCCTAGCGCATAGGACCCCTGCCTTTACTGGTGAAGAAGATCTATTTCAAAGTCTGTGGTTGCACGGAGGCCCAGATGGTGTTGTATGGGAGTTATCTGCTGCAAGGTGAAGTGACAAATTGGTGGAAGACTAAGCGGCAACTCCTAGAGATGGAGTTGGGATCTTTTGCAGCTGTGTCTTGGCAACGCTTCAAGAAAGAGTTTGACGACCGTTTCTTTCCTGTTTTTGTGAAACGGTAGAAGGCACGGGAATTCAATAACTTGGTCTAAGGAGATATGACTGTTGAGAAATATGTCAGAAAATTTATGGAGCTCGGGCAGTTCGCTCCCCACCTCATTGCCATGAGGAGTTGTGAGCCGAGCATTTTTAGAAGGGTCTGCGACATGAGATAAGCAGACAAGTAGCTTGTCACCAGATGATAGATTTTTAGAGGTTGGTGGATATGGCCACTATTGCAGAACGTGAAAATAGTTTTGCAGTAGGCTCCCGTCTGGGTCATAAGAGGCAGAGTTTTGTTGGTGAGGGGAGTAGCTCTGGGTTGCCACACAAGTTTGTGTAGAGGACTGGGGCCCGATCGCAGGCAGCCTCCGGTGTTCGTGCAGGAGGCAAGCTCCAGTATGTAATAGGTGTAATAGAGCCCACGAGGGCGACTGCGGTTAGAGGGGGATCCAGTGTTTCAAATGTGGCCAGCCGGGGCACTTCGCTCGTGAGTGTCCCAACTAAGCTCAAGGAGGTTGAGGAGGTTGACGTGGTGGGAGGAACAACCATAGACAGCTGGTGCAAGCTCGGGTCTATGTTGTGACTCCCGGAGATGTGGATTACGAGGCTCCAAAGACTCACGATGCCGGGGTGATTACTAGTATGCAGTTAGTTTAATCTTTGGATTTGATGTTTGGCGTGGGTTGCTTTTTTGAATTTCACTAGTGTATGTGTTTGCCTCAGGTAGAGTTCGTCTGTATGATTTTTATGCTTGTACCTTATTTGACTCTGGGGTGTCTCAATCTTTTGTGTCCGCCACTTTTGCACGGATGTGCAATCTAGTCACGGAGCCTTTATCACAATCCATGGTAGTGACTCTTCCAAATGGTGAGATTGTGTGGTGCTCTAAAGTAGCTTTAGGCTGTCCTTTGGATTTTGGTGGGAGGACACTTGAGGCAGATTTAATTGTATTCCAGTTGCTTGGGTTTGACATAATTCTGGGAATGGATTGGTTGCATCGGTATTCTGCAAACATAAATTGTAGAAGTTGAGTAATTGGTTTTCAACTTTCAGATGGAGACTATTTGGAATTTTTGGGAAGCAAATTGAAAGCAAGACCAGGAGTTATATCTGCAATTCAAGCGAAGAGAACATAGCTTGTGGAGCAGATGCCTTTTTAGTTCAAGTGGTGTCTACGCCATCTGAGAAGAAGTCTTTAGTGGATATTCCAGTTGTGGAAGAATTCCCTGACGTGTTCGTGGATGAGTTGCTCGGTTGCCTCCAGTTCGCGAATATGGAATTTCTTATCGATTTGGAACCTGGAGCGGCTCTTGTGCACAAGGCTCCCTTTCATATGGCACCGGCTAAGTTAAAAGAGTTGAAAACTCAATTGCAAGAATTGGTTGATAAGAAATTTATTCAGCCTAGTACTTCACCTTGGGGAGAGCCTGTTTTATTTCTCAAGAAGAAGGAAAGTACTCTCAGAATGTGTATAGACTCTCGAGATCTTAACAAGCTGACTATCAAGAATAAGTACCCTTTTCCTAGGATCGATGATTTGTTTGACCAGCTTCAAGGAGCAGCTATTTTCTCCAAGATTGACTTAAGGTCGGGGTACTACCAGTTGAGGATAAGGGACAAGGATGTGCCCAAGACTGCTTTCAGGATGAGGTATGGGCATTATGAGCTTAAAGTCACATCTTTTGGGTTAACTAATGCCCCTGCCGCCCTTACGGATTTGATGAATTGGGTGTTTCGACCTTGGATTCATTTGTGGTGGTGTTCTTTGACGACATTTTGATTTATTCTCGAGATTTGGAAGAGCATGCTTGTCACCTTCGTCTAGCACTTGGGAAGTTAAGAGAGCATCAGTTGTATGCTAAGCTAAGTAAATGTGAATTTTGGTAGGAAGAAGTCAAGTTTCTTGGACACATGATTTCCCGAGAGGGAGTGGCCGTAGATCCTAGCAAGGTGGAAGCATTTTGTCGTGGCCTTGCCCTTCGACAGTGCATGAGATTCGGAGTTTCTTGGGACTTGCTGGGTATTATCGGAGATTTGTGGAAGGATTTTCTTGATTATCTGGACCTCTCACTGCTTTAACAAGGAAGACTATTGAATTTGTATGGTCAGACAGATGCGATAGAAGTTTCCAAAAGTTGAAGAGGAGATTGACAACAACACCTGTTTTGGCACTCCCGGAGCCACACAAGCCATTTGTGATTTTTAGCGATGCATCCAAGTTCGGGTTAGGATGCGTTCTTATGCAAGAGGGACGAGTTGTTGATTATGCATTCTGTCAGTTGAAAATTCATGAGAGGAATTATCCCACACATGATTTGGAATTGGTGGCTATAGTTTTTGCACTTACGATTTGGCGACATTATTTGTATAGAGAAGTCTGTGAAGTTTATACTGACCATAAGAGCTTGAAGCATTTGTTTTCTCAGAAGAATCTCAATATGAGACAGAGGCGATGGCTAGAGTTGATTAGTGACTACCAATGTGAGATCAAGTATCATCCAGGAAAGGCGAATCTAGTCGCTGATGCTTTGGGTAGGAAGTCTCAACAGGTGGATGAGGCAGAGTCATCAGGTTTGGACTCTCTCCTTTGTGGGATGAGAAGACTTCTTATTGAGAGTTCGCAGCAAGAAGAATTGTTATCTTCGGTTTTGGATGTCCGAGTAGTTGATTTTGAAGAATTGAAGACTCTCCAAATAAGGGATCCAAAGTTGTTAGCCATCAGGAAGAGAGTCAGGAAGTCTAGAGGACCCTTGCATTATAGTTTGGATAAAGATGGTATTCTTCGGTTTCGGGATCATAGAGTGATTCCTCGAGATTCATAATTTAAAGAATGAATTTTGGTAGAAGCTCATGTGGCTCCTTATTCAGTTCATCCTGGAAGCACAAAGATGTACTGAGATTTAAAGAGAAATTTCTAGTGGGAATGGATGAAGATGGTTATCGCCATGTTTATCGAGAAATGTGACACGTGCCGTCAAGTTAAGGCTAGGCATCAAAGACCTGCTGGTAAACTTCAACCTCTCCCTATTTCTGAGTGGAAGTGGGATGAAATTTCTATGGATTTTGTAGTGGGTTTGCCGAGGACCCCTAGTGGAAAGAACTGCGCACTATTTAGGGTAGGTTTGGGGCGTGGGATGAGAATTTTATGTTTTGTTTTGAAGTTTAAAATATTATTATTGTTTTGGGATTTGAAAAAGGTGTATTAGGATTTGAAAAAGTTGAATTGTTTATTATATTTTGTATGGGGATTTGAAAAAGATGTAATGATGAGATGAGATGAGATGAGAATTTTGTGTTTTGGTTTTGGCCCCAAACCTGCCCTTAGACTCTTGAGGATATGTTGCGGGCTTGTGTCATGAAATTTCAGGGGAGTTGGGAAAATCATCTGTCGCTAATAGAGTTTGCTTATAATAACAATTTTCATACCTCCATTCAGATGTCACCGTATGAAGCTTTATATGGAAGGAAGTGTAGATCACCTATGTGTTGGGATGAAGTTGGCGAGAGTAAATTAATTGGGTTTGAGATAATTCAAGAAATGAAAGATTAAGTTCGGGTTATAAGGACTAAAATGGCGGAAGCATAAAGTCGTGAGAAGAGTTATGCAGATACGAAGAGAAGAGACTTATCCTTTGAGTTAGATGATTGGGTTTACCTCAAAGTCTCTCTTATGACAAGCGTTAAGCGCATTGGTAAGAAGGGAAAGCTTAGTCCGAGGTATGTTGTCCCTTTTCAGATTGTGGAGAAGGTTGGACTTGTTGCTTATAGAGTTGCATTGCCAGATTATTTTGGGGAAGTTCATGATGTGTTTGTTCCATGTGTTGTCATTGAAGAAGAGTATGGACAGCAAGAACCACGTTTTGTTGACCCTGAACGCATTCAACTTCAACCTAACCTTACTCATGAAGTTGCCTCGACGCAGATTGTGGATTGGAAAGAGCAAAGGTTAAGGTCCAAGACGATATCTTTGGTGAAAGTGTCATGGGGTGATCCATTGGCTCAAGATTTCTCCTGGGAGAGAGAAGCCGACATGAGGGAGCAATATTCGTATTTGTTTGATTGACCCTGGCGGTATGTTTCTTAAGTCTGCTCTTAGTCGAATCTTATTCGTGTCCTAGATTTAATGTTTGACCTTGCCAATTTCGAGGACGAAATTTTATTTAAGGGGGGAGGATGTAACATCCCGTATTTTAGCATATTTTTAATTGAAGGGTTATTTTTATTAATTTAAATATTGATTCTCTTGTTTTAAGTTTATCGAATTTTTCGTTGGTTTATTTCTATGATTTTTAATTTGTGTAAATTATTTTGATATGCTTTCTTAATATTAATTATTGTTATGCATTTAAATTGCTCTTTATTTTAAATTAATTTATTGTTGGGTTTAATTATTTTATTTTCATTTAATCACTACGTTTAAATTAATTTATTTGACTTGCTGTTTTGAAATCTTTTTCGTTGGATCATTTGTGTGACCAAGATGTGAGCATTGGAGCTCATTTCTTTCCCTCATTTTTTCTTTTTTCTTTTCTTCTTCTTTTCTTTTTCTCCTCATTTCTTTTCTCCTCTCTCTCTCTCTTCTCCTGCGCTCAATTTCCTTCTCTCTCTCCCAGTCTGAGCACCGTGCACCATAGCGCTGCCGTCCACCACTCATGGCCATCACCGCCCCTCCCATTTTCTTCCCTTTCGGCCGACAACCATACCCTTCAGTTTCCAGCTCCTCTCGCGCCGTCGTGAGCTCCTATGCACGGCTTCAAGCTGCAGCACTCCTTGTGTTCGCGCGCCGCCGTTGGCCACCACCTCTTCACCACATCACCGGCTACCCCCAGCTACCTAACCCACCCATCCTTAGCTCTGATCTGCCGTCGGTGAAGTCCATCCAACTCCAATTCCGTTTTGGACTTCAACCGCCCTCTAAGCTACCACCCACGGCCAACCACCACCACTATTAGCTTCACCGACATCCCTAAACCCTTCCCTAATAATCTCAAGTCTTCGTTTGCCCCTATTCAAAATCTAGCATTTTGAAACCCACGACCCTTATACATTTTTCACTGTTACATTGCCGTGTCACCACTTTTAGCATCTCTGTAATCTTTTGAAAATTATATTATAGCGCAGTAAGTATTTTTTCAAAGAACTTTCGTGGTTTAAATGTATTTTTGCACTAACTCATTTTTATTGTGATTTGGTTGGTTGTGCCGGACTGAGTCCGAGGAGTAAGGGGTTGGATTGGAGGATGGAATTGTTTGTGTAACTGGATTATGTTGTAATTTGTTGGTTGTTGGATCTTGTGTCATTTAATGTAAATTGCATATTTGCACGAATGTTCATGTTTGTAAATGAAAACTGAGTTTTTGCATAATTGCATACATTTTAATGTGTATATTTAAAAACTGGGTTTTTCATGTGAAAAATGATTTTTGGGTGCATGTGTATCACGACCCCAAGCCGAGATGGGGCATTATCTTAGTGGAGCTCCTTTAGTCACTCGGGAGCAGAATATACTATATGACATGACATAAAGCATAGTTGTGAAAGGAGTCTTGTCACGCAAAGTGTTGGGATGAACTGTCAAATGGGACGGGTGGCATGAAGAGTCATGCTAGCCGAGTAAGAGAAGGTTGGTATCGGAGTATGGTGCTTGTTTACACAAGTGTGTGATCAACGTGTTATATGTTGATCTTAGGTGATGAAGGGGTAAGGTACATGGGTAATATGGTGAGACACATGTGCTGGACAGATTCACCATATGTAATGGGTAATCTGTCCTAAGCATAGTTGCATGGTGCTTAAGCCTCAGAGTTGGCTTAGAGTCATGTGGCTTGTATGGATGGGAATGAGGATTAGTGTGGGCTAAGGTGCATGAAGGTAGTGACAGATGTATTGTCTAGGATTGAGGTATGTGATTCCGTCGGTTGGAATCATGCGTCGGAATGTGGTCAACAGGAAGAGTAAGACGAAGGTCTTAGTGTCTTAATCCTAAGGTGAATCATGGGTTCACCTTAGTGAATGAGCACTTGAAATAGAACGTCGAGCATGAAAGAGATAGTGACCGTAATGGGTCACCGAAAGTCTTAGCATAGTATAGGGTACGTAAGAACACAAGATAGAAGGAGATTGTTCCAAGTGAAGTGTAGCTTGTGTTTTCTAAGTTTAAGTTGCTTATGTACTAGATAGAGAATGACGTTAAGGTATGTATATGCATGTAGGTTGCCATCTGACATACACATGAATGGACTGCATGATATGCAAGTAGCATGGAGTCCAGGTAAGTGTTACGTTCATATTCTTCTAGAGTTTTCTAACAATAGACGAAAATGAAAAGGCTTTTCCTTTAAGATGGTTAGGAAAAGACACGAAAGACATTTTAAGAAAGAAAATGCAAAGTGTTCAAAGGTATAAGTACGTAACGGCCCCTCCTTGGCAGCCCCTGTTTACGCACCCAAAGTATTAATTGTACACATGTGAATGGATGACTATACGGTATGCCTATTGTACGTATTTTCTAAGAAAATCAACGAATTGATATTTTATGATCCCAAAACTATGCTTTTCTCACGAAAATGAATGTTTTCTCAGGAAACATGAAAGAATGAGTGAAAAGCAAAGAAAGACATGAAAACCAATCCTTTCATGGATTCTACGAACCGACGCTTTTATGGATGCCATAAGGTGATGCTCATGGATACCATGAAAGACGACATTTAAGGTGATGCTTATGGATGCCATGAAAGACAAAGTTTAAGCCCATGTTCTAAACGATGCTTTTCAAGAAAATGAGTGTTTTCTCATGAAAGAACATGTTAAATGAAAGATAAGAAAAGAATGATAGCTCCAGCTCTTTAGAGCTGGCATGAATGAAAGAATGAAAGAAAGCATGAAATGTATGAAAATACGTAACAACCACATGAATGAATGAAAATGGGTACTCAATGAATGAATGGGCAGATTGCAATGTCGGGGAATAGTACTGGTAGTGCACCCAGTGCTGCACCCTAACGGAATGAGATTCCAACCCGCGGCCACAGGTGAATCCATTGGCCATAGGGCTGCTAACCCTAACACATGGGACGTAACAGTGTGTACTGGCCTATGAAAGTGATAAGAATGAATGGATGTATGCATGAATGCATGAATGCACAAAAGCACGAACTCTTGAAGAAATAAAGGCATTGACGGGAGACACGTTTACGAAAAGAAAGCCCATGTTTAAAAGAAAAACTCCATCCAATGATGTTTTCAAAAGAACGCACGTACGCATGTATGCATGTATGTATGGATGATGAATGCATGACTGAAAACCTATGTTGTTATATTTTAACTGTATGAAGTAATGCTTATGAGTCATCTTTTAGTTTTTATGTATGCCCCTCCCCCCATAGGAACTGAATGGTCAGGACGGACACGGCCCATGGGGAAGAGCACGAAAGTCTAGGCATGATTTTTGATTGTACGAGAGACCTTTCTATTGTAAGATTAATGTTTTCCGCTGTAAACCTTTTTTATTGTCAAAACACATTTTATTTTATAAACGTAGAGTCTTGCACCCTGGGTATGGAAGTAAAAAGTTTTAAATCGAACGGAAATTCCCGTCGTCCATTATAAAAATATTTTATAAAAATACCCACCACAAGGACGGGCATTACACGGGTGCTAGCTGGTTAACAACATGAAGAAATTGTTTCACCGATAAAATCTAGTGGTGGCAACACTATAGGAAAGAACACCAACGTCTCTAACGCATACGTGTTGTATAAGAATTTTGACAGTTGCCGTAAATGTGAGGGATAGAGATGTGCATGGAGTGGTGAACGTGGACTGCTGCAGTTTAAGGGGAATAATAAAAAAAAAAATAGAAAGGTGGTACGTAGCCAAGTATTTGTTTTACTGTGAGTTAAAAAAAAAAAACCAGGCGGTGGGAACTTAGCATGCATTGAGTATTGTGGTGGCCTCATGTTCAAACATAAATATCTCGTCCAACAATATCTTTCAATCATTAAGACTTAAGAAATTTATACATAAGCTCAAAAATATTTAATAGACTTGGCTGGACCGTGGTATTACATCTTATACATTAATAACTTAGTTGATTAGTATTACATGTTATTATGCATTTTAGTGTTTATATTTCTTTTTTTTTTTTTGAGAAAAATCGGATACTTCATATTAAACAAACCCAAGAAGGTTTTGAATACAATGAGGATAATCCTCGACATGTATGGATTCTTCACAGAGGTCTAATGAACTCTTTGCCAAAGTATCAGCCACTACATTAGCCTACCTAGGAACATGCTTAACAGACCAAGGACTAACTTGTTCTAGCAACAGCTTGATATCTTGACAAATTAGGCTAGTTGAATTCTAGCTTTCCTCCCTGCCATTGATAGCTTTTACCACTGTCATGGAGTCCCCTTCAAGGATAATATTTGAGAGACCGAGTTCAATTCAAAACTGAACTGCTCTTAAGGCTGCCAATGCTTCCCCTAGCAATGGATCCGGGAAAGAAGCTCGAGATGATCTGAGAATGCCTATAACCAGTCCCTTGCAGTCCCTGATAGCTACTCCAATGCCTACCTTGCAATGAATTTTGTCTATGGCTGCGTCCCAGTTCACCTTGAATTTGCCAAGTGGTGGCTTAGTCCATTGGATAAGGGTTTGAACTTGGTTGCTTTTTTGTTTCTGAGGGCTCCTTGCCGTATGAAAATTTGAGATACATGTTGAGACAAGATTATTAACTTGTTGTGGGGAGGGAAACTGAGCATCAAAGATCCACTTGTTCCTTCTGGACCAGAGTTGCTTTGTGGTGAATGCCAGTGCTTGATGTTCCTCTTCTAGAAGAGTTGACAAGAGCTGTTCTAGAATCACACTAAAAGAAGCCTCAACAATACCGCATTTCTGGAGTTTCCTTGAGCTGTTGCACCACACATCCTGAGCAGCTATACATGTCCAAAGAGCATGGAAAGTGGTTTCTAGTTCAGACTTGCAAATTGGACACAAGGGGGAATCAATTACCTTTCTTCTATGCAGGTTCACCTTGGTGGGGAGTATGTCTTTGGCAGCTCTCCAAAGAAAGATTTTGAGGGCATTTGGGATCTGGAGCTTCCCAATGTGATGCCATATTTCTGTGCTGTGAGATGGCTCTGAGGTTTGTCCAAGCTTTTCAGTATTGAGAGATGTTTGAAGATGATATGCAGATTTCACTGAGAATTTGCCATTTATAGTGCATCTCCAAGTTAGTTTGTCATTGCTTTGGCATGGACTGATATGGTTCTTTGGTATGATTGAGGCTTCAACTGGACTTAATAAATCATGGATCAAAGGCGCATTCCATTGAAGGGAGTCTTGGTCAATTAAAGAGGCCACCGTAGCCTCTTGGGGCAGAATCCTTGGATAGGATTGAATTTTGTAAGAAGATGGATAAGGGATCTATCTGTCTGACCATATTTTAATACTCTGACCATTCCCTACCTTCCATAGAAGGCCTTCAATTAGTAGAGGTCTTGCTGCTGTGATACTTTTCCAAACAAAGGAGTCACCATTCCTTACTTTTGCATTGTAGAAATCTCCTGAAGGGTAGTACTTAGCTTGGAGAACACGTGCTGCAAGTGAAGATGGGTTTGTGAAGAGCTTCCATCCTTGCTTTGCCAAGAGCTTTGTTAAAAGCTTCAAAATCCCTGAAGCCCAAGCCCCCCTTTTGTTTTGACTTTCCCATTCCCTGCCAACTAAGCCAGTGCATCTTAGATTTTTGGTCTCTCAAGCCCCACCAGAAAGATTGCATGCTCTTGTTAATGTTCCTAAGGATACACTTAGGGATTATGAAATTGCCCATGCAATATGTGGGAATTGCTTGGATAATTGCCTTAGAAGGATTTCCTCTCCTGCTTGGGAAAGCAAATTGGTTTTCCAGCTGCTGATCTTGCCTTTGATTTTATCCAGTATATGGTTGAAGGCCCTTGTTTTGTTCTTGCCAACATAGGAAGGCAAACCTAAGTACTTCTCAAAGGGACCCGAGGCTTGAATCCTTGCAGAAGCCAAGATGGCTTGTTGGATTTCAAGCTTGGTATTCTTGCTGAAATAGATGGAAGTCTTCCCAAGGTTGAGCCTTTGACTGAAAGCTAATTCATAGGCTCTTAATGTGTTGTGTAATCTAGACCATTCCAAAGCCTGAGCCTTACAGAAGACAAGGCTGTCATCTGCAAAAAATAAATGATTAACAGTGAAGGAGCCACGGGTAATGGGAATTCCAGAGATGAACCCCTTTTGTTCGGCTTTGTTTAAAGCAAAGCTAAGCATTTCTAAGCACAAGATGAAGAGATAGGGAGAGAGGGGATCTCCCTGTCTAATGCCCCTGGTAGGTTTGAAGGATGCTTGAGGAGTTCCATTTAGAATGATGGAATAAGAAACAGTGCCAACACATTGCATAATAAGATCAACCCAACCCTTGTCGAAGCCCATCTTAAGCAAAACTGCTTGTAAAAAGGACCATTCTATCCTATCATAGGCCTTACTCATGTCGAGTTTGAGAGCCATAAATGCATCCTTTTGCTTCCTCATTCTGTTTTGCATGGAGTGTAGCAGCTCGTAGGCTACAATAGTGTTATCAGAGATCAACCTACTAGGGACAAAAGCATTTTGTGTTTCATAAATTAGAGAGGGTAAAATGGCTTTTAGTCTGCTTGCAATGACCTTTGCAATGATTTTGTAGATTACATTGCAAAGGTTAATAGGTCTGAAATCTAAGACAAATAAGGGGGAGTTCTTTTTGGGGATTAAGGCAATAAAGGTGTTGTTTATGGCCTGAAAACCAGTTTTCAAGGTGAGCAATTCAAGAACAGCAGCAACTACATCTTTCCCCACAATAGACCAATGATTATGAAAGAATAGGGCAGGAAAACCATCTGGTCCAGGAGATCCCAGTGGATTCATCTCAAAAAGAGCCCTTTCAATTTCCTCTCGAGTGTAATTCTTTGTAAGGATGGAGTTCATCTCAGCAGTGACACTTGGATTGAAATTTTCCACAAAGTCTTCTACTCCTACTGGATTGGAGGAGGAAAAAAGATCCATGAAAAAAACCTGAAATTCTCTCCCAATATCTTCCCTGGTTGTAAAGCAATCACCATTCTCATTCTCTATTTTAGCAATTAAATTGTTTTTCTTCCTTTGAGAGGCAAACTTGTGGAAGTAATTGGTATTTTTGTCACCATCTTGAAGCCATTTTTGTTTAGCTCTCTGGCGCCAAAATAAATCCTTTTCCTCAAGCAAAAAGTTCATTTCCTTTTGTAGAGTTTAGATCTGAGCATTATCCATTCCAGTGTTAGCTGCTTGTAAAGAGCTTAATCTGTTCCTTTTGTGAGCTAGATCCTGCTGGGAATCCCTCCTTGATTCATGGTTCCATTGTCTCAGCTGGAATCTGCACCTCTCAAGGCCCCTTCTGGTCACATCAGCTTTGGTTCCAACTTTGAGAGAACCCTGCCATGCTCTTTTAATAATTTCCTCACATCCCCCCCTCTTGGCCCAGGCAGCCTCATATCTAAATATCCTCTTTGTTGGATTTTGAATTAGAGCAAAAAACTTATTGGAAATCAGGATAGGGTTATGGTCTGAGTATTGGACAGGCAGGGTGGTGACTGAGTTAGTGTCGTAGAGGTGTTGCCAAGTACCATTGACAAGGGCCCTATCTAGCCTTTCTTTGGTGAACTTTAAGCCCTCTCGATTGTTACACCAGGAGTATTGAGAACCCTCATACCCAAGATCACCCAAATCACAGTCCATTAGTGCTTGTCTGAAACCATCCATTTGTTTATTAGGCTTGGAAGGACCACCCAACTTTTCCCCATGAGAGATGGTTTCATTAAAATCTCCCATAATAAGCCAGGGAGTATTGGAATCTGGTTTTAATAATCTGAGAAGGTTCCAAATTTCTTTTCTCTTTGTAGTCACTGGTTGGCCATAAAAGCCAGTGATTATGCCTTTCTTGTTTGTATCCTTAAGGAGCATTTGTAAAGAAATATGGCTGAGGGAATAGGATATTAGTTTAGCATTAAGATCATTATTCCACAGCATTGCTAAGCCCTCACTTCTGCCCACACAATCCACCACAAAATTGCAATCAAAACCTAGTTTGTTTAAAATTAGCTCCATTCTGCTTTTTTTACATTTAGTTTCTATTAAAAAAACCAAAGATGGGGACTTGTCTCTCACCAAAAGGTGGAGTTCTCTAACTGTCGGAGGGTTCCCAAGCCCTCGACAGTTCCAGGAAATGGTGATCATGGGGAGAGGCAGGGCTGTTCAACAGCCTCTACCATCTTGGTTTGTTCGAGTCTTTTAGAAGCCCTCGTTGGTTTAGAAGGAGTTACAATCTTCCTTCTCTTTTGCTTGGGTTTACTGGATATTATAGGAATTGCAATCATAGTTACATCAAGACTAGGAGGTTAACCACCTCTGGCCCTTCTTTTCCAGTTTGATAAAAGGTAAGATTTGTTTTGTCCCGCTGGCAACTGTGAGTTACAAAGGTTCGGGGGACTTACACTATTGCTGACTATAGTAGGACACATGTCAAGGTCCAAGAGTTGAGTGTCAATATGCCCCATGCTGACTTTCCCAGCTGCTGATATGGGGATCTCGAGGCAAACTGGGGTTTCCTCAAAAGGCAAGTGGGAGTTACCTCGGGACCTTGCATGCAGTAGGTTGTCAACTTCCTCCCCCTTTTCCTGGGAAAAGTTTGGTTGCGTTTGTACCTTTGAAATAGACTCCAGTGAGACAGCTGTATCCTGTCTAGTATTGTTCCCACCCAAATCAAAATCCTGCCCCTTGAAGCTGCCTTGCTGACCGCCAACTGGTTCTCCCCTTTCTTGTTTGCTATTTCCAGGTGAGGGGTGGTGGTGTTTTGACACTGGACTGGCCCTGAGCCAAGGTCCATATTGCTGTTGAAATCCCTTGTGTGATCTACCATCCAAGACCTGTCCTGAGCAGCCTGAACTCAGATGCAACAGTACACCACAGTGAAAACAAAAGGATGTCAACCGCTCATATCTGAATGGAATCTAGATACGTGACCCCTCCATATTGATAAGCCTTCCTCTCGGCAGTGGCTTGGAGATGTTTAGTAGTACCTTAACCCGTAGAACACCACCCCATGCTCTACCTTTGTTATCCACATCCACCACTAGTACTTTCCCACACTTGCCCCCAGTTTCTCTCCTATGCTTTTATTCATACCAGCAAAGGGGAAGTCATGGAGCTAGATCCAGAAAGGTTCGAGAGAAAAATCTACATCCTTTAGTGCAACCCTTCCTGCACACTCTTGAAGGCACACCAGGTACCTATCGAAGGACCATGGTCGCCCCGCTAGAACCCTTGTTTTAACATTAGTATCAGCAAACTCGATAAGGAATTTGTTTCTGGCTATCTCCTTAAAGGTCAGGTCCCCTTCGACTTTCCATACTTTCATGATGGTAGCTTTAAAGGCCCCTCTGTTTACTTCCTTGTCAGACACCACCAATGCAACCAAGTAGGCTTGGCTTACTCCCTTGATAATAGAACCTCTTCCTCTGGAAAAAGGATTTCTTGTTGTTCTTCCTCTATTACCTTGAGCCCCTCACAAAGATGAGAGAGCTCCTCTTCCATAACTGATCACGAACCCCTTTCTACCACACTCTACCGATCGGAAGATCAAAGATACCACGATTATCAACCAGCATGGACCGCGATTATCAATCAGACTGTAAATTTCTAGTGTTTATATATTAGCATTACATGTTATTATATTTATATATTAGTAATTTAGTACTACATGGTAGTAATATTGTAATAGTATAATGTAGTAATATACTAAACTATTATTAGTCAATTTAGTCTATATATATTATAGTATAAATATATTATTTAATAATAACGAGCTCATGCTAGTATAGTATAGAGTCTAACTAACTATATAAAATATAATTATATAACATTTTTATGATTAATATATAGAAAAACACATATATTTATAAAATATATATAATATCAGTGTCAGAGTCGGAGGCAGAGTCAGAATTGGAGTAGGAGTTGGAGGGCAAAGTCGGAGTCAGATCGGAGCAGAGTCGGAGTTGGTTCTTGTAGCCAAAGTAAGACGTTAATGGGTTTCCAACAGCAGATCATTTTCTGTTAACATTTTTATCTAGTGATATTCTGATTTTAAAAGTCACTCAAACCTTAAGCACCTGATAGTTTTCAACCCATTTGGACTTCGTCAAATCCAATAATGCAAGCCTTTTCAAAGTCTTACAGTCTTCAGATTTTGCCCCAGAGACGGAGATGTCAAAGACCCCTTCCACAAGCAGTTGTCGAAAGTAAATTAAGCTATCCTTGAATTGAGGACTATCAAACATACTTTTGAGGCTGCATGGAACAATTTAAACCATCATGAGGGCCAGATTATGTAACTTCTTAATCCAATTGTTTAGGATCCTAAGCAAAATTCTCGAAAGTTGGGGAAAAAAAGACACTAAAAAGAAGTTAAGCAATGTGAAAACGTTTCTTGTGTGTGTGGTTGTTGCTATAACTTGATCCATATAGCGATACGATTCTTTTCTAGTATGCTCAACATATTCATGCATGTTGTTACAAAAAGAAATATATATTGTCTAAATACAGCATATGTGTGATACCACATATGATAAGAATAAGGGTAGGTGGTATATGAGATTTCACATTGCTTGGGAAGGAGACGTAATTGCTCTTTATAAGGTTCCAATGGGACTCCAATTGTATCATTGACTAGCCTTTTGGAGTATAGGCCATGTGATTTGGGCTTTTTATTGTAGCGTTTCAAATGGTATCAGAGACCTAAATCACAAGGCTTATATTCTAAAAGGACTAGTCAATGATACAATTAGTGTCTCATTGGAACCTTATAAAGAGCAAGAACTTCTTATTCCCAAATAATGTGAGATCCCATACACCACCTATGTTTATCTTTATCATATGGGGTATCGCAATATGACATGTGTTTCATGTCTAAAAATAAAATAATTATCATTGTTGCAATCATGACATTTACAGAAAATTATGTAGTCAATAATGCTCAATGAAAAGGATTCTTGTAACGCCCCGACCCCAATAGTCCAGAGAGTCAATTCATATAACCTGATAATCAACTCTAACAATACTAATGTATTTCCAAATCCAAGAATATATACTTCCAAAACTTCAAATCAAACGTAACTACTTCAATTTAATAAACTATACTTACTCATATATCAAATCCTCAATCCAACAACCCAATTAAAATATCAACTCTTCTTCATGTCTCAAATAACAAACTAGAATAAAATAAAATTGGCATAAGTCTTCATAAACCGTCTAAATCCATTGAAATCAACTTAATAAATAAATAACATCCAACAGCAGCACTAATACCGCGAGATACCTAATAACTATTCACAGCTAATCTTGTCCACGAACTCTAATAGTGATCCTCAGCTGAACCATCAATGTCATCTGAAAATATTATGAAGATTAAGGGGTGAGTTATCAACAACTCAGCAAGCAGAGAGCATATACTAGCATGTAAACATGAACATTTATAACGTTCGGTATGCAAACAAAATACTTACTTTCAGAATGCAGAAACTACATATTTACTTTCGAAATGCATAAACAAAACTTGGTACAAAAACATTAGAGCGAAATTTCCAGAAAGACAAACTTATTCCCAAAAGGAAAATCCATTGGCATATCCAAATTGAAACAATATACTCATATCATCTCATAGCATCACAACGGGACAAATACCATGTTTAACCCCTGTAGTAGGATTATAAACCACCATTATACCCGTGGTTGGGCCGTATACCATGTTTCACCTCGTGGTAGGGTTATAAACCACCATTATACCCGTGATTGGGCCGTATACCATGTATCACCCCCGTGGTAAGGTTATAAACCACCATTATACCTATGGCTGAGCCTTAACAAAAAAAGAACAGAACATCATTGGAATCAGATCACATTCAGATATAGAATCAGAACTTTATGCCAAGGTTTTTAGATGACACATCATATCAAAACAAAATACTGAATAGCTTCAGATCATTTCTCATGTTCGAAATAAACATAATCAAAATATTTTCATTTATTCATAACCAAAAACTTTTAGATTTTCATATTCACTCTTTTGTGTCGTACAGAATAAAATGCATAAAATTAGTTTATGTCTACACCAGTCATGACATAAAATATTTTCTCTTATATAGAATTTATGCATATGCAGAATAGACATCTGAGGTTGTTTTCATATTTCTTTTCAAGAATAAACAAGTTTAATTTCAAAGTTAACCTCATTTCATTTCTTTTATGCAAATCTAGTATATGAACCCCGTTTACCTGACTTCCGTGTACAAGATATGCCTTGGATCTGTCCTGTAACAGTATCACAACCTAAAACAATAAATTTATACTACATAATTAATAATCCAAACTGGTATACCACTAAGCTCAATTAATAAAACTTAAATCAGCCCATTTTTAATCTAAAATTCTCCATAAGGTAAATCCAGACATCCCACTTCGAACCGTCAATATACTCACTCTAGCACCACCAAGTAATTTCCACCCAACAACCACTTAACCCAACCCAACCAGCCTAAAAGTAACCCAAAAATTACACTAAACAATCCCAATTATTAGCCCAAAATAGTCTCACAAAACCGTCCAAAACAATCATACTCCTCAACTTCAAAACTTCCATCATAAGCAACCACAATCCAACAGATAAAACACCAAAACAACATAAATTTATATAGGTAACAAATTGCCAAAAGTTTACTGCAGTAGTGCAAATTCTGATCAACGCCACAATCATATCAGTAACACTCTACCACATTTCACAATCCAACCATAATATCCAAATATTACCAAAAGCTTCAGAAAAAGCTTACCTAAAATAGTCACAAAACTTCGAACCACTTTGATTGGGTGCAACCTACTGAAGTCTACGCCCAAAGTTCATGGAGATCTCTAGTGAAAGAGAAAAGTGTTTCTGCACAAAGGGGGAAAAATTGAGTGGTCTGAAAGTGTACACTACGAATTCAAACGAAGAGGAGATGTGTGCGAAAATGAAACAGAGGGTAAGATAAAAATAATGAGACTAGAATTGGATGGTGGGAGAAGAGATTTTACCACGTCTAGCACTTCCGATGAGAGGCTCGGCAGCAATACCATTTTCTAGAGACCCACAAGCCAGCTGTATAGCAAAATCAACCCATGAACAGTCACGAAGCTGTGGAAGAGGCAAAAAGAAATAGAGGAAGGGAGAGAGAGATGACTCACCGTCGTGGAACCCAAGTCAGTGGCGACGAGTTTTTGAGGACACACAGAGAGAAGAAGAGAAACGCAGCTCCCGCAAGGATGAATCAGTATGAGTAAGAGGGAGAGAATCAAAGTGATTCAGGGGTGAGAGGGAAAACTTCACATGAGAAACTGAAAATAACTGTAGAACATGGGGAAGAAGTTGGAAACATCAGAGAGAAGGAATTGGGAGTGAACAGGGATGGGAAACCCACTGGGAGAGAAGAGAAAGAAAATCACAAAGGGAAGAAGAGACTCACCAAAACGACGTCGTCTCGTCTAGGGGTCTTCCGGGTTGGGCTTCAACGGAACATGGGCTTAGAGCCCGAGTGTTACAATTCTAACCTATCAGGGACTGTAACAACATCAACTGGAGATAGATACTTCAGTAATGTTTGTTGCTCTTCATTCGTCAAGTGTCTTATAAACTCCTCATAGTGTAATACATCCTACACCAAACATGAACTGCAGTTATGATAAGCACTCAAAAATTGAAGGAATCGACAAAAAAATGGACTTTGCGCACACATCCATGCTATACGGTGAGCATAGTTTAGGGTGCTACCTATAGAAAAGGAGAACTTGATCAAAAGCCTTATTTGCAATTAGTTAAATAAATACATCAAATTTAAAGAAATTAGCAGCTGTGATAAAACCAAAAAAGATGCATAGGAACAAAACTCACATTCAAATCTATATCGCACAGCGGAGATCAGTTATTATGACTTGCCAGGATTTGTAGATTCTCATTCTGAGAATTGTCCTTGCAATTCCAAGCAACATGACCAGTTTCTTCAATTTCTTCAATAGAGAGAAAGATGCATTCAATTTCTTCCACCAATTGTGGAGCAACAGTTTCTCCACTTTGTACGTTATCAAATTATCCAGGACTCACGCTAACACTTGATGATCAGTGTTGTAGGGAAACTAGAAACAGAAAAAAAGAAATAGTCCTAGTAGTACTATTGCCTTTCATACAAGTTACAGTCCTGGCATCTATGTTGGATTAACCAAATCTTACATTTATGCTCAAGATGTACTTGTACTTTCAAATAATGATGCCCGTTATCTGAAAGTAGTGTAGGAAGGAGTTACCTTTTAAGTTGTTTTGGTTGCATCTCTTGTCCAGCATGGTTCTTGATGATTCTTTCAAACCCACCAGGACTTGAAAAACCAACATTAACCCTGCTAACATTATGTACAGGAGGGGCATCAGAATATATAGGAATAAGCCTAATTAGATGGAAATTGTTTGTTATCAACTGAAAGTGAGCTAGCAGCTTCAAATTCCTCATCCCGAGCTATATGTCAACAGATACAGGCCAAGACTAAAGCTACAAGTCGTTTGATATATTCAGTCATTTACATTTTTAGTTGTCGTATACCTTAGTTATTCTTTTATTCATTTTTGTATATGTTTATTAGTTGGGACAATACGATAGGTTTGATTTGTCAGTTTGTTAAAGAATTCTTTGTATATATGCTCAAGAGCACAGACTTGTATAAACCAACTTGACTGGAATATTGGAAGCACAACTTTTCCTCCATTGATTTGCTCTCTGATTTTTCCTTTGCTCAATTGCAATATATATTGAACTTCAATGCCTAATGAGAACATTTTCATGTCCTATCTCAACAGAAACCAATGGCGTTCCACTCTCGAATAGTAGATCCTCTTCAGAAGATCCAGAGAAATATGAAGACTGTTGTTCATGCAAAATAGAACATAGATCTTTTGTCAGCTTCTTGACTGGAGATGGCTTTGCATGGTCGACTCACACAGGTCCTCTTCCTTTAAGGCACTGTTGCATCCCACACCATTGACTGAGATGGGCCTGATAGGAGATTGGTAGGAGAGTTATGTAAGGTCAGAAATGCTAATTGGCTCTTATGAGATGGCACAAAACTTCACATACTGTGAGGTAAACTGATAAAGTGCCCTTTATATGATCCAACAATGATAGAGAACCACAAGATACAGGTTAGAAACAATGAATAAGCAGTTGAACCTTATTCTGATAAAGATATACTACCCATGGAAAAGATTGAAAATTCTAACAATAACAAAATCGTGAAAGCTGTATTGATCAGAACTGTCGATCGGCTACAACCACTACAACAGAAAGGGTCTTTTGGGATGAAACTTTTCGTCCGAAAAGACCCCAATTTCATCCCAAAAGAGTTTTTGGGACGAAAAAAATTCATCCCAAGGTCGTTCCAACGTCACTATGTCAAAAGGTATTTTGGGACGAAAATCACCATTTCATCCCAAAAAATATCTTTTGGGACGAAATTGAAGGAAACCGTTTGAACACATTCGAATGGGAATTTCTTTTTGTCACGGTTGAAATTCGTCCCTGAATATCGTTTGAACAGAAACAATTTTAAGTTCGAACAGTAGTGACGTGTTTGAACAATTGCGAAATATGTTCAAACAAACATGAATTCGTTCTAATGGTATGACTTTATCTTTGTGTTCGAACGTTAAATGGTCAGGTCGAACGGTATATGAGTTCGAACGGTATAGGTTATGTTCGAACACGACTGAAATAAATGACGTTCAAATGTTGTGTGATCATTCGAACTCTACAAACACAAATTTCGTTCAAACATTATGTTAACGTTCGAACGCTATTGTCTTTCGAACATAGAGTTCGAACATTTTATGTTCGTTCAAACGAAATCTCTTTAATTTAAATCAATAATAGAAAACCAAATAGGCATTCATAATATTTGAAAAAATACATTAGAAACTGTTTAACACTCACAAAAGTGTTATAATAAGCGCAAACTAAATAAATAACAGTCGAGACAGGCATTGTTCGTACATAAATAGATAATCCCAAAATCTGTATGTAAAAAGCCATCAGTTGCTTGGAGGCCTGTACTGTTGCATAAGCTGCTGCATTTGGAATTGCATCTGTCTTTTGAACTCTTCTTGTTGTTCTTCATGTTGTTTGAGGCGCATCTCCATATCTGCTTGTTTTGCCAATTGAGCCTCTAACTCATGCTGCCTTGCAGTCAATTCTTCGATTCTAGAATTCGCATTCTCTAGCGCTATAGAAGTCAAAGATTCATTCCCAGAAGAAGAGGAAGAGGGACCAGGCTTTACACAATGACCCAAACCCCTCAAATATCCTAAACGTTGACCCCGGACTTGTGTAAAAATATCAATACCACTTGTTGAGGAATTTTGATCTGACGAAGATTCAGCACGTAGGGCAACCATTTTATCCTAGACATATATAAGATAAAGAATTAATATCGTCATAAATATTCTAATATATTTAATTAACACAGGTTATAATACTTACATAATTTTCACGGACATCAGGATGAGTCCACTCTCCATTACGATTAGTGTGCGATGCAGCATATAATTTTGTCAGATCATAATTAGTATCTGAATCTTGCTACAATAAATGTGTTAAGATATAAAGTCATTATGATTCATCCAAATAATTAACTATATCCAATAAAAAAAATAGTAATACCAATTTCTTAGAAAGACGATGGAAAGATCTTGAGCCTACATGATGATTAATCTTCAATTTTGATCTATTTGTTTTGTTTATAGAATTTCGCTCTTGCAAAGAAATTGAAAATATTATGAAGTGAAATGACAAATAGGACAAGTAAAATAATTAAATTTAATTATACCTGATATGATGGATCCTCAAACATGTCACAAAGTTTTTGCCACTCAGAAGGTCGGACATCCTGAAAAGGATGTTGGCATGCGTCTTCCTTCTTCTCAAACTTATTATAATGCTCATGACACCTCGTCTTATATTTGCGGAATGCATTACCCATAAGCTCTTCCACAGTCTTACGCTCCTCTCTCCGACCAAAATTTAATTCAAAATCATCCTTGAAAAAAATAGTCACAAACACATTATCATTTATAATATTCTAAATTTAAGTCAAATATAGAAATTTATTCTACTAAATCAATGTTTTAAACATTACCAAACAACGCTTCTTGATAAGCTCTTTAACATCTTGGGGGACTTTCTTCCATGAAGTCGTTGCCAAAGGTGCGTAAGTTCGTGTAAGAGCACCCACATGCGATGTAAGCCAAGTTGTAGGTTGTCCTTCGCCCCCGGTATGTTCGTCAGGAATGTTAACCTTGATCTTACCCACCTTTTGATATTTTTCCAACGTCACCCCTCTAGTGGTGCCTCGTCCTTGACAAGATTGTGCTGTAGACTCTATAAAATATAACATTGTAATCAATTTCATTTATATGTCTATTATAGGACCTTATTACTAACTTTTATGAGTATTAGATTTTTACCTTGTTGTGTATAGTCAATCTCTAATGGTGAGTCTGAAGGAGAGCTAGGAATAGGTGGAGATGGGTTGCGAACTTCCTTCCTCTTTAGCGGCATAATTTCAAACTACTGATACATTCAATAAGTAAAATATTTGTCATCAAGTGTAATGTTAACACATAATTGGTCAATCATAATCTGTATCAGTTTCATTTGACAATTCGCTCTCATCATCTGTATATACTTCAGATGATTCAACATTTTTCTCAACTATCGCATCAACAATTTCAGCCTCAATATCTTCTCTATTTAATGGAATCATCTCATACTAGCTCAAATCCACAAACAATTTTAAGGCAGGTTGACTCTCTTGGTATGCTTCTTGAGTAGAGGAGTCATCTTCTTTTTCATCTTGTCCTTCCGCCTGAGGGATAACATCATCTATATTTCTTGGAGAATATTTTTGTACTACTCGCCATTGATTTCCTAACTTCGAGTCATCTAAGTAGAATACTTGAGATGCTTGAGAAGCCAAAATAAAAGGATCATATTCATACCATTTTTTTATGTATTAACACTCAAAAAAATATTCATCATCACGGACTCCAGTATAAGGATTGCTTAAATCCCACCAATCACATTTAAACATATACACCACAAGCTCTCCCAAATATTTCATTCCAATTATATCGACAATAACCCCATAAAAATCAATATTTTCTCCATCATGACTTCCTTCGACTAGGACACCACTATTTTAGGTTTTCCTATAACAATCTCGATCCATTGTGTGATACCTACTTCCTCGAGAAATACATGCAGAATATTGAGCAGCACGTCTCGATGGGCCACGCGCCAATGCATACAGTTCATCTGATATATCATTTAGATTATTCTCATGCATTTGTACAATTTACATATTGAGTAAAGCATATACTATATCAAAATTGAAATTAATATTTTTTCATTGGTTATTGAGTAACGCATATGTAATGTCATTATCCGTTCTTCAAACCATCTCGGGAACTCCTCTTTCATGTTTCTGGTTTAGTATATAATTTTGTAAATCTTTTAGTCGTAATTAGATTTTATCACTAATGTTGAATGTATATTTTATTTTTAAAATTTCAGGATCATAATAATGTCTTATCGGGGTCGTAAACGTGGTAGATCAGGAGAACCTTCCATCCAAACAGTTCAAGAGCAGATTGTTTTACTTGAGCGATAGGTAAAATTGTCTGATTTTGTAGCTCTTATATGGGAGGGTCATTCCCTCCCATAAATATTCAATGATCGTGGCTGGGCACCATTCTTAGATCAACGAGAAGAAGGAATGGAGCTCGTTTCCTTCATTGAGATTGTTACTGAGTTCTATAAAGAGCTCGATGCTGCCAGCCCAGACGAAGGAGGGGGCATACAGGATCTATGTCCGAGGAGCTCCTGTTATATTTTCAGCGGACGGACTCGCTGCATATTTGGATATTCCTAGGCTTCTTGATGCCTATCCAAACCTGCCGCCTAGAGAGTCTGATCCTTCAGGTGATGCAGCTATGTCTCAGGACGAGGGACCAGATTACACAGATGAGATCAATACACTTGTTGATCATGAGGTTAGAGACTTGATTGTTGGTCTAGATGCTCCAGTATACGATGGGACGAAAAGTATTAGGCAGGCAGATTTATCTTCTTTCTTCAAGATCATGAATTTGATCATTACCAACAATATTGACCCACGGCAACACAAGACCGAGGTCAGCATGAATCAAGCGAGATTTATGATACAGGTCACTCATGGCATCCCGATCGACCTTGTTGGTTATATATTTGAGAGGATCCGATCAGAGGCACGGTTCATTATGACAGATATACTACCGTTTGGGATCCTCATCACTCTATTTTTGCTACATGCCGGGGTCGTGTCCGAACCTGCCGAGCATTCCCAATTTCTGATGGCACCGATCAACAGCAACACCCTGTCACGGAGCACGGGACACTCTAGATTTTATTTTCGTGGGGCTATTCCTGACAGGGCTGAGATTCAGAGAGATGCACAGTTGGGAGATACTGGAGTATCGGCTGGTGAGATTTCTACACATGCTGAGGCATCAAGCACATCTATTCGCGAGGAGATGGCTGACATATTGCGTGCTGAGATCGGCGTACACACATCAGCAGTGATTGATGCAGTGCATACTGCCATGTCTGAGTTGCGTACAGAGATTATGGCTACCTTCTCTGGGTTACGTACAGAGGTTAATGAGTTACGTGCAACGATTAATGCCAATAATGCAACTCAGGGCACGCTCAGTACTCGACTGACACAGGTAGAGACACAATTAGCTGCAGTCGATGATGTGTGTAGAGACCTCGCATCACAGTAGTTTCTATTTTTTATTTATATTTTCTTTTGTTATAGTTATGAACAATATATATGGCGTTTTAATAATTTTCTTTATTTGGTTGATTAATATATATGTGGTTGATAATATTTATTTAACTAAAAATCTTATTTAACATAAAAGAAATCATTAAAATATTTTAAAATTAATTAAATAAAATTAATTAATGAATTTGTATATATGATATATATTTTTTATATTTTGAGTTTCGTACCGAGATTAATATTATACCTTCGAATGTATAAATGTGGTGCTTGAATATGTTCTAACTAAATACATTCCGTTCGAACGGTTTAGAAACCTTCCCGCCAGGATTTGCCACCAAATATTTTCCGTTCAAACACAATAAATTATCGTTCGAACGTTTTTGAACTTTCCCCGCCATAATAAGTTAAGTCTCCGCCAAATTTTACTGTTCGAATGGGAAAATTTTTTTGTGACGATTTATTCGTCACAGAAAATATTGTTCGAATGGTTATTTTAACATTCGAACGATTTTGTAAAGTCATCAATTTTTTAAGACGGAATTTAAATTTCGTCCCAAGAAATGACTTTTAGGGATGAAATTTTTTTCGTCCCTAAATAATTTCGTTCCAAAATCTCAAATTTGTTGTAGTGAACTATAACTTTTGACTAAGAGAAATAAATCAAATCAAATCAAATCACTTTTTGGCTCCAAGTGGAGAATAAAATTAATCATGATGGAAATATAGTTAATTATATAATCTAATAAAGCATCTACCATGCATCATGATTATTTGCGTAATGGGAAGAAGATGGCAAATTAATTTTGCGTTCGCACTGAAATAATAAGATCTAAACCTAGGAACAATGTAGTATTTAGTATGACAAAAAATATGGAGGCATAAAAAATGAAGGAACTTTGTGCTGGTTTCTTGCCTCAATATCATGTAATATATAAACTTGCTGCGACTTAAATAATGCTCCCAAGTATAGGATTGTTGTGCAGTAATAACTCGGTGAGTCCGAGATCGAATCCACATGGAAGGGTGTAGAATTGCTCGCAATACAATGCATGAA
Source organism: Juglans regia (assembly GCF_001411555.2). NCBI lineage: Eukaryota > Viridiplantae > Streptophyta > Magnoliopsida > Fagales > Juglandaceae > Juglans > Juglans regia. The sequence continues at coordinate 19,551,645 of NC_049908.1, forward strand.
AATCAATTAGAACAAGAAAACTTAATAGAAAAGATTATCAAAAATTGATTGAGTTGTTGGAAAAAAAAACCAAAATTATGGAGAAAAATATCAATATCTTAAAACACTAAGGCTTTGGGATTCGCACACAACTCATCTAATGATAGTTTCAACAATCTAGTATATAACTCAACTAAAATTCATACGAAGGATTGTCTTAGTCAGATGATTTAGTCATTAAAGCACATATTACTTTTCAAAGATAGTTTCATGAATTGGATTGCTTTTAGGCGAAACAGATCTAGAGAATTTATGCGCAGGGAATTTTAAGCATTCAACATGCCCGGATTCTACGATAAATTAAAGAATTATACATAATAAATATCTTTTCTAGAATGCTAAATCAATAAGAAAATAAAAAATTTAAACATAAAGATCATAAATAGATTGTTAGGAATATACCAAAAGATGGTTGGCATAGTCGAAGGAAGATATGTTTGCTTTGAATACAAATCAAGGACAAGCCTGGACCAACATTAATTGATAAGGCCAGCTTGCATATATGGGATTAACCTGCTGATCAAACTATGACTTGTGATCTACTTTCCAGGGACATTTCCATCCACACGTCTAATACCACTCTCATTATTAATAAACATTTTTTAATAATATACGTAATCCCTAACATCACTTAGGTGGAAAAAAACCATTTCGCTTGATTCATTTTCATCCATGTAATTTGGCACCCTTGAGTTTCCTTTTATTGTTGCATGTGCGACTAAAATGAAGTTTATTGTTTCATCTGCAAAATCGATGGATAGTACCCTCTTTAAATTTACATTAAAAATTCAAACTTTTTAATTTTTTAATGAGCCAAATAGAGATTTCCTATAAGAATATGGAGAAATGAATTTTGCTTAGCTTGCTCAGGGTGGAATATATTCCATAAAATGGAAAGAATAAATTTACTCATTATTTAGTATTATCTTTCTCTTGCCAAATTAACTTGGTTGTTTTGACTATTTCTTAATTAAAATGCCAGAAGTCGTGTTATTGAAGGTGACTTTCCCCAGCATCTTCAAGCAACACATTCACATGAGACAAAAATGCTAGCATTGGTTTTATTTTTTTAAGTGTCCATATCATTATGAAAAGAATTCAACAACTTCGCAAGATGCATGAATGCCACTTTCTTGAAAAAATTATAGGGGACAAACAAGTAAGCCTGCATGCAGCCTCAATTGAGCAAGATCAAATTGATCTTAAGCTTTCTTTCTTTTGCACCTACATATAGAAAAGAATTGAGTTCTATTGATCATAAGACATGTGTTTCTATTACTATAAAATTCACAAATGCAGTAGTTACAAGAGCCAACTCACAAACATTGGTACTAGTTAATTGAAACCTCCATACAGCTAGATACTGCCATTAAGTAGTGCTTGTGGGATATATAGTATGGGCACATTTTCATAAGCGTGCCCGATGGCCGACATGAGTGGGTCTCGTTGCATATGGGTCTCTCGGCCTATGAATAGGCCGAGCTCCTCCCCTTTGTTTTCACCTCAAAAATCACATTTTATCATCTTATTTTCTACTCCATCATGCTCCACAACCTCAAGTCTTCCTTCCTGTGGCCTTAGAAAAGTTTCCTCCCAATCGCCATTGTGCGCCGCTGCACACAGTTGCCTTCCTGTGGTTGTACGACCACCCCTGGCCTTCCACTTCCCACTCCCGTCATCCTATCCCCTTAAACCAGCCCAACCCATGAGCTAGAAGCCATTTTTGCCACTGCCCCCCCGTGCTCCGCCTTGAAATTCCCTTCTCCACCCTCTGTTTTGTCACCCATTAGCCTCTCAGTCATAGATCCCTCTTATTCCCTCCAAATCCGCACTTGTTACAGTGAACCACTGCTATCTTCGCTGTGCCGTCACTGTCACTACCACCGTTCGACGCTCACGCACGCACACTTGCGGGATCTCTTTGATGGCACTCGCTTGATCATCCAGAAATTCAATTCACTAAAGTAAGTAAACTTCTGATGCGTCTCTAGAATTTAGAATATTATTTTATCGCTAATACTTTTCTACAATTTGGTTGTGTTGAACTAGGCTTGGGCCCATCGGAGCATTGGGAATCAAATTGTAGTTGGGATGGAATTGGGCCTTGGGCCAGAAACAGAGGTTGGGAAATTGCGTGTAGTTTGGTTGTGAATTTGTGAAACTGGTTGGTTGTGACTTGCTGTGATTTGTATAATTGCTTGTTGAGTGATCTGTCATGTCATTCAATACTTGTTTGTCATGCATCTATGCATTTTATGTTATGGCTAATTGACCTGCTTATATAATTTTGTCGTGTATGCCATGTTGTATGAACTTGAAATTGAGTGGTATGTGCAAGTTTTAGCATGTGGGTGCATGTGTATCACGACCCCAAGCCGAGATGGGGCATTATCTTGGTGGAGCTCCTCTAATCACTTATGAGCGTGATAAACTAAGTGATATCCCTTGGGCTGTTGTCGGGTGACAGTTAGGTCAGTCAAGATGGCAATGCTCTTGACACGACCCGCGGCCCCCCGCTGGTTGGGGCTAGAGGATGCCTGGTCATGGTACGCCCCGGGCGTGGAGCTGGGCATCGCTCGTTATGAAGTCACATGCACGGTTGTTACCCAAGGTGTGGTGAAGAAAGCTAGGATGTACGGATGGTTCCAAGGGGACACCATGGTGAACACTTAAAATAAATGGTTATGTTTGGACCAATGGGGTTTTTGGCATGTGTGATTAAAATGTGTCCTTTTTGGGAAAAAGGGGTGGAAATGTTCTTGTACCTTTGCTGATATAATTGTGAATTGTGTTGGTTGTATAAATGTGTATTTTAAACTCTGCGTTGTTGCATGTTTGATTACTTACTGAGATTACGAAATCTCACCGTGGTACTCCTACCTACGGTTCATGGAACCGTAGACTTTGATGCAGAGGGAGAGTATGAGCTAGAGGGACCGGCTCCACCGGAGGAGTGTTTGGCTGGAGCTTTCTTTTTGTCTTCCATACTTGTCATGGGGTTTGTTATTGTTGTACTTATATTCATAGTCATATGACTATATAACCTCTTGGAGGAGATTTTATTTTGGGTTGTAAGGTTTTTAAAACTTTCTGGTACTTAGCTTGATTGCCATTAATATCTTTCCACTGCAATTATTTTTATTGCACACACTTACACAAGGCGTTGAGGGTGGTGTGTGATCCGTGTGGTCATCATCCCAGTGTCATGACTTCCACCAAATCGCACGTGGGGTCGAGGACGCCACAACAATCCATATACGTTATTTTCCTTGCTATTTTATTGAGATCATCACTAAAGGGATAAAAGCAAGATATGTATAAGGGTGGCAATATGTAACATAACCCGTGAATATAATACAAATATGATACGAAGTTAGCAGGTTTAGATTTGATGTTAGCGTGTTTGGGTCAAACGGGGTTGACCCGTTAAGATACAATTTATTAACGAGTCAATAATTGGTCAACCTGCTTTACGCGAAATCAACCCATTTAAATTTTATTTCAAAATTAAAATTTTATTATTGTTAAGTTGTAATATTGATAATTCTCAGTATTCTTATGTTTTTATTATTGAGATTATAATTTTAAACCTACGCTCATATTTTTTTTTGTATGGTTTGTAATATCAATTTTATTATATGTTAAAATTTAAAAATATTGATATATATTTTTTAAGATATTATTGCTATTAATAATAATAGATTTTAACTTTTATGTGAAATTATGTTAATTAGATCAAATGAGTTATGTGTGTTAGTTCAACTCATTTACATGAAACGAGTTTAAATAGGACATGTTGTGTTAATTTATTTTTAATTAATTATTAAACAGGTCAAAATCAGTGACAAGACACGACCAATTATCTTTTCTCTTATGTAAATGGGTTGGGTTACGATTTGAAAGTTTGACACGTTTAATTTAACGAGTTGGGTTCGAGTTGACCTATATAATTGAATATTGATAACTTGACACAATATGAACACGACCCGAAAACACGAATTGCTTTGAATACAAAGGATAAGTCGGAACCGACATTGAATAAAGCCTTGCATGTGATGGACCTGCAAGGAAGGTGCCTACTAGAGAGAGAGAGAGAGAGAGAGAGAGAGAGTAAAAAGGAGATACTAACCATACAGGAAAGTGATGGACCTACACAGTACTGCTGCTGAAACTACGATTTGTCATATACTTTTCAAGGACAATTCCATCCACACATCTAATGCCTGCCTATAGTTGATAATCCTTTGAAAAAAACTCCTCGAGGTTTCTCTTTGCCCTGCCCTCCCATGAAAAAATCCCTTACCCCTTTCCCTCTTCCCTAAAGCCCCCTAACCTCACCCTGCCTCTAGAGGAGTAGCAGAGCACACTACTTTCTTGGTTCGGAAATTTTGTGAAGGCTGGTGATAACTACACAAATCTTCAGAGAGCCTTCAAGGTCTGGTGGCAGAGGATGTTCTTGGTATTTTTATTTTGCTTCAGCGAGCATTGTGGGGAGGGGAAGAACAAATTAAACAAAAAATAAAAAATAAAATAAAATCTAGGTTCCATTTCTGTGATTGCTTAATGGTTGTAAAGATATGGGATTTGCTTCACTTGCAAACTATGAGTGTGCAGGCATTTAGCACCATTTTATTGTTCTTTTTTCTTTGAATATTTTAAAAAATCCAAAGAGAAAAAAAAAGATACAAATGTTTCACAGCAATGGGGAAGAGAGGGTCACGACAATGGGGGAGAATGGGTCTTCATGCTTCTAAGCGATGGCGAAGTAAAGGAGCAACATATGTTTGATGAAAAGTCAGAGAAAAGAGAAATTTCAAATGAAGATTTTGCTATTGTATTTCACCACACATATTCTCAACTTTACATAAGTATTTGAAGACATTACAGGCCATCTCATAGTACATTCTGTTATGAGAAGTATTCCATCTAGAATCATCTATATCACATTGGGACCACAACTAGGTGATGTGGAAGGAGCTCCATCCGTGCTTGAAGAACAGAGTCTATTTCAAGTATTTCTTCTGGTGTAGCTGCAAGCATTTCTTCTGGTGTAATCGATTGCACATATGCCTTAATATCTCCCCTTGATGCAAGCAGCACTGGTACAATGGTGAGGCTTGATCGCAGTGTGGTAAATCTGGCAGTGGTGAGGGGTTTGGTGAGAATATCAACTAGTTGATCCTTGCTTGAGACAAAAAAGACTTGAAGTGTTTTGGCCGCCACACTGTCTCGTACAAAGTGATAATTAATTTCAACATGTTTAGTACGAGAATGTAAAACAGGGTTAATTGATAAGTATGTGTTTCTAATATTATCACACCAGAGTGTAGGTGGAGTAGTGAGAAAGATGCCAAGTTCTTGTAGTAAGGATTGCAACCAAATGATTTCACAAGCAGCATTAGCAACTACTTTGTATTCAATCTCAGTTGAGGATCTTGCAACAGTAGGTTATTTCTTAGAGCCCCAAGAAACAAGGTGATTCCCAAAATAAACACAAAGGCTACTAGTAGATTTCCTATCATCTAGGCAGCCCGGCCAGTCAACATCAGAGTAAGCAGTGAGAGTAAGATAAGAACTGGAGGAAAAATGCAGGCCATAGTTTGTGGTGAGCTGGAGATAGCGGAGAATCCGCTTGACAGCTTGCCAATGGGGTAAATGGGGAGTATGCATGAATTGACAAACGTTATTAACAACAAAAGAAATATCTGGTCTAGTGAAGGATAGCTATTGAAGACTTCCTACAACACTATGGTAGAGTTGAGGATCTTCAAAGGAGTTTCCATCAGTGGCAGTGAGTTTGGCTGAGATAGCCATGGGTGTGGAAACATGATTTAGATTGATGCATGTTGGTGCGGGACAACAAATCAATGAGGTATTTATGTTGAGACATGTACACCCCAGTAGCCATATGTAGCACTTCTATGCCTAGAAAATAATGCAAGGCACCCAGATCTTTCACAGGAAAGGATGTTCCTAAGGCATTAATCAAATCAAGAATGAGTGTAGAGTGTGAACTAGTAACCACAATATCATCCACATATACTAAGAGAAAAACTGAAGTGTTAGCAGTGGTATAAATGAACAGTGATGAATCTGATTTTGAGCTTTGAAGACCTAAGGCTAGTAATTTTGTACTCAACTTAGCAACCCAAGCCCTAGGGGATTATTTCAGACCATAGATGGACTTATGCAATTTACAAACATGAGTAGGAAAATCAGAGTTTACAAACCCAGTAGGTTGTTGCATGTAGATGTCCTCTTCCAGGTCCCCGTATAAGAATGCATTCTGAACATCAAGTTGGTGAAGGGGCCATCGGTTTTGAACAGCAAGGGAGATGAGAAGATGAATGGTGGCTGGTTTTACAACAGGACTAAAAGTCTCTGTGTAATCAATACAGGCTTGTTGATGGAAACTCTTGGCAACCAAGCAAGCTTTGCGTCGCTCAAGGGATCCATCTGCATGCCGTTTTGTCTTAAGGATCCATTTTGATCCTAAGACATTGAGATGAGAGGATACAAGGACAAGATCCCATGTTTTGTTTTGAAGAATTGCTTGAAATTCCACATTCATGGTCGTGCGCCACTCAAGGAATTTGCTGAGGGAGCGAGGGTTTTGCCATGGGACAAGTGAAGAGGATGAGACGGAGTGTGCAAGAGCAGTTTTCGGGGGTGGCCATGGGACAATCCCTTCAAAGGGTTGAATGGGGCAGTGAATGAGTGATTTGGAATGAGTTTACATGGGGTGAACTGAGGTAACACGAGATGGAGTGAGAGAAGTACAGACTTGGAGATTTGAAGATGACGGCACAGAGGATGAGGATGAAAAGTTAGGGTTTGTCGAAGAGGGGAAATTTTCAGAAGACTGATTTGTAGAAGAGGGTTGAGGTAATGGTAGGATAGGTGGGCTGGGAGATTGTGTGCTTGGGTTTGGATTTGGGTTTAGGTTTGGGGTTGGGTTTGGGTTTGGGTTTAGGTTTGGGTTTGCATTTGGAGTTGAGTTTGGGGCTAGGTTGGAGTTGAGTTTGGGTTTGGGGCTGGGTTTAGGGAAGTATAATCTGTTTGAGTTGGAGAGATAGGAGGCCCATCAATAATCTTTGAGAGAGGAAAGCAGAAAGGTCGCGAGGGAGATACGTGTGGTGCAGATGTGGATTGAGAGCTGAACGGGAATTGATTTTTGTCAAATCGCACATCATGGGAGATATACACTTGCCCAGTAGGAATATGTAAACAATTATACCCTTTGTGATTAGGTGTATATCCCATGAAAACACATAACTGAGAACGAAAATCTATTTTTTGATGATTAAAAGGATGAAGATTAGGCCAACAAGCTGATCCAAAAGTCCGCAAAAAAATGCAATCAGGGGGTTGACCAAAAAGTTTTTGAAATGGAGATTGATTTTGAAGTATTGGTGTCGGCATCCTATTTATGAGAAACACTGCTATTTGAAAAGCCTCTTTCTAGTATTTGGTGGGAACTGATGCATGAGATAGGAGAGACAGACCAATTTCTACTATGTGGCGATGGCATCGTTTAACACTGCCATTTTGAGCATGTGAGTACGGACAAGTGATGCCATGACTAATTCCAAAAGATTTAAGAATGGAGGTTAGAGGACGAAATTCTCCACCCCAATCTGTTTGAATGGAGACGACATTGGAAGAAAAGGTGTTGCTAACATAACGTAAGAAAGCCACTAATATAGATGCTACATCGGATTTTGCATGAAAGGGAAAAAACCAAATATACTTTGTAAAGTCATCTTCAATTGAAAGATAGTATCTATGACTAGTAGAGGGCAGCACAGGCGCAGGTCCCCAGACATCAAGAAACAGTAACTGAAAAGCTTTATTGGACCAGGAATGTGATAGTGGATGAGGAAGAGCATGAGACTTGGCCTGAGCACACGCAGAGCATGATGAGGGTGCTATGATAGTTGTATGAGGAAGTTGAAACTGACGAATAGTGAAAAAAGTGGTTCTAGGTGAAGGGTGTCCAAGACGTGAGTGCCATATGTTGGAGGAAGTCCTTTCACCAATACATGCAGCAGCCGAGTGAATGGATCTAGAATCTGCATTGGTGAGAAGTTTGTAGAGGCCATTCCTAATGGGACCCTGGAGAAGCACAGCCCGAGTTTGTAAATCCTTCAAAAAAAAGAAAAAAAAACAAGAAGAGTGAAACTCAAAATAAACAGAGTTATCTGAACAAAATTGACGAACATACAAGAGATTTCGAGTAATTTGAGGAACATGTAAAAGTTTGCAAAGAAGAAATTTTCCATTGGGAGTAAAGAGATGAGTAGTGCCAATATTTGAGATGGGAAGGGATGAGCCATCCCCAATACTAACAAGATCCGTGCCATGATATGGAGCTGATTCTAAGTTGAGATTAGACAAATCTGCTGTGAAGTGATTTGTGGCTGTTGTGTCTGGAAACCAAGCATTTGACCTGGTGAACGAAGGTGAGTGAGACGTGTAAATCGTAGTGGGAGAGGCTATAGAAGGTGGCTGGAACATTTGATTGAAGCAGTGATAATAAGATGCCACAGTGTGACCAATCTTGTGACAAAGTTGACACACAGGTTTGGTGGATGATGGGTTGGTAAAGGGATTGGTGTTTGAAAAGGGAGCACGACCTGGGCCACGGCCACGATGACCACAACCATGACTCCGATTGGAATAAGGTGCAGGTGGCCTGGTGATGGTTGCATGGGCTTGAAGAGGACTACCAGAAAGTAGACTTTCGGATTGATGAGCTAATCGTGACTCATGATTGAGAAGATAACTATAGACTTGAGAGGGTGTGAGAGAATCCGGCCGTGTGGTTATGGATGTAAAGAGAGACTCAAACTCAGTACCTAGACCTGCGAGGAGATATAGGTAATAAATTCAGAGGGAGCGAGGGTTTTGCCAGCGGCACCTAGAGAGGCTAAGAGCGATGAAGCTCGATGAAAATAATGAGTGATGGTTTCAGACCCTTTTTTGAGAGTAGCTAATCAGTACTATGTTTGGATAATGTGGGCAGAAGTTTGAGCTAAAAACATGCCATGGAGTGTATCCCAGACTTGGCGAGAAGTGGTGCACTCTAGGAGAAGTGGTGCACTCTAGAACTTGGGAGAGGACAATGTCAATAAGAGAGGAGTTTATGGCTGAAACAATTAATTGATCTTGGAGACGCCATTTGGTGTACTCTGTGTAACGCCTATCCTTGTGGTGGGACTTTTTACAAAATATTTTTAGAAAGGACGACGATAATTACTGTTCCCTTAAAACTTTTCACTTGCATACCCAGGGTGCAAGACTCCACGTTTATAAATTAAAATATGCTTTAACAATAAAAGAGGTTTACAGCGGAAAACATAAATCTTGAAATAAAAAGGCCTCTCGTACATTTAAAATTCGTGCCTAGACTTCCATGCTCTTCCCCATGGACCTTGTCCGTCCTGATCATGCAGTTCCTGTGGGGGAAGGGACATGCATAAAAACTAAAATGAGTCGAAGACTCGTAAGTATTACTTCATACAGTTAAAATATAACAATATAGGTTTTCATTCATGCATTCATCATTCATACATACTATTACGTGCATGCATACGTGTCATACGTGCGTTCGTTTGAAAATGTCACTAGATGGGATTTTTCTCTTTTAAACATGGGCATCCTTTTCGTAAAACGTTTCTCCCGTCAGTGCCTTCATTTCTTCATGAGTTCGTGCATGCTTACGTGCATATGTGCGTTCTTTTGAAAACTTCACTGGATGGGGTTTTTCCTTTCAAAAAGCCTTCCTTTCTTTAAAACGTGTCCCCCGTCAGTGCCTTCATTTCTTAAAGGTTCGTGCATTCGTGTGTTCGTACATGCATGCATACATCCATTCATTCTTATCACTTTCATAGGCCAGTACACACTGTTACGCCCCGTGTGTTGGGGTCAGCGGTCTTTCTTTGGACCCGGATTCCTTCTGTGGTCACGGGTTGGGAATCCCTTTCATAAGGGGTAGCACTGGGTGCACTTCCAGTACTACTTACCCGGCATTGCAATCTACCCATTCATTGGTACCCTTTTTCATTCATTCATGTGGCCGTTACGTATCTTCATACATTTCATGCTTTCATGTCTTCCTTACTTTTCATTCGTTCGTTCATGTCAGCTTGAAAGAGCGGGAGCTTTCATTCAGTTCATTCTTTCATTTAACAGTCCTTTCATGAGAAAGCATTTCTTTTCATGGGAAAACATCGTTTGGGGCATCAGCCCGAAAATCATCTTTTCCTTTTTCAGTTCATTTCAGTCATATCCTTTCTTTAACAGTTCGTTCGTGGAAAACTTCATTTAAGAACATATATGAGCTTAAACATCAGCTTTCATGGCATCCATAAGCGTCACCTTGAACGTCGTCAATCATGGCATCCACGAGCATCACCTCGTGGCGCACATGAAAGCGTCGGTTCGTAGGATCCATAAAAGTATCCATTGTCATGCCTTTCATGCATTTTCATCAGTTTATGGATTTTCTTAAAAAATACATATAATAGATACAGCGTATAGTCATCAATTCACATGCGTACAATTAATACTTTGGTTGCGTAAACAGGGGCTACCAAGAAGGGGCCGTACATACTTATACCTTTGAACACTTAGCATTTTCTTCCTTAAAGCGTCTTTCATTTCTTTTCGTAACCATCTTAAAGGAAAAGCGTTTCTTGTATCTTGGAAAACTCTAGAAGAGTATGAACGTAACACTTACCTAGACTCCATGCTACTTGCATATCATGCAGTCCATTCATGTGCTTGTCAGATGGCAACCTACATGCATACACATACCTTAACGTCATTCTCTATCTAGTACATAAGCAACTTAAACTTAGCAAGCATAAACTACACTTCACTTGGAACACTCTCCTTTTATCCCGTGTTCTTACGTGTTCCTCACTAAATTAAAACCTTCGGGGACCCATTACGGTCACCCCATCTTCCAACTCAAGGTCTTGCCTCCAATGCTTATTAACTAAAGTGAACCCATGATTCACCTTAGGATTTAGACACTAAGACCTCTGTCTCATTCTTCTCATTAACCACGTTCCAATGCATGACGCAGACCAACTAAGTCACGCATCCCTTTCATAGACAGTCCACTCGTCACTATCTCCATGCACCTTAGCCCATACTAATCCTCATTCCCATCCATATAAGCCATGCGGCTCTAAGCCAACTCTGAGACTTAAGCATCGTGTAACTGTACTAATGACAGATTACCCATTACATATGGTGAATCCGTCTGACACATGTGTCTCATCATGTTACACATGTACCTTACCCCTTTATCACCTAAGATCAACATATAACATGTTGATTACCTGCTCGTAAGGACAGGAGCCATACTCCGATACCAACCTTCTCTTAACCCAGCTAGCACGACTCTTCATGCTACCCGTCCCTTTTGACAGTTCATCCTAACACTTAACATGACAAGACTCCATTCACAACTATGCCTTATGTCACGTCACATAGCCCGAGATTGCTCTAGAGCTACACTATGATCTTGTCGCGTTACCCAACATTCTGCTACGTCAACTCCTAACTCATCACGAGTACAATTCCTTACATACTCCCAACACATCGTGACATCTTGTCACATTCCCATTACGCCATTCATACCCTATAGCTTCACCACATGGCAAGCACGACTGTCAGTAACCACGTCACGAGGTGACGTTGCCCAGTCATACTTCTGCTGCGTACTCTTACACTTATTCCGCTACTTCATCCTTATTCCTAGTTGTAAGTCCAACACAGTGACACTTGTCACCTTAGACTACAGGCTACACCTTAATTACTCTGGAACACTGTTCCACAGTTCTCGACTCTACTCATCACGTTCCACGCCCATAAATCACACAACCATCCTTATCACTGCGACTCGCCACACGGCATGTCGCTGCACCTCATGGAGTACATCCCATGCGTACTCTCTTCTTACATGCTACGCCACAACATCACTATGGCATACCAGCCATATAGTACATCACTTCACCACATGGTGTACACTCAACGTGTACTCGTCCCATTCCACATGCACCACATCATCATTATGGCATACAGCCATATGATACATCAATCTGCCATATGAAGTACATTCCACATGTACTCCCTTCATATACATCACGCCACATCACCATTATGGCATATCCGCCAAATGGTGCATCATTCCACTACATGGAGTACACTTCTCATGTACTCCCTTCATACACGTTATGCCACATCACCACTATGGCATACAGCCATATGGTACATCAATCCGTCATATGGAGTACATTCCACAGGTACTCCTTTTACACGCACTACACCACAGAGTACACTCTACGTGTACTCATCCCGTTCCAGCATATGTCAGGAGGGTATATTTTACATATACTCTCCTTATCTCACACTTCGCCACACACAGAGTACACACAGCGTGTACTCTTCCCATTCTGTTTACACCATGCCACCATTACAACACAGTCCACAGCACTACACAACACACTTCCCAATTACGCCCAACACTTCACAGCACACTACATGGCACAATACACCTCCATACAAAACAGATATGCCCAACACTTCACTACACAAAATGCCCAACACTTCGTTACACAGCACCACATCACAATACCACAACTCCACAAAACCAACAGCACAGTCCACAACCTAGTCAACTAATCAATATCTAACATAAATACAAGGGATAGAGAGTTATACCATCGACGGGATAACCTGTGCGTTGCTCATTGATCGTCATGGTCAAAGACATCGGAAGGGTCGTACGTGGTGGCTGAACCGCGTACAGTGACTGTTTAGGCGTTTGGATAGCTAGGTGTGGTCTTGGAAGGGCTCGTGGTGGCCTTGTGATGGTGGCAAGGAGCGTAACACGGCGGATCTAGCCGTGTATAGTGACTATCAGCCATGCGCAGTGGCTGTCCATTGCGTGCACTGACTATCCACCACTCAAAGTGGTGGTTTGGACCTAGGGTTGGACTAAGGGGTTGCTGGTGGAGCTCATGGTGGCGTCAAGGTGGCGCACGGTGGCGGTTCAAGGCCGTGAAGTGGATGAGAGGCCGTGGGAGAGTGAGAGAGAGTGTGCGTGCTTGGGTGGTAGATTGGAGCTAATGGCAGTTGGGATAGTTCGGTGGTGGCCTAAGGAGGCTAGAGGTGGTGGTCATCTGCCGTGGGTGGCGGTGAACGGCGGTGGAAGAAGTAAAAGCCGTGCATGAGAGGAGGAAGAAGCCGTGAGGTGGAGGGAGGCTATGGGCCTCAGGTCAAGTGGAGGAGGAAGCGGAAGGGGATAGGAGGTATATGGTGTCGCTTGGTGGTCGTGGGTGCCACGCACAGCGGTGCTAGAGGCCGTGCACTATGAAGCCGTGCGTGGGTCTCCTCTTGCATGCTATGGGGAAGGTGGCTGCATGGGAGGAGTTGAGTTCGCTGGGGAGTGGTGGCCAGTGGTAGAGGAAGCTGCCGTGGGAGTGGTGGCGCCGGAGGACGGCACACGGCGGCACTACGTGCACCAAGCCCATTCAGGCTTTGCACTTCCAGCGGGGAGAAAGGGAGAGTGTGAAAGAGAGAGGCTGGGCTGGTTGAGCTTGCCGGAGGGAGACGGAGATTATGGTGCCGGCGGTGAGGTCTGCCGGTGCACGACGGCGCTGGGCTGTGCATTGGAGGCTTCGGCGTGGGAGTGGGTTACGTACTACGTACGCCGAAGGGGAGAAGACGAGAGAGAGAGGGCTGGGGAAAGTGAGGGGGAAAGAGAGAGGGTCTGGGTTTATCATCCAGTCCCTTCGTCTTGGGGTCTACACAACGATCTAACGACGAGGGATTAAAACACTGATTTGAAAATACGTAAACGTTAACTTAATTAAAAGCACTTAGAGGAATTAAGGTAAATATTATTTTTAACTAACTTTAGTTTATAAAATAATATTTCTTCATCATTAATAAAATGATGAAGTCTTATTTAATATATTTAAGAGAATAAAACCATTAAATTAATTAAAGCTTTCAACATAATTTAAATCCCATAATATTTTAAATAGTTGAAATCATTTTAATAATGATATTAAAATGATTTCTGGCAATTATAATATTTTTGGAGGTCTTCAAGAATATTATAATTGTCGTATTTAAAATCAAGCTTAGTTCAACAACACTGGAAATACTCTTTATAAATATTTCCAGCACATTTAAAACACTGGGCGTGCCCTAAAAGTCGCACGATATCTTTGAAGACACGCCATCGGGGTTCGGCATGCATGACGAGGCTCGCAGTCGTTAGAGAGAAGGGGCAAACGGTTTACATAATATCTGCCCTCAGGACTTGCTTACATCATAAAGAAGGAATGTACGTCAGAAAGAGATAAACATACGTAAGAAGGAAGGAGCGGGGTGTTACATTCTTCCCACCTCAAATAAATTTCGTCCTGGAAATTTGCTTAAGGTTCTAGGGATTTGCCTAGCGTTCTAAGAATTCGCGCAGTATTTTAAGGGTTTATTCATCTTTATTTGGGATTCCTTCATACATGTCCTCGCTTTGTCTTCACGCGTCTCCATGCACATTTAGCATCTTGGTCACGTCTCGTACAACACCTGCCCTCACGTCTTGTCGTTCCTCCATCGTCATGCTTAAAGTCAGTCCGAAGTGGTTGAGTTCATCCATCTCGTAGCGTTTGTATCTTCCATTCTGACATTCCTGGTGGCGAGGATTGAAGTCACCGTTTCGTTTTACGTTTCGGTCCTAGCTTAGTTCATGGTTGTTCATGCGTTTCTTAACTATCATTGTCTTCCTAACATTTCTCGTCTATTCCTTAATTAGCATGCAACTATTGATGCATGTCCTAACATTCCATCATTCATTCCTTATCCTCTAACTATGCTTAGTCTCTGATACCTTTTACATTCTATACACTTAGCATGACTACCTCTTTCTAGTTGCCAATCTGCCATGCATGCGTTCATTAGGTCATACTTTGAAAACATCATAGCATAAGAATAAAAAAAATACTTTCTTGTACTTACTGCAGGACCAGACATGCCTTGGGAGACGTCAGTCTAGGTTTTTCCTTCACGTGCAATTCTCTCTTTTTAAAAGTTTTCTTTCATTGGAAAAAGTTTTCTCACTACAGAAAAATGATTTTCTCTCTTTTATTTTTGAAAAGAACATTATAGAGTCTAGCATAACCTGGGCTTTGCTCTGATACCAATATGTAACGCCCGTCCTTGTGGTGGGGCTTTTTACAAAATATTTTTAGAAAGGACGACGGGAATTACTGTTCCCTTAAAACTTTTCACTTGCATGGCTCGCAGTCGTTAGAGAGAAGGGGCGGACGGTTTACATAATATCTGCCCTCAAGACTTACTTACGTCATAAAGAAGGAACGTACGTCAGAAAGAGAGAAACATACGTAATAAGGAAGGAGCGGGGTGTTACACTCTAGGCATGGGGTTCCGTTAACAGATGAAGGAGGTGAGGGAATAGATTCATCAATGTAGCTTTCTAGTTGATGACCAATGAGAAATGGAAGGATCTGAGCTTTCCATAACAGATAATTGTCTATAGTAAGTTTTTGAGTAATAAAGTGAGATGCAGAGGAAATGACTGAGTGGTTGACGGTGGAATTGGGTTTTTCTATGGCCATGCTGTAATGAGGAAGACGAGGATGCGGACGCTAGTCCTTGAAGGCTCTGATTACCATAAAGGAGCAAGAGATGTTTGATGAAAAGTCATAGAGAAAAGAGAAATTTCAAAAGAAGATTTTGCTACTGTATTTCACCACACATAGTCTCAACTTCACATCAGTATTTAAAGACATTACAAGCCATCTATCAGTACATTCTATTATGAAAAGTATTCCATCTAGATTCATCTATATCACGTTGGGACCACAACTAGGTGATGTGCAGGAGCTCCATCCGTGCTTGAAGGAATATTGGTAGAGTCTGTTGCAAGTATTTCTTGTAGTGTAGCTGCAAGCATTTCTTCTAGTGCACCCGATTGCACATATGCCTTAATAGGGAGAGAGGGTCACGAAGGGATCAGGTTTTGGACTGGGAGAGAAGGTCTATGATGTGAAGACAAGGTCTAGAATTTGCAGGGGCTCCAAATTTCGCTGTACTGAGGTGAGGAACAAAGACTAAGGACTCAAGATTTTATCCAGTGTGATCACTCTTATGATTTTTGTGTAAAATGGCTGACGTGGCGAGCTTGTATTGGTGGCTGTTAAAGCCTTACTAGCAGACATACCGTTTCAAAGCATTTTTGTACCAGTTATCCAATGCACTGCCATTGTTGATAAAGATTTTTTAATATACGTAATCCCTCACATCACTTCGGTGGAAAAATCCATTTAGCTCGATTCATTTTCATCCATGTAATTTGGAACCCTTGAGATTCCTTTTATTGTTGCATCTGCGACTAAAATAAAGTTTATTGTTTCATCTGCTAAATCGTTGGATACACTCCTTTAAATTTACATAAAAAACTCAAACTTTTCTTTTTGTTTTGATGGTCGTTATTAAGGCCTATTTTGTAAGGACATACTCAAGAGGGAGAATGAGTCATTCTTGGTTCACGATGACAATTCGGGCCTCGATTGGTCTAAGTTTGGGTGCCTGATGGCGGTTCGGAGTGGCAATACAATGCCTATATGGACATCGATTGCAACAAATAGAAGAAAAGCACAACAAGCATAAATGGAGAATAAGACGCATAGATTTACATGGTTAGGCACTGGGCCTACATTCGTGGGTTGTTTAGGGCTCAGATCTACTATAAATAAGAGTATTTTACAATCTTTCATGGCCTCTCTTAGCTCACTGTACAAATGGTGCGGTTGAAGAAGCTCTCCCTTTCTTGGTTGCCCAAGAGTTGTGCAGGAGAAGCCTCGAAGTCCCCTGGGTCCTCTTCCTTCCTAACTCCTTATTTTCCTTTTTCCACTATGTCACCTCCACCCCCTTTATGTCACATCCCCGACACCTCATCACGTCCCTAGCCTTTGTCCCCCCCCCCCCTCCTCTCTCTCCCCCCTTACTTTCTAACATTAGGACTTTGAGAATGTACTAGTGTTTTGTAGGGACACTTTAACTCTTCTTTTCAATTACCGCGTGATTCTTAAGGTTTTTTTGTTTCAGAAGAGAACTTTGAGAATCTCCAAATCAAGCTACCTGCAAAATGTTGGCAATGGGCATATTGGTAGTAAGCCACGCTTTGTGTGGTTAGGGAGCCCGTCGATCACGGACCCTTAGTCATTTCATTTACAACTTTTGACAATTCCCTTTGTGGACGGCTTATTGTTTTTGAGATCATTTTCTGAGCTTAGCACTTGGGCTCTTTGGGGTGCAATTCATGAATCCCTAAGGAGAGAATCACACTTTGCAATTCGTGAATAAGTTATTCAAATTATTAATCTTACGAGTATTATTTAGTTCATCTCGTCTTCCATTTTCTCTCCATTGATCTTATTATTTTATGTGCCTTGTTCTTGTTTTGTTCTTGAGAATTCCTTGTGTTGTTCAGCCAAAGACCCAATCCATTCACACATTTGATCTTTCCACATACACCACTCGACCAACCATTGTGTTTGCCCTACTTTCCAAAATTGATCACTTCCATAATTACCCTTCTTCCATCCCATTTAGCCCTAGTCGAAATACACTTGCCATACTCGGCTACCCATAAATACTTTCCTTCTTCCATCCATTAACCCTAGCCAAAGTCTTCAAGTACCCTATAAGATAACTCCTACCTTTTAGGTAATCTTGACTTCATCCCTATCATATCCCTTAATTTAAGGAATTGTCAATCCTCATCAATTCCTTAAATCCCTCTTTCCTAAAATAACTCAAGTCAATCCTTGACTTTCCATACTACCCATAACCGAATCCCTCTAAGATTCCTACCACTTAGGAATCTTTCCTAAAACATCTTCCAACCTCCATTTTGGCAACCCTAGTTGCCTTGCACCCGAAACCCCAGCCAATCATCTCAAACTCGGCAACCCTAGTTGCCTCCTACCCGAAACCCTAACCTCACTACACTCCATCAACCCTAACCTCCATCATATTAGCGCCACACCCAAGGACAAGTCCTAGCCATTTGACATTGTTTTGCCTCCACTAAACACTTAGACTACCCAATTCCATCATCATCATCATCATCATCATCATCATTCCATCACTCAAATACTAAACCTTCATCAACCTAGGAACCCTCCATTGCCATGGAAGTTGAAGGCCAAGCAAGTTGGCAAGGTCACTCGGTCATCATCCTCACCAAGGTGAGCTCATGGTCCTTAGAGTTTAGGGACAAGACCAAAGTCTCTGACATTAATTGGTGCTTTCATTGAGACGATTCTTGCTTAGTGTTTTGAGAAGTTCTCACTTCTCCAAGAGGTAAACGACGTGTTAATCCAAAATTTTGTGAGTTGGTTGGGGGAGACCCTCGTGGATCCCATTATTTTTGTTGTTGATTGTTGAATATACAAAGTTTGGGGGTTGAGGTAGAGGATGAAGTAGTGTTCATGAAGGGATCAACCACCCTTGAAGGTGGGGGATCTGAGGTTGGACCTTTGTGCAAGAGGGGTCGACCACCCTTGAAGGTGGGGGACCCAAGGTTGGACTTTTGAGCTGTGATCAAGCTCCACCAACCAAGTTGTTGCGAAAGTGTCGTGTGCAAGACTTAGTTGCAAGCTCAGTTGCAAGCAGTTGCCAGTTTGAAGAGCAATGAACCGTGTTGTGCAAGAAGCGAAGGAACAAGGTGGTTCCAACTGGGAACGGATTGAGGCCGTGGAAGAGAATACCAAAAGGCTTACCAACATCCTTGGCGAGGTTAGCACTACATAAGCAAAGCTAAGGATGGCCTTCAATGTTACATCCGTGAGACCGAAGAGAATCGAAGGGCAATAGATGCCATGAGACGTGACAATAATGTAAGCCTTGAAAGGCTTGAGAGAAGATTGGCCGAGACCAATGGCCAAAGAGTACCACAAAGTCCGAATGAGCAAAGGCATGAGGCCTTTGTTGATGGAGCTGAGACAAGCATGACGGGCTCCATGCATGAACCATCAAAGCTCGAGTATAGAAGAGGTGGTTGTGTTGAGAAGGACCAAGTGGCCATGGAGAGATGGATCCTAGATGATGTCCATCATTCTAGAAGTCCAAGTGTTTTGAGAGAACCTCAAGATGTGAGATTTGAAGTTCCAAGGTATGAAGAACACCATGAGGCCGAGTATGATTTTGGCCATTAAGACCGAATGATTATGATGACCATGCTAATAGATGACACCACAATCGTGATAGAGAAAGAGGTCATAGGGGCCGAAGGCATGATGAAGACCACTTTGATGATAGAAGAGGAAACCGGGCTTATGACCAAGGACTAAGGAGGCCAAAGGTGGATTTTTCCAAGTTCAATGGGGGGGATCCATATGAGTGGTTGGATAAAGTAGACCATTACTTCCGTGTCTATGAAGTTCCAGGAGAAGAAAGAGTAAGCACGACTTGTTTTCATCTAGAAGGAAGGGCACATAACTGGTGGCGTTGACTTCGTGACCAATATGACAAGGAGAGGAAACGCTTAGGGTGGACGGCCTTTGAGAATGATTTTTTGATGCAATTCAGGCCATGACCAATTATTAACCACCATGGGCAACTTGCCAAGTTGAAACAAGAGGGAAAGGTGCACCATTTCATTGATGAATTTCGGCAACTCCAAACTTTGGTGAGGGGTTGGTCTGAAGAGGCACTAATTGGAACCTTTGTGGATGGTTTGAAACCTTGGCTAGCCAAGGAGATTAAATTGAAGCAACCAACAAGGCTTCAAGAAGTTATGAGGATGGCCGAAATATTGGAGGACAACACTCACATTGAGACGTGTCATTCCAAGGACATGGGGAGCAAATTTTCAAAACCATTGCGAACCAAAGGTCCTTGGAAAGGCAAGGAAGAAGTAGGGAGTGCATCAAAACCGAAGCCTTATAAGGTGAAAAAGTTTTCTAGAGAAGAAGTTCAAGAGAGGATAGAAAAGGGACTTTGTTTCAAATGTGGTGACAAATGGAGCAAAGTACACAAGTGTAGATCCGGTCAAGCATATGTGTTGCTTGAAGAAGGAACAAGTGAAGAAGAAGATGGCCATGTGGAGTCATCTTCTGAAGAATCTGAACATGAAGAGGCCGAATCTAGTGAACCATTAAAGGAGGCCGAATTTTCCTTGAATGCAATTTTCGGAGTGCAAAGACCTACATCCATGAGAATGATGGCATGGGTGGGGAAGTTTGAGGTGACTCTTTTGGTCGATAGTGGATCCACACACAATTTCATCAATGCCAATATTGCTAACAAAATTGGATTGAAACCGAGTACTATTGAACCCTTTGAACTGAAGGTAGCAAATGGGAACAAGCTTAGATGTGAAGGGCTTGTCAAAGAAGTGAAGATGAATATTCAAGGTGTGAGAATTGTGGCCGACCTTCATGTGTTGGCACTAGTGGGTCTTGATATGGTATTGGGCAATGTTTGGCTCAACGGCCTTGAAAGAGTCATTCATGACTATCACAACATAGCCATGGAATTCAAACTTGGGTCAAAGAAGAGAGTTTGGACAGCCTTGACATCTAAAGAAGTGAAATCTTTTGTGAGGCCATTATGTTTGAGAAACTATGCAAAGGTGGAGCCCATTGTTTTCCTATCATTGTAGCCGATGAAGAGTATTTGTGCAATGTTGAGAAGAGTGACAAAGATGGCAACAAAGATGATTTAGAGGGGCTTCCTGTCGAGGTAAAAGAAGTCTTGGAAGACCATAGAAGAGTTATAGAGGTGCCTACTTCATTGCCACCTTCTAGGCTCTTTGATCACCTGATTGTGCTTGTTGATAAGAAGAAGCCGGTAAATGTGCCCCCTTACCATTATGCCCATTTCCAAAGTACTTGGTCCTATGAAAACAGCCCCTATCCCCTCACCACTAGCATCGGTGTAGACCTCAAAATGCGTCTCAAAGTTTGGCAAAGCCAACACAGGGGTGGTAGTCATTGCCCTCTTCAACTCATCAAAGGCTTCTCTAGCCTCTTGTGTCCATTCAAAATTATCTTTTTTTAACAAAGAAGTGAGAGGCTTAGGAATCAATCCATAATGCTTGACAAATCTCCTATAGTACCCGGTCAAGCCCAAGAATCCCCTCAAGGTTGAGACATCAATGGGCAATGGCCAATCTACCATAGCTTCAATTTTCCTTTGGTCAACCTTCACTCCTTCTCCCCAAATAAAGTGTCCCAAATACTCAAGTTCTTTTTCCATGAAGGCACATTTGGATGCCTTAATGAAAAAATGATGTTCTTCAAGGATCTTCATTATAATCTTCAAGTGTAGCTTGTGATCTTCCACAGTCTTGGAATACACTAATATGTCATCAAAGAAAACCAACACAAACTTTCTCAACAACGGCATGAAGATAGTGTTCATGGCGGCTTGGAAAGTTAAGGGAGCATTACACAACCCAAATGGCATAACAAGGTACTCAAAGTGGCCATTGTGGGTTCTAAAAGCCATTTTGTGCACATCACATTCCCTCATGCGGATTTGATGATAACTCGTCCTCAAATCAAGCTTCGAAAAAATACTAGCCCCATGTAACTCATCCAACATTTCATCAACGGTAGGTATGGGAAGCCTATCCTTGATGGTAGCTTCATTCAACGCTCTATAATCGGTACAAAACCGTCAAGTGCCATCCTTTTTTCTCACCAACAATACCGATCAAGAAAAAGGACTAGTACTAGGCCTTACCAAACCTCCCTTCAACATCTCCTCAACTTGCCTCTCAATTTCTTCTTTTTGAAAGTGAGCAAACCGGTATAGAGGAACATTAACCAGTTTACTCTCATCCACCAAGGCAATGCGGTGATCAAATGGCATAGTGGGTGGCAAAGTAGTTGGCTCCTCTAGTACCCTCCAATGGCCTCTCAAGACCTCTTGGACCTCCACGGTAAGCAAGGAAAAGTCTTCCTTTTTACTCCCCTCTTCACTCTTTTCAACCTCAAAAATAGCCTCTTGCTTAGCTAAAATGATGGCAAAGCAACTTGCTCCACCCTTGCACAACCTTTCAAACATCAATGCTTCACAAGACTTAACTTCTTTGGATGTCAAAGCTATTCACAATTTCTTCTTGGACTCGATTCTAAATTCCATGGTCATTTTATCATAGTCATTCACAACCTTCCCAATGCCTCAAAGCCAAGCATTGCCCAAGACAACATCCAATTCCACAAGTGATAGGACATGTAAATCCGCAACAATCCTCACCCCTTGGACATTCATCTTGACCTCCCTCACAAGGCCTTCACATCTTAGCTTATCTCCATTGGCAACCTTCACCTCAAATGGTTCAATAGTGGTTGGCTTCAATCCAACTTTAGTGACAATGTTGGCATTGATGAAATTGTGAGTTGAACCAATATCAACTAATAAGGTAACCTCAAACTTGCCTATCCATGCCATGACCCTCATAGAAGTGGGTTTTTGAACACCGGACATGGCATTTAGAGACAACTCGACATCCTCCTCTTCACTTCTAGGTTCGGCTTCCTCATTTTTAGATTCATGACTTGAAGATTCTTCATGTTCATCATCTTCAATCATAACATATGCCTTACCCGATTTGCAAGAGTGCCCCTTACTCCACTTTTCTCCACACTTGAAGCACAATCCTTTCTTAATTCTCTCTTGTACTTCCTCTCTAGATAGTTTCTTCACCTCATATGGCTTAGGTTTAGAAACATTCACCTCCACTTTATTTTTCCAAGGTGCTTTGGTTTCCAAAGTTTTTGAGGCTTTACTCCCCACATCCTTGGAAAACCTTTTCTCCATGGTGTTACTTTCCTCAAGGATCTCGACCATCCTCATGACCTCTTGGATTCTTGTAGGTTGCTTCAAGTTAATTTCCTTGGCTAACCAAGGCTTCAACCCATCAATAAACGTACCCACAAGAGCCTCCTCGGACCATCCTCTCACAAGAGTTTGTAATTGCTGAAACTCTTCAATGTAGGGTGGACTTTACCTTCTTGCCTCAATTTGGCTAATTGCCCATGATGGTTAATGGTGTGCGAAGGGCCAAATTGAAACAAAAATTCTTTTTCAAATGCGGTCCACCCCAATCTCTTCTCATCCTTCTCATATTGGTCACGAATCCATCTCCACCATTTGCTAGCTTTTCCTTCCAAGTAAAAACATGCCGTTGACACTCTTTCTCTTCTCGGCACCTCATAAGTGTGGAAGTAGTGATCCACCTTGTCAATCCATTCATATGGATCTCCCCCATTGAACTTAGGGAAGTCCACCTTAGGTCTCTTGGGTCCCTGGTCATAAGCCCGGTTTCCCCTTCTTTCTTCATGGAATTCATTATCAAATTTTCTTCCATGATTGCCTCCATTTCTATCACAGTAATGGTGTCTTCTATCTTCACAGTTTTCTTGGCCCCAAGGCCTCTCATCTTCATAAGCATATTCGGCCTCATGGCCATCTTCATATCTTCGCATCTCATACCTCACGTCTTGATGTCTTCCTCTAGTGCTCGGGCTTCTATGGTGGCTTCCACCATGAATCCATCTTTCAACTGCGACATCATCATGCTCAACACGTCCACCTCTTCTCAACTCAACTTTTGGTAGCTTATGCATGGAGCCGGTCACACTTGTTTCAACGCCATCCACAAAAGCTTATTGCCTTTGTTCATTAGTCTCATGCCGTGGGCCTTGGCCTTCAATCATTCTTCTTTCAATCCTTTCCATACTTTCATGAGTTTCTCTTCTGATAGTCTCCATGGCTCTTCTATGCTCCTCACTATCTCGAGTATTCAAATTCAAAGCCATTCTAAGTTTGGCCATATTGGTGTTGACCTCACTTAAAATGTCCATGACTTTACAATTGTGCTCTTCAAGCACCTCAATCTGTTCCCGGTTGGAACTCTTGTTCAACTCAGCTTCTTGATTGCTTATAGACATGACGCTTGTGAACTACCCACTTGAAAAACTTGCAAACTGAAATTTCTGGTTGGTGTAGCTTTGAACAGCACTTGCACTTTGAGTTCTCCACCGTTGTGCGTGGGCAACCCCTCTTGCACAAGCAAATGTCCAACCTTGGATCCTCCACCTTCAAGGGCGGTCGATCCCTTCAAAAACACTACTCCGTCCTCCACCTCAACCCCCAAACTTCGTATTTCACAATCAACAATAAAAATAGATGGGATCCAACGAGGGTCTCCCCCAACCAATTCACAAAGTTTTTGGGTTAACGCGTTGTTTACCTCTTTAGAGAAGTGAGAACTTCTCAAAGTCACCAAGCAAGAATCCTCTCAATGAAAGCACCAATTCCTTGGACAACACTTGCAAACCTTGAGTTGTCAACCCTAGGAACCCTAGTTGTCCACAATAGGTCCATAGAACCCCTTCTGGGCACTTTGAGTATCATGTGATGCCGTTTGAGATGTGTAATGCTCCATCCACTTTCCAAGAGGCAATGAACATAATTTTCAAGCCACTTTTGAGGTAGTTTGTGTTGGTATTTTTTGATGATATCTTGGTTTACTCCAAGACTATTGAAGAACATAAGAACCACTTGAGAAT
Source organism: Juglans regia (assembly GCF_001411555.2). Lineage (NCBI taxonomy): Eukaryota > Viridiplantae > Streptophyta > Magnoliopsida > Fagales > Juglandaceae > Juglans > Juglans regia. Next base: position 19,576,319 of record NC_049908.1, read on the forward strand.
TGTTATGAAGATTTTGGAAGAACACCACTTCTTCATAAAAGATTCTAAATGTGCCTTTTTGGAGAAGGAACTAGAGTATCTTGGTCCCTTCATCTCGGAGAGGGGGTGAAAGTGGAGCAAAGGAAGATTGAGGCCATGGTTGATTGGCCATTACCTAGTGATATTTCACCTTTGAGAGGCTTCTTGGGATTGACCGGCTACCATAGGTGGTTTGTGAAGAATTATGGGCTTATTGCTATGCCACTTACATCCTTGTTGAAAAATGATAACTTTGAATGGACCCAAGAGGCAAGAGAGGCCTTTGAAGAATTGAAGAGGGCTATGACCACCACTCCCGTGCTTGCTTTGAAAAATTTTGAGAAGCCTTTTGAGATGTATACCGATGGTAATGGTGAAGGAATAGGGGCTGTTTTGGTTCAAGAAAAAAGACCATTAGCCTTTATTTCCAAAGCACTTGGGCCAATGAAAAAGGATTGGAGTACCTATGCTAGAGAGATGCTAGTGGTTGTACATTCTGTGAAGATGTGGCGGCCTTATTTGTTGGGTAGAAAGTTTACTATTGTGACAGATCAACAAGTTTTGAGGCATCTTCTTCAACAAAAATAGTGACACCCGAACAACAAAAATTCCTTGTGAAGTTGCTTGGCTTTGAGTATGACATTCTGTACCAGCCGGGCAAGGAAACAAGGTAGCAGATGAGTTGAGTAGAAAAGAGGGGAGTTCACTTTTGTGGAGTGTGCATGAGGAAGATGAGTCTTCCATGTTGGCCTTGAGTGGGGCCGAATGGAGGATTTGAGACAAAATCCGGGAAACTACCAAGATTAATGTTAGAGCCATTGAGATTGTGGAACTTTTGGAAGCCCAAGGTGATGGAGTGGTTGGCTTCAAAGTGAAGGATGGTTTGATATACTACAAGGATCATGTGTATGTGCCGAATGTACCTAATTTGAGGAAGGAGATCCTTGACCACTTTCATAATAGCAAAGAAGGTGGCCATTTGGGTTGGTTGAGAACCTACATTAGAGTGAAGCACTTCTTCTATTGGGAAGGAATTAAGAAAGCCGTGAAGACACTAGTGGCCGAGTGTGATACATGCCAAAAGATCAAATATGATACAAGACCCCCATCCGGGCTCTTGCAACCATTGCCAATTCCAAACTTGATTTGGGAGGACTTGACAATAGATTTTGTGGAAGGCTTACTCATTAGTGGTGGATATGAGGTTATATTGGTGGTGGTGAACCGCCTAGGTAAGTACGCTCACTTCATTCCTCTAAGACACCCATACACGGCCAAGGCCTTTGTGGATAATGTAGTGAAGCTCCATGGTTTCCCAAAAGTATAGTGACTGATCATGATAGAGTGTTTATGAATACTTTTTGGAAGGAACTATTTGAATTACAAGGGAGTAAGTTGAAGGCTAGCTCATCCTATCATCCTCAAACCGATGGGCAAACGGAAGTTATGAATAGAACCCTTGAACAATACTTGAGATGTTTTTTCCATGAGGAGCAAAGAAGATGGGGAGATTATTTGACATGGGCCGAATATTGGTACAATACCACTTTTTATGCTTCCATCCAAAGAAGCCATTTTGAAGTTGTATATGGAAGATCACCACCCATCTTGGTGAACTATGAGAAAGGCACGGCCAAAATTGATGAGGTTGAGAGTGAATTGCTCACTCAGGATGAAATCCTGACAATGGTAAAGAGAGAGCTCAAGAAAGAATGAGGAAGCATTATGATCAAGGAAAGGCGTGTAGAGGCCTTTGATGTGGGAGATTATGTCTATTTGAAGCTTCAACCTTTTGGGCAAATGACCATAAGGAAGAAGCTTAGTTTGAAGCTATCTAAAAGGTATTATGAGCCTTTTAAGGTGTTAGAAAAATTGGGAGAGGTAGCTTATAGGTTGGAACTCCCTCCAAGCTACATCCGGTTTTCCATGTGACCGTGTTGAAGAAAAGAGTTGGTGATCCAAAGCTTATTGTGGACGAATTACCAAAATTTGATGAAGAATGTCGAATGTTTCTACAACCAAGGGAGGTTCTTGATTATAGAGTGGTACCAAGGGGGAGAAAAAGAAGAAAGGTATGGCAAGTTTTAATCCAATGGGGAGGGGTGCCAAGAGAAGAGGCCACATGGGAAGACTATGATGACATAGGGGAGAAATTTCCTCAATTGATCCTTGAGGGCAAGGATGTGCTTGAAGGGAGGGGAAATGTCAAAACCCCTAGGAAAATGGCCCCGGGCCACACCTCGACATTACCCTTAACATCCAACCTTGGGTCCCCCACCTTCAAGGGTGGTCGACACAAAGGTCCAACCTTGGATCCCCCACCTTCAAGGGTGGTCGATCCCTTCAAGAGCACTACTCCATCCTCTATCTCAACCCCCAAACTTCGTATATTCTACTAGGGGTGTAACCGGTCCGGTCTAGTTTTGGACAAAATTTAGGACCGAACTGGTATGTACCGGTTTGCATTTTTCAAAACCGATTACGCCCCGATTACCCTCCTAAACCGGTACCTCTGGTTTTACCAATTTCTGGTCCGGTCCGGTTTTTCAATTTTTTTTAAATGTAAAAAACATATAATAAACTGTTACTTCTTATGATAAAATATTATTAATAATTTAATATATATATTTTATGTTTAAAGAATATGATTAATTAAATTTTCATCTTTAAGATTAAATTTTTTATTTTATAAATTATAATAACATTATCTTATATATAATTATATTAATAACATATAATTGAATAAATTACAAATGTTCATATTTAAGATTAACATTTTATGTTATGATTTATAAATTATAATATGAAATTATTTCATATATGATATATAATTATATATATTATATATAAAAGTTTAATATATAATTATATATATTATATATAAAAGTTTAATATATAATTATATATTATATATATATAATATTTTGTATAATATATAAATTTAATTTTTATATATATATTTTTTCCAACCGGTCCGGTCTGGTCCTAGAAACTAGGGAACTGAAATTGGACCGGGTCTGGCCAGTTTTCATAATATAGGAACAGGTTCCAGACCAACCGGTCCAGTTCGGTCCGGTCCGGTCCCGTTTTCCGTTTAAATTTACACCCCTATATTCAACAATCAACAATAAAAATAATGGGATCCACGAGGGTCTCCCCCAACCAATTCACAAAATTTTGGGTTAACGCGTCGTTTACCTCTTGGAGAAATGAGAACTTCTCAAAACACCAAGTCAGAAAACTGGGCCCCTCTTGACAGAACCCCTAGGAAAGTGGTATGACAAAAACAAAAATAGAATGTTATGCCAGAGGTTTTTAGAAATCACATCATATCATATCAGAGTACAAAACATCTTTAGAACAAAACAGAATCAGATCGCAAAAACATAATTTATGCACAAAATTTCATATTCGCTCTCTTTTGCACGGTTCAGAAACAAAATGCCAAAATAGCTCATGTCTACACCAATCATGCCAGAAAGTACTTTATTGCTGAACAAAATCTCATGAGTAATGTAGAGCATACAACTGAGGTACTTCAAATTTCTTTTCATAACAAAACATGCATATTTTCAAAAAAAAACTTCAACCCATTTTATTTTTATAAAATGTCTAGTATAGGAATCCTGCTTACTTGAACTTCTTAGCCTTTCAGAAATTCTTCTCAACAGTGTTGAACAAAAATCAATTGTCACCTATAAGAATTTTCACGTAGTTTTGTAAATTTTCAATTGAACACGTATTTCGATTCTCAAACCTGAAATACTAAAATAATTTATTTTTCCCCATAACTCTAAAATTCTCATAACCTGGTTGTCAAACATTTTGTTCAAAGAACTCAAACTTCAAATTTTAAATAGTTAAAAAAATACCATTAAAACTTCATTTATTCTCTTATATATAGGAAAGATAGTTGAAGTAAAACCATTGGTATTTTAGAAATTTTGCCAAGGCAGCATGGGTTCTTTAAAAAGCACTGTAATTTGATTAAAAAATAAAAGTTTCTCAGAAGACTACCCAACTTAGAAAGGATTTAAGGGTATTTAAGTAATTATGAAAAATCGTGGTTAAAGAATCAAAGTCTAAAAAAAAAACACCCAGTTTTATTGAGGCTACGTACATACGGCAAGGGAGGGAACGCGAGATACTCATCGAGAGAGGAGGAGCTGAGACGGAGCTGGGTGCGGTGCGGCAAAGACACCGTCGAGCTGGGTGGCTGAGCACGAGAGAGAGAGTGAGAGAGACACGGTGACAGAAAGGGGGAGAGACGAAGAAGAGAAACAACCAAAGGCCGTGGGCTTACCCAGTGGAACAACAACGTCGGTGACGAGAGGTGCTCGGCGGCACTTTCTGCTCAGGCGATGACAACGTGGAGGGCTGACGACGTCGATGAGTTCACTGTGCCGTGGTTGTTGTCACCTAACGTAACAAGCTTGCTCTATTTTGAGCTGTAAAAATAGGGGCGTAAAGGGCTGAGTTTCCGTGAGTTGGGGTGGTGGCGTACTAGGTTGTGGGTTGGTTGAGCAGTGGGCATTCACGGTGGTGGTGCAGGGACGGCGCTGTGGGGGTTGTAACACAGAGGCAGTAGTGACGCACTCGTTTGGGCTTCCGTGAGGGTGTTGGACAACAACGGGGGTGCAAAGATGACTCTGTGAAGCAACCTTGTGTGGCTGTGCTAGTCGGTGCTGGGAGGTAGCGACAGTGACTGCATGGAGGTTGTGCAAGGTGGCGCAACGGTGCAACGTTGAACTGGTGCTGAGCCGAGAATTTGGAGAGGCAGCGGTGCACAGTTTGTTTTTCCTGGTGGATAGTCATGCAAGGGCAGTGCATGTGCACGGAAGGGATGGCTTCAAAGAGTGCGGCTTAGGGTTTTCTCTTCATGCAGAGGGTGAGCGTATTATAAATAGGCGATTGAGAACCCAAAAGAAAACCTAGATAAAAAGAGTCGTGCATTCTTTCCAAAAGAAAAAGTCATGCACGTACGGGAGTGGAATCATGCGTGAACTGTGAATTTAACGTGTGAATATATAGGTGATTTTAACAAAGAAAAACAAAACCCTAAATAGGAGAAGAGAGGCGTACGTGCAGATGGGAGTGCTAGAGTCATGCGTGGTGGGGGTTTAAAAAAAATTTAACCTACTTATCAAGCCCAATAAAATCATAACTCACCAAAACAAAGATTTTAAGCCCATAATCTATTCCAAAAAAAAAATATTCAAACACTAAATTGGAATTTTTATACACATAAGTCCAAAAATATTTAAAAATCGGGGATTTGGCTGGGTCCGGATGTTACAAGACCTCCACTAGAATTTAAGAAAGACCCAATCTTTTGATGGTCTTCGAAATTCATAATTTCCTTTCTCTCCATTAGTTTATTACAGATGAAAGAAAGAACTTGTAGATAGACTTAGAACAGCTGAATGTCAACAAATGATGATGAAAAGTATAAGATAGAAAGTGTTTGCACTAGCTCTTTGCCTCCTCAGTTCCTGTGCGTGATTTTTATACAATAATTTTTTGCTTAGTATTTTGTAAATTGCATGAATTAAATTGGTATTCAGAAAACTCTTAATTACGATGAAATGACATATCAAATTGGTCTGTTGTATTGGTATTAAAAAGGAAAGATTCAAATTGCAAATTGTTGAATCTTGTTATTTATATTGAGTCAATGACTCTGAACAAATCATAATAAGTGTAACATCCCTCCTAATTAACAATTAGGATTAACCTTAAGATCACGCCCTTGGAGTAAGCTTACAAATTTTGGGCTTTAAATATTTTTTTTATTATTTTATTATTTTATTATTACCATTAGTATTATATTATTTTTTGCTTATTTTAATAATTTACCTTAATGTTGATAGCTAGATTTATTTAGACCATGACACTTAGGGTCATTAATTATTTAGCAAAGAGGGATAGAGAGGCAAGCACATTAATAATCCTATTAAGGCCTATAGAACCTTAGGAAATTTATGGGCCAAGCCTTAGAAACCTTTAATCAAGCCTCTTGGGAATCCATGACTTGGTAGGATAACCTTGGACCAAATATGAGGAAGGCTTACGGCCTTTGGGACAAGCTTGCTATAGAATTGACCCATGACCCAATTAAGCCAAGGAAAGCCTTTCAATCCCCATCCTCATGGATCTTGAGGTCTCTTCTAAGCCCTCAAAATCGGAAAACAGGACCCCCACTCACTCAAGCCCAAAAGCCCATGAGCCTTTGACCCACACTCATGGCTCTTTAACCCCCACAAGGCCCAAAGCCTTATTTTGTTTTATTTCACTGTTCAAATTGAAAGCCTAATACACCATGCTATGGGTTTTCTTAAGCCCATGGCATATCCTAAGTACCCAAATTAAGTTTTAAAATTGGTTAAGATCATTAATCAACTTACCCAAGATTAGTAATCTTTAAACCATGTTTTGAAACTTAATTTTCTTTCTTAATCTTTTTTTACCATTTGATCTGAAATTTTCTTATTTTATTACTCAATTACATCACTCTTAGATCATATTAAAACCTTAGATAAACCTCCACACATGTGATTAGAGGAAATGACATATTAAACCCCAAAACTACACCAATTGGCACACGTGTGCCCTTTGAGTGCATGGAGTTTTGCCCTTAAGTCCAACCGTTTTGTGTCTTTTTCTCAGAGGTGGTCCTTAAACATCTCATGTGAACCCTTTGAACCTAGACCAAGCTTTGGATGAGTTTGGTTTCAAGAACCAAACCGATTGAAAAGCCCCCATAGGAGCAACGTAGCAACTGTAAAGGTGAAATCATGGTGGTTTAGGGTACTATTTTGGTCTGCACAAGATGACACAAGCTAATTGACTGAAATCTGGAAAAAATAAGCCCTTACACCACCTCCCATCTCAACCAATCCCCTTGGACCAAGGCCAATACCTCTACCCTCTTGGCCATCTATAAAACGCCCCTTCATCCCTTCATTCTTCCACACCTCCTCTCCAGCTTCCCTTTGAGCATAGAGAGCAATCTTCCTCCTTAGTCTTGAAAGAAACTAAAAAGTGAGTGAGTTTAAGTGTTCTTGGAACTTCTTGAGAGTTCTTGTGCTAGGATCGTGAGTGGGCTACGAAATTTGTAAGTTTTCTTGTACTTGATCTTAGTTTACATGTCAAGCCTTGTTTTCAAGTGTTGGAGTGAATTTTAGTTGAGTTTAGAAAGAGGTTACCATGCTTAATTAAAAATCGGGTTCATTAAGGATGGTTTAAGTGTTTAAATTTTTTTAAATGGAAATTTAGCTATGGCATGTCTTAAGTATGTTTTGATATGATTTATTATTGTCTTAAAATGAGCATGGAAGGTTTGATTCTTGATTAGAAACATGCCATGATAGGTTTTGGTTTTATCTTGTTTTGATAATCAAAATATGCATGGATTTTTTAAGTAAATTGTGATTAAGGCTTGAAGCTTGATTTTTTCCACCTAGACTTGATGGTTAAGCATATAAAAACAGTATAAGTGGGATAAGAACGAAATTTGCATATTTTGGTTAAGTTTTGAAAGCATACATTGATGATTTGCACTAAGAACATCAAATTTGATTAATGAAAATTAAGGTTCTTAGCCATGATTAAGTGTTAGGATGAACTTTTTAAGAATTAGCCTTTATCATATCATTAAGGACTATAGAGATTGTTTGTGATTAAAGAAAGTTTCTTAAGCATGCATTCATAGTGATCAATAGGTGAAAACACTTGAAGACATCAACTAGAATGCATGCCACGAGTTGGAGTGTTTGAGCTAGTTCCACTTTGAAGTTTGGGTAGTTAGAATATCAGAAATATGATATCCATGAATTTTGGTTGAATTTGAGGTTTATTTGCAAATAGTGAAAAATTTAGGGCTTTATTGGCAATTTTGGAAAGTTTAAGGGTATTTTTATAAATATCCATTTTTGGTGCCCTTGTTCTCAACCATAGTAGTATTAATCCTAACTTAATACAATTTGATTTTAGCCGCTATGACTTTTTTCGAAAAATTCAGGAAGTTTGTAAGTTGTCTTCTAAGTTACACATTTATGATTTATTGATAAATGTTTCATACATGTTTCGATATCATTTTGAGCATAAAATATCATGTTATATGATACATTGAGTGCAAACTTACATGACATGTGATATTTTCACCATTTTAGCATATTGCATCTATAAATGTCATTTTAACATGAAAAGCTTGCTACATATGCATAGAGGTGTAAATTTAAACCGGAAAATCGGTCCGGACCAGACCAAACCAGAACGGTTGGTCCGGTTTTGAACCAGTCCGGTCCGGAACCGATTCCTATTTTTTGAAAACCAACCGGATCCGGTCCGGTTTCAGTTCTGTAGTTTCCGGGACAGGACTGGACCGAACCGGACCGTTTGGAAAAAAAAATATATATAAATTAAGTTTATATATTATACAAAATATTTATATATAATATATAATTATATATTAAATATTTATATATAATATATATAATTATATATCATATATGAAATAATTTCATATTATAATTTATAAATTATAACATAAAATGTTAATCTAAAATATGAACATTTGTAATTTGTTTGATCATATATTATTAATATAATTATATATAAGATAATGTTGTTATAATTTATAAAATAAAAGTTTAATCTTAAAGATGAAAATTTAATTGATTATATGCTTTAAACATAATATATATATTAAATTATTAATAACATTTTATCATAAGAAGTAATACTTTATTATATGTTTTTTACACTTAAAAAAAACCAGAAAACCTGACCAGACCGGACCGGAAACTGATAAAACCGGAGGTACCGGTTTAGGAGGGTAATCGGGGCGTAATCGGTTTTGAAAAATATAAAACCGGTACATACCAGTTCGGTTCTAGATTTTGTCCAAAACCGGACCGGACCGGTTACACCGCTACATATGCACATGTCATGAAACACATTTTTCAACATAACATGAAAATATTTTTGTCATGACCCCAAAGGCTAGGGTGAGGAATTATCCTAGTGGAACTCTTTTGTCCAATCTGGAGTGTTTAAGAATGAAATGGTATCCCCTAGGTTGATGAAGAACAGTTAACGGGTTTCGAATGTGTTCTTCTTAAAGAACGCCGAAGCGAAGTCAAATTTTTATGACACCTAAGTCTTGTGGGTGTACATGTTATGATGTTATGTTATATTACCAATGCATTGAGAATGAGTCTGCAGACAGTGTAGTTTCAACGTGAGTTATACTACGGTCACCGGTAGGTACTCGTAGTGCATATGGGGAATTGTGACGATACCATGCGTTATGATGTTACAATTAATTATGAGTTGCTAATAATGATAAATTTTATGATGAAATTATGTCATTTGACAGTTGAAGTAAAAATGTTCTCTAGAAGGAAATGTGCATCAAAGTTTCTCTGAAAATGTTAAGGAATCTGGACGGGAGACACACGCACATTTTCTTGCATTTCATATTTATCATTCTTTATGCATAATTTATCTTTGTGCAGGTTGATTGTTAACTTACTAAGATTTCATGTAAATCTCACCCCTTGTGGACCCACTATCATTCCAAGTACTTGGAATGATAGAAGTTGTGTCAGGATTCGAGGAAGACGGATTTGATGGAGTACTGGATCCAACTAATTGAGGAGGAGCTTAACCTCCAGAGGAGACTGAACCTTGATCCTTATGTTTATAGCCTTAGTCTTTCATGCTCTAAAATGCATGAAGTGCTTGATTTAACTTTGGAGATTTCAATGTTTAGTTATATTAAATTTAAGCTACTATTTGGCTTTGAACTTATGATGGTCATTAATGCATTGAGATGTTTTTAGTTATTCTAGCAAACATTTATATTTTCACCCCTAATCCGTTGTGAATTTTGCATTCTGATAGTTGCATTTATAGGATGTATTACATATTAATTGTCATGTACGAGGTATGTAACCTTGAGTTATATGTACCGACGCTCTAAGTTTTCGTTCAATCCCAAGCAGAGGTTAGAGGTGTCACAATAAGCCTTAATTACACATTGATAGTTTTGCCTTACCATATTATATATATTTTGAAATGTAATAGCAATAAATATTAAATAGTAGTATACAATTTCTCTTCTTCCTCTACAACACTTCATTTTCTTTCCTCGATATTTAATTTGTTACAATTATTAATTAAAACAATATTATGTTCAAACAACCCACAATCATATTAAACAGAATAAAAAATAGATAAAGCATGTGACATTTGCAGGTTTTTGGAAACTGGCTCAACTTCGCTTTAGTTCCAAAAATGATAAAGCTTGCAAATTTTGGCTAAAGGTTCAGCAATCAAACAAAAGTGAACCTTTTGTTTTGTTTTTCTCCAATTGAAATACACTTTTCCAAGCAGGTTTTGGATGCTTGATTTTGTAAGTTTCAATAATATTTTTTGTCAATGTAACAATGGCCAATCTAAGCTAACATGTATGTATGGCATGAAAATGGCAAGGACTTGTTCTGTTCTCCTTAAGATCCTATAGCCTCCACTGCATAACTCCATTTAAAAAAGCTGAATGCATGCATGCTTGCCTTAAAGCACTTCATACCTTCTCACGAAATCCATAACATAACCTGAGAATAAGGATCAAAAGTGTGCAAAATCACATTTATTTTCAATCTTGAGCAGAATCATTGATTTTAAAAGTATTGGAGCTTTCAAAACTATTTCTAAAGCTTCAATTGAAATCTGTCTTTTATTAATTTGATTTTACCATAACATAACCTGGGTAGGCAACTGCTGAGAGTTGTCTCCCATCTGAAGAAAACCAGAATATTTTCATCCAATATTAGTCGAAAATCCTCATTTTCTGTGCAACAGCTAACCCCAAGATCATTGATGTAAGAAATGTTTCTTGGAGAGCATGCACAAATAAAGGAGTTCAAAGCAATTAGACATATGAGATAGTCTTGAGAAAATTTGTATGTGTTGCAGAAGCAGTAATCAAGACTAAAAAAGCACCCAAGTTCAGCAAAAATCAAATTACCATCACTTTCCATGCTAAGAAACATGCAGGCCCTGTTGAAATTGTTGTCGTGAAATTACACAGCCTCAACATTGCGGCCTCCGAATCCCAGTCCTGGATCTCTTCCGCAACCCCCTCCTATATTTCTTCCCTTTGCTCTTCTTCTACCTCCTTACTATTCTCCTGGATGTGAAGAATCAGGCATATGGTAATATTTCTTATTTGAATAAGGAAGAATAAAACAATAAAGAAAGCGAGGTAATCATAACTAAGTTATTTACTTGTAGAAGTCGTAGTGCATTAGATTTTTTAACAAACTCTCAATCACTCTTCCCTGTTTCTTCTTTACTCGAAGTTGTTTCTGCAAATAGAATTTTATAAGTTGAAGGCGAAGAAGGTGGATGCGGAGATAAAGATAAAATTGGTAGAAAAATACCTGAGAAGTCAATCATGTCGTATGGAGGATAAGAATTAAAGAACCGCTTTGGGATGTGAACAATCTTGGGCCAATCCTCACCTCTCTCTTCTTTGCATCTTTGTAATAAGATGGGGCAAATATAAGTACTCAATGTTTTCAAAGAGGTTAGCCCAGAACATGTTAAACTAGAACATGTATTAATTTTGAAGTACTCAAGTGATGCGCAATATGAGATCCACTCTGGTATAGCCTTCAAGCTTGAACAATCTGAGATTATGAATACTCGTACAGTGGTAACATGTTGAAGCACCAAAGGGAGAGACATCAATTTTGGAATACTTCGAAACTCCATAGAGATGAGGCTTTTAAGCGCTTTCCATGGCATACCGTACTTATCGTTCCCTAGATCAAGCTTAGGACAAGAACTAAGCTTCAATTCCTGAAGTGCAGTGAGATATTGTACACCTTGGGAGAGAGACTTTAGTCTTTCGTAGCCAGCTATCTCCAAATGCTGGAGAGATATGAGGTTTTGTAAACCATCCTCTGGTAGTGTTTCTATATCCCCATTATGATGCAAGGATAGTCGCTTCAGTTTGGAGAGAGAAGGAGATGAAAAGTCAATGCGTGTAGAGGAGGAGGCTTCCATTGTTGTTGACAGGTTTACATTTTTCATCACTAATGTTTGTTGCACTGGCTTCCAACTGGCATTATTTAGGTATAACTTTCCTTCCATATGTGGAAACATTGGGATTGAAATCAACATAGGGCAATCCCATATTGTTAAATCTAAAAGATGAGGAAATGATGGCATTTCAAAAGAATTTTCATGATCAGGAGTATTGAAATCCACATTATAAGAATCACTCCTCCTCCACCAACCCTTGAGATTAGGACAGGAGTAGAGGGCGATTTTCTCAAGAGATGGAAAGAATGCTAATGAAGAAGAAGATAAAGATAACTCATTGTTGTCACTACAATCTACGTATTCTATTTCTTCAAAGATTTCAAGAAAAATTTGCCTAAGAAAGGGTAGTCGACTCATTCAAATCAATAAGATTTGTGAGTGACAAAAGCCACATCGGAACCCTCACACCACAATAATATTTTATCTCAAACTTTTTATGATTTGGGTGAGGTTCAAAGCCTTCCAATGCCATTTCATCACATGCATTATCCTTTTCATTGCTCCAACGTAAAGTCAAAACCTAAAGATGCTCTTTCTCCTTTAGATTTGAACCCTTATAATCCAATGCGATGTCTTCCCCATGTCTCAAATGCATAATCTTTAAGGGCAGGTTTGGTACTCAAGACAAAACATAAAATTTTCATCTCATCTCATCTCATCATTACACATTTTTCAAATTTCTATACAAAATATAATAAACAATTCAACTTTTTCAAATCCCAATACACCTTTTTCAAATCCCAAAACAATAATAATATTAAAACATAATATTTTAAATTTCAAAACAAAACACAAAATTCTCATCTCACCCCCAAACCTGCCCTAATTCTCCTCTTAAACTATTCAGCCTGTTTAGCTCGCTTAAATGACAACCATCCTTCAAGGCTGAATCTGAATGGACAACAAAATTAGATAATGCCTGGAGATTTGTCAATTGCCCCAACCCAGGTGGCTAGCATATAAGTCAAATTGTCGCATCCTTCAACGTAAAGATGCCTTAGGTTGACTAATTTCATAATTCCTTTAGGCAATTCTTTAAGCTTTTTGCAACGAGAGAGTCTTAGTCTATACAAATTTTGCAACCTAGTTTTGGAGTCGGGCAGCTTCTCGATTTTATCATTATGTGAAAGATCGAGATATCTTAAATGTTTCAACTTACATATAGAACTCGATAAATCAGGCTTTCATCCATGTAAATCCAACACTCGCAAGAACTTCAAACTTAAAATGATTGCTTCACATGAAGTACTTGAGTCTCTCCAACCCCCAGTTCCACCAAGCGAAAGAAGTGTTCGTATCCTACTGGCTTTAGATGAAGAAATTGGAATTACAAAGGAAAAATCTATATTGTCGACAACTGAAACGTGCCGAGTTTTTTTATCATCAATGGTTTTTTCCTTAGATTCTAATTTGGTGATCAGTGATCATGCTACTGAGGTTGCAAGATCATGCATGAGGTCGTGCATTTTACTCGTAATCACGTTTCCCAGCTCATGCATTTCAGCTTCTTGAAAGAACGATCAAATCCATGAAATACTGTTGACCAACATCTTCAAGACATTCATCATAGCTCGATAAACCCCTTTGCTATCTAGAGATTTATCAATTTTGATTTTTCCATCACGTAATCCTTTGGAAATATACTACAATAAGCAAAACATTGTTTCAAACATGAAGGAAGTCGATCATAACTCAGCTTAAGAGTTGCTACCATGTCATGTTCTTTTATTTTTGGCAATTCTTTGTTTTTAAAAGAGACCCACGCTGCTTCAGAATTTTCCAATAACCTTCCAATTGTTTTGATGACAAGGGGGACACCTAAACACTTTTCTACAATCTCCTTTCCAACTACCACGATTCTGGAATTCTTTGGCTCTTTTCCTTTCTTAAATGCCACGTGCTTAAATAAAGACCTTGACTTTTGCACTACATGTAGTTACTAGTATTCTACTCCCACTTGCACCACTCATCAATAGTTTTTTCAATTCATCCCATTTTCCAACCTCCTCATTCTAGACATCATCCAACACAAGTAAGTGTTTCTTTCCACCGATTTCTTTTCGAAGACCATCCACCAACGTATTCAATTGAACACTCTCTGGTTTCTTTTTTGTTACCGATTCTAAGATTTTTTCAACTACTTTTCCAACATCAAAATTATCAGACACACACACCCATATTTTTAGCTGAAAATGCTTATCTACTTTTAGATCATTAAATATGAATTGAGCTAGTGTGTTCTTTCCTAATCCTCCAATGCCAGTAATTGGAAGGATTCCTTCATGAGCAATGCTATGTACTGTCCCCAGTTGGGGACTGCAATGCAAGTCTAGGTAATTTTATCTTTAATATTTTTTAAAATTACAAAAATATCCCTCCTAAAATGATGTTTTTTCTTATTTAATGAAGGGCCTGCACATACAGTCCCTAAGTGGGGACTGCAAATAGAATTTCTCTTTTTACATTCTCTTTAACATTGGAATCAGAAAGAAGTATATCTATGATCTCCTTCTTGGCATCCTCTCTACCAATAACTTTTGCCTCGGCTATAAAGGAATGACTATCATCCCTAGCCTTGACTCCAATCTCCACTGGGTGTTCAATCAAGTGGAATTTCGTCCTGTCATTTGAAATGGCATCTAACTTTTGTCTAATCGCCTTAATCTTATGGCCCATTTTCAGATCATAGACAAGCGGGTTTGATGTGGAGAAGAAGATTCGTACCTTTTTTTCCATCTTATCCTGAGTCATCATCTCTAGCAACAGATCTACATTCAGTGGAGAAACCATCTAGCAAGTCGTCTGCATCATAAACGACATCCTTAAGCTTTTTATCCAATCTCTAACTTCACGGTTGTTCAATGCCCATCGCTCCTCAGCATCAAGAAGCATGGCCTGGATTGTCGAAACAGTGTTCTTGCACTCCTCAAGCTCATCTCGGACACCGCATAGTAGTCTGATCTTTTTGAGAGCTAGGGAGCCCAAGCTCTCAATGAGTCGTGCAGCAATGTCGAAGAGAATGCCTTCTGCCATTTGTTGATGGTTGGTGAAGGAATGGTAAAAACAGCTCTTGATGAATCACTAAAGGGATAGAAAGAAGATATGTTTTGTAATGCCCCGGTCCCGCAGAGATCGAAGAGTTACTCCCTATAACTTAAAACTCACAATTTATCAATGTATTTATAGACTCCAAAATATAAAGTCATTAGAATACTACAAAATCTCTTAATAAAATCCGTCACTTTTCAGAAATCTTCTATGAGTAAACCGCTATGCTTGAATAATCATCTCACTGATGCTCCATAATCCTGATGCTTAGCTGGACTATTCAAAATCATCTGAAAAATATATGGAGATAAGGGGTGAGTTATCAACAACTCAGTAAGCAGAGGTCATACACTAGTATGTAAACATGAACATTTTAACAGAGTTCAGAATGCAGAAACAAAACATTTCAGTATCAATATGCAAATCTCAAAAAATACAAATTATCAGAAAATCAGAGCGACTTTTCAAACATTTCATATTCAGAAACAACATTTCATATTCAAAGACTCATTTGGCATAACATGACTGAACATCTTTATCTTATCATATCATATTAGAACAGAGGCCATGTTTAACCCCCGTGGTAGGGTTGTGCATTCTGCGGAAAACTAAGCAAAACATAAATTACCATGAATAACAAAGCGATTGCACTCAGAACAGAAATCCACTATTTTATCCCGTGGTAGGGCCAGAGGTCACTATTATATCCCGTGACAGGACCAGAGGTCACTACTGTATCCCATGACAGGGCTAGAGGTCACTGTTGTATCTCGTGACAGGGCCAGAGGTCACTATTATATCCCGTGACAGGGCCACATATCAGAGCAAAACATAATCAGAATCACCATATCAGAATCAAAATCAGAATCAGAGTTAGAATAGAATCAAAAAGTCATGCCAAAGGTTTTTCAAGTGCCACATCTTATGAACACAAAGTACTGAACATAATCAGATCACAAAAACATAACTTATACACAAAATTTCATATTCGCTCTCTTTTTCAAAATTCAGAAACAGAATGTCAAAAATAAGCTCATGTTTTCTTCTTAAACAGAATCTCATGAGTAATGCAGAACAAATAACTGAGGTAGTTCAAATTTCTTTTCATAATCAAATATGTATATTTTCCAAAAATCACCTCAATTCATTTTATTTTAATGCAAAGTCTAGCATAAGAACCCCGCTTACCTGAACTTCTTAGCTTTTTCGAAATTTTTCTCAAAATGTCGAACAATAATTAATCATCACCTAAAACAAAAATAACCACGTAATTCTCATAAATTTCCAATCGAACACATATTTCAATATTTAAGCCTAATATGCTAAAATAACCTATCTCAATTCTTCAAAAAAACCTAACTTCACGTAATCCTAAAATATCGGCACATTTTCTAAATTCATCAATATCCACTTAATTTAACTTCGACTATGATATAAAATCTAATCTATTTACTATCAAAATCAAATTATAAAATTTAACTCTAAATAATATAATTATAACAAAATATTTTAAATTATACATAAAAAATTTAATAAACTAGATCATAATAAAAACAATACAACATTATTGTTTACTTACCTTTGAAAGAAACAATCTAAATCACTTATAAAAATTTCTGTAAAAAAATACAATTTTGTATCTATATAAAGAAAAACTAGATTCAGTTTAAAAAATATAATTACAAATTTTCTAAAAACGTTGAGACCCACAAATAAAATTTAGTGAATTCACGTCCCAAAAAATTTTATAAAGACATGCTTAGGCATATAACTCAAGGGTAAAATGGTAATATCCCTGTTCGGAAACCATCCCTAACCATTACATATAGGGCAACACACCTCTTTCTATTTCTTTGTTTGCAGGGAAGACCCAGGTCGTGCGATGGAGGCTCACCGGGGGGGGGGGGCTACGAGGTGGCTGAGACATGAGCGGGACAGAGCGGCTGCACACACAGAGAGAGAGGGATGAACGAGAGACAGATAGATAGAGAGGGAGATTACACACCATGTGGAGTGAATGGAGGCTTCGGACAGTGGCGCTGGACATCACTGGGCGGTGGAGGACTAATTTCCAGCGGGTGATAGCGCCCCGGGGTAGAGGTGGCGACGGCTCAGCAACCCTCCTAGTGGTTGGGCAGCCCATAGAGGAGCCTTATGCAGTGGAGATAATGGCTCTATTTTGATGATCAAAAACAAGGGATGACTTCTCGTAGCTACCAGTGGTTGGCATCGTGTGTATGGTGCAGGTACGGTGGCTTACGGTTTCACGAGGGGCTGGGCAATGACTGGTGGCTTCCGCTGTGCAGGGGAAAGACTTGCACTAGGTGGCTTCCGTTAGGCTGAGTGCACACCACGTTGGCTTTTCTAATGCAGCAACACCACGGAAAATGACGCCAAGATGCGTCTTGGCTGTCTCGTTTGCTGTAATGGAGTGGTGGTTCAAGAGGGTAGCAGGGGCTGGAACTTGGTGGAGGGATGGGCGTCGGACTAGGAGAGGCTTATTCGTGCGACAGGAGGCTGAGGAAACAAATATGGTTGGCAGCAGCGAATGTAACAGAGCAGTTTTTCTAAGCATGGCTAATGTGTGCGTATAAATATGATGCGAAAACCCTAGAGATACGAGAGAGACGTGTGCGCAGATGAAAGGTTGTGTCGTGTGTGTGCATGGAGTGGACAAGAGGAAGACTTATGGGTGAAAAAGAAATATAGACGAAAAGAAGAAAAAAAAATAAACATGCGGGAAAAAAGAATTAGCGTGTGAAGAAAATAAAATAAAAATTAAATGAATAAAAATTAAATAAATAAACTAAAACAAAATAAATAACAAAAAAAAAAAATTGTGCTTGATTGGATCCGGATATTACATGTTTGCTTTGAATACGTACAGAGGATCAGCCGGGACAAACATTTTATAAGGCGGCCTTGCATCGGATGGACCTGCAAGGAAAGTGACTACTGGAGAGAGTGAGAGAGATTAAATAGGGGAAATTAATCCTACAAGAAGTTAGTGATGGACCTACAGAGTACTACTGCTTAAGGATACGCATTAAAGAAATTAGTTAGTACAATGTATGAGTGAGAGGGTGTTTATTAAAAGGGTCATGCTACGGTCTCCGTTGGGGTTTCGTTGAGAGCTCCGTTGGGTATAGTATTATTTTACATATATTTTATTTAAATTATTTTTGATATTTTAAAAAAATAAAGTAAATTTAAAATATCATTAAAAAAATACTTTCTTAATCTGAAAGTAAAAAAAATAAATTTATAATTTTTTATTTTAATTTATAATTAAAAAAATATTTTTTAATAATGTTATGGTTTTAATACGGATCGAGGACAAGCCTGGACCAACATTAATTGATAAGGCCAGCTTGCATTTATGTGATTGACCTGCTAAAACTATGACTTGCGATCTACTTTCCATCCACACGGCTAAAACTGTGACTTTACCCCAGCATTTTCAAGCAACACATTCACATGAGGCAAAAATGCTAGCCTTGGTTTTATTTTTTTAAGAGTCCATATCATGATGAAAAGAATTCGATCGACGACTTCGGAAGATGCATGCATGCCACTTTCTTGAAAAAATTATAAGGGACAGACAAGTAGGCCTGCATGCAGCCTCAATTGAGCAAAATCAGATCGATCTTAAGCTTTCTTTCTTATGCTCCTACATATATATATAAAAAAAAAATGACTTCTATTGATCATACAGAAATTAAAACTTACTAGAATTCAATTTCCTTTTACAACACATGAGACACAATTTGATCGAACATCTACGCCGCTAGCTATTGGTGTTAATGACAAGTGGTAGCAGGAGAATATAAAATTTGGCCAAAATTTGGATTTCTTCTTCTCAAAGTTGTTCATTTGTTTCCCACTACTTTATATAAAAGGGAAACTCTAATTGTATGCACAAAACTAAATAGAACATAAGGTCATTTTCTTAGGCTACACTCAAGTTCTTAGTGTTGATCAACTTCTATGCAAAATCCACAATAGTTTCGGAAGTGGAAGCCAAGATAGATGAAATGATTAGAGATTTTGGAGCCCCTATAACAAGAGGCAAGAATGTTGATTGTCTTATATAGAAGAGAGTTCTTTATAGGAGGTTGGAAGTCGAATTTGTATAACTATTCTTCTAGTGGATTGAGTCTCTTGATTGGCTAAGGATGGATGGTTTTACAATTGATAAGTTCTTTATAGGGCTTTCAACTTGTCTCCAAAATCTTGTGTTTAGTTATATACTACTTTGATTTTTTTGGTCATTGTGTGTGCTTGCATTATTTTTTATTTAGGTCTTGCCTCTGTATAGTTCCAATATTATCACCTACCATGTTCTATGTGTTATTCTTGAGATACGACATAGTTTTCTCATATCAATTCAAACGAGTCGTCTTTTCTAACAACGTAAATGTTTTGCTACCTGCTAAACAAGAGTATAGACGATTAAAAACTTTGAATTGGTAGGACATGTGTTTCTATTACTATAGAATTCACAAATGAAGTAGTTACAAGAGCCAACTCACCAAACATTGGTACTAGTTAATTGAAACCTCCATACAGCTAGATACTGCCATATAGATACCAAAAGCAGCACTTATGGGATACAAATTTTTTAGGGCATATTTCTTAAGAAGAATGATGATAAAGACCCTTAGCAACAAAATTAAGTAAGAGAAAGAGTGATCAATGTCAATCAACTCTGAAAAGGAAGTGCATGTAGATATTTTATATATTGTGATCATCAAAATGGATAGAAGCAAGATATGTTTGCTTTGAATACAGATGACAAGGTGGGACCAACATTGAATAAGGACTTGTCATCTACTTTCCAAGGACAATTCAATCCACATGTCTAATACCAGTTATCTAGTGCACTATCATTATTGATAAAGATTTTTTAATCTACGTAATCACTGACATCACTTTGGTGGAAAAAGCCATTTAGCCCGATTCATTTTCATCCATGTAATTTGGCACCCTTGAGGGTCCTTTTATTGTTGCATGTGCGACTAAAATGAAGTTTATTGTTTCATCTGCAAAATCGATGGATACACTCCTTTAAATTTACATTAAAAATTTAAACTTTTTTTTTAGTGAGCCAAATAGAGACTTCCTATAAGAATATGGAGAAATGAATTTTGCTTTGTATGCTCAGGGTGGAATATATTCCATAAAATCGAAAGAATAAATATACTCATTATTTAGTATTATCTTTCTCTTGCCAAATTTGAACCAACCTCTACAGCAGGGTTGTTCAACCGGGTTGCAGCTTGGGAACCCGAGTATACCCGAAGCAAAACCCAGGCCGAAACTCAAATCGGATCAGCATGGGTCATACCCTGGCCGGAACCCGAGTTTTTTAAAACCCAATTGTCTTTTTTTTTTTAATATATATAATATAGAAGTCCTTATTTCATTAAGGTTTAAAAGCATGCTTTTTGTAATAAAAACCAATGGTTTTTTTAAATATTTTTCAAGAAAAATGCATGTTAAAAAATCATAATTCTCTTTATGTGAAAGTCTATATTTATTATAGAGATTTTTTAAAAAAATGTTGAAAATCATAATTTATTTTTTATTTTTTTATAAAAGCCTATATTATGTGAAATATTTTCTAAGAGGTAATGTTAAAAAGCAAAATACTAACATTGTCTAGAATGATAACTTGAACAATGGACAAGAAACTTACAGTAAACTTATATTACATTACAAAATATAAAATTACAAGATATTAGTTACATATCAATAGTATAGTCTTCCATGTGATTTAATCACACGAAATAAAATTTCAAGCCTATTCGATGTAGCCACCCAAGTTGAAGACAATTGCTACATTGAATTCCTAGTATATTCTTTGCAGCCACCCAAACTGAAGAGTAAGAATGTATTTCAACAGAGAAAAATACAAATCATGGAATGGAACACCAAATTCTCCATGCATACATTCCGAAGAAGAGGTTTCCAAAATGGATTGAACAAGGTTTTTATTTATTTATTTATTTATTTTTTTTTTACTTCATTTCATCCATGAATGAAGTTACACAGCTGTGACTAGTCAATACAGAGAAAAACTCCAAATACAAGCCAAACTACACATCTGTTGTATGTCTCCCTGCACACAAATTTATTTGCGAATGGTATTGTCTTAACTTCTAAAAACTCTCATAAGAAAGTATCACTCTCTGTAAAAAAACAGAGATAAGAAACCAACCCCCACCTCTAAAAGAGGCTAAAAGAGGAAAGTGTATCCAAAACAGTATCCAAACCCCCATCCTCCAAATGAGGAGGAGGAGATAACTACCTCATCCTCCGAACGAGTAGGGGTTCCCCCTGCTATGGACATAAGTCAAATAATGTATTTTTTTAATTATTAATAAAATAAACAATAGACCTGCAAATACATCTACAAACAAAAGAACCACATGGATTGAAGAAAAATACATGGACCCAATCTAAACAAAAAAGTCTAGCTTGTTTGCAAGTGGGAAGGCCCCATAGAGTTTCATCTCTACCATTTCCGCAGCTCGCCCACCCTTCTTCTTTTTTCTTTTTTTCTTTCTTTTCCTGCTACTTTCTCCTATGCCCGAGCTTCTTCCTCCCTTTCTCTCTTAGCATGAGCACCTTCGTACTAGCATCAACCACTGAAGCGCTGTTGTCCACCGATAACCGACATGCGCGCTTCCTAGTCCCCTCCACAGGCGGCTCACCTCTTTTTCATCTCCTCGCCCAGCTCATTGGCTCATCTGTGGAGGTGGCTATTGATTTGGGTTGCGTAGATTGATCGGTGTAGATTGACTAGCTCATCTCCTCGCCCAGCACAGTGTGTGCTTATCTGCACAGGGGTGCTTAGATTGACCGAAGAATGTGGGTGCGCGGATTTGGGTTGCAATGTTGTGTAGCAGAGGAAAAGAACCGGACGTATTCCTCAGGAATCTGGACTGCGATCACTAGAGAGTGTTCCTCCTTTATTAGACCTAAAAAAAACACTTAAAACAAAAGCAAAAACAAAAGCAAAACACAAACTTGAAAATATGGGCAGGAAGAAAGTAAGGGGGAGGAGCCAAAGCTCCCAACCCCTCAAGCTGTTTTTGAACGGAGAAGTTTTTTTAGAGAGAAGTTGGAGGTTCTCTCTCTAAAATTAGGACCACAGTAACTTAGTCTCCATATCATGATTGACCAAGTATTGACAGTAGACACAATATATAAAAGCAGCTCAATGACAATACTTTCACATTTTATTGAATAGAGACGCTATCAACAAAAAGGTTTCATTCAGAATGATGCTAGGAAACCTGAATACAGAAAGCAAGTCTTGCATACTTTTAGCAAGCCCATGTTTCTACAATGCATACCATGTGCAGAAAAAGGTGCCAGGGATTGCAGCAATGATCTGAGTCTTGTGAACTCAATGTCCAATGTTGTGTAAGAGAACAAGTTAGTGAAAGTCCTAAGCTAATAATTATTTTCCAATGCAGAGAGTACTAATGCAATTACACACAATTTTGACATTGGAATGATAAACCATGAGAAACCATAAACACCCAAAAGAAGTTTAAACAAGTTAGTCAACAATAAAGAGAAGGGACATCTTAGTAATTAGGAATCAACACTCACCTGACAAAACTTGTAAAAATCCTCTAGGTAAGCCTTGTAAAGAGTGTTCCTCATTATTTCAATGTTCATGTCATCCAAGTCCTACAAAATACTAATGCTACTGCTCTTGTCTTCTAGAACTAAATTATTCAGTAATATTAACATTAAAAAGACATTACAAGGGTTTTTAAATTTTATCAAGTGTGGCCTTCTTGTCCACATTATAGTTGTTGATTGTAAATAATCTCCCAACTCAGTGCCATAATATTATACCTCTATTTAACAACCAGAATACAAAATTATCAGTTTGAAGAAAACAAGACTATTTGAAGAAAAGAGGAATAAGTATTCGGTCATTCAAACTTCTCCCACCAAAACCCATCACTTTCACAGTTTTACTCCCTCTTCAAACCAAACCCACTGAATCCAAAATTAATCCCAAGATTCGACTTTCACCCAAACTCTAAAACCAATCACAATTGAATACTCCTCAAACATTCAAATATTCTCTTCAAAACAAGCTCAAAATACCAAAGAGAGAACAAAAAAAACAGAGAGAAGAAAACATACCCACGGAGGAAGATGACGGCACGGGGATCTAACCCACAAAAATACTCCTCAAACACCCAAACATTCTCATAAAAAAAAACTCACCAAAGAGAGAACCAAAAAAAAAAATTAGAGATAAGAACCAAAAATTAACACGAACTTTTACCCAAATTTGGAAACAGGAAAAAATATACATGAAATTTTCTTAGATCTTCTTGCAGATTTGGAAACAGACAAAAGGATAAATAGATCTAAACAGATACTCCTCAAACATTCAAATAGATTTAACCTATAAAAATGCTCCTCAAACATTCTCGTAAAAAGAAAAAAAAAACCCAAAATTGTTATGAGCCCATGGAGAAGGAAGAAGGAGTGCAGAGGAACTAGGGTTACAAAGACATCGAAGGCAGTAGAGAGACAATGTGAAAGTGAAGTTGAGATTGTGTGGAAGTCAGTTTGAAGTGAAACATCAGTTCCCAAAACCAATGTTTTGAATACCGTACCGGACGCTATACCGGTCAAGGCACTGGAACGAAATATTTTTGTACCGGTACTGTTTTGGGATAGCGTTTCGAGATAACATTTCGGGATAGTCGATATATAAATAGATTATATTTCAAAATTATATTAAAAAATAATAGTCTATATATAAATAAATTATATATAAATATATATATATATAAATTATAAATAGTCTAGTCTGAATTGGGGGTCAAAAAATAAGCTTATAGTTTGAAAAAATTAAAAAAAAAATGAAGCCCGAAATACGTACCGGCCGGTATTTAGGCCAGTACGAAATACAGGTAGTACCTGTACCGGCCCAGTGACCAGTACGGCAAATACTGGCAGTACTGGCCGGTACGGTACGATTTTCACAACTTTGCCCAAAACGCACAGTAGTAGCCAAGGTCAAAGCTCATCGTTTCATCCAAGCCACACACTGTTTCATTATTTCCAAGCACACCGTTTCATGGATTATCAAAACTCACTGTTTACTCATTATTTTCGTTTACTTGTATTTCTTTTATTTGTTCTAGAACATTGTATTTCCATTCTCAGCTTAATTTTGTTAGAGTCAAGACAGGTGTCCATATGTTATTGCTTTGGTTAGTTACTCCTGCGTGGGTATTAGAATCAGTCCTTGCACAAGAAAAAGCATTTGTACATTTATTATCAGGAATATTAAATTGAAGCTTTTGGAGGTTAAGGGGCCCTCAAAGAACCCTATATCATTTTCATTTCCATTCCAATTTCGGAAACCTTTTCACAAACAGATCATCCGCATTCATTTTTCATTACCTACCAATCCATACTTGCATACGCAACATCCATTTATAACTCAGAAATTATAGGGACATTACAAAAATCAACAAAGAGAGAACAAAACAGAGGGAATAAATTCATTGGTGGAATTTCTATTGACTTTAGGAATCTTGTAAAAACCCCATAAAGTTTTACGAATCGACCAATCGCATAGGTTTTAGTCTGTCAACATAGTCAGTGTTATCACTCACTATGATGCTAGAAATATGAGTTTTATTTATTTGGGGTGGTCAGAAGTGTCAGAATGCATTATGGTCTACGCCATTAGACTCAGTGGATTATTTAGGATTTTATGGCACAATAGCCTATTTTCATAATTCTGAACGAAACGTCTGTTAGAAATTCTGAAATTATTTTTAGGAGCACTTTGAGGTTGAATTTCGGTAAAAGATTTTCACTGTAGGTTAATATGAATATTTAGGAATTTTTAGTGCGAAGTTTAAGATTCACTTTTTCGGAATGAATAGTAACCTCGATAAGCACACCAATTGCAGTGTTTCAAAATCATAGTGTGGAATGTCCAAATTAGATTAGAGAAATTTTATTTGGACACTTGGCAAGATCTTAGCCACACTTGGTGAATAATATTAGACACTTGGCACCATGAAGAGCGTTTGATGGATTTGAAGGAATCAAGCTGTGAAATCATGCCACTTAAGCAAAACTTTGTTTCATTTGCTCAACCAAATTGTGCCAGATCAAAGGGGGCTTCAATCCTAGTAAAACCCTAAATGGTGGAAATCCAATTGAAAGCCCAAAAACATTGTTGAAATCGGAACCCTAAATGGTTTCTCCAAAACCCTAAAGTTGGCCTCTAAACCTGTTCTAATCCGATTTCTAGCATTGTGTTTAATCACTTGATTAAATCATTTCCACATGCTATTAATCCTTCAAATTTGTGTTAGAACTTCATTATCCAGCCTTGTTAACCTTGAAAAATTGATTGGACCAAGTGATATTGGATTTGGGCTTGATAGCAACCCAAACCCTCTTTAAACCCCAAATTTTAGGCTCATTCGGTTTAGGCCCACGAAATTGACCACATTAGCATTGCTTCATGGTTAAGTTTTGTACCCCCACTTGGCTGGCCAGATCTTTACAAGAATGGCCTAGAAGGTTCTTGAAGTACAAAGCTAAAGGGCCGCCTCACTCTTTCACTCTTACACTCCACCTTGAGAAAAGATCTTGGACTGATTTTTATGAGAAGAAAATGGCAACACTCAAGCTTCCTTTCAGTCCTATCACCTTCCATAGCTTGTGTAAGAGGCTCTCCAGTCCACTTCCCACAAAAGATACTCTCAGACAGTTTTTCTTACCTCTTTTGAACGCCTGTTTCGAAGCTTTTGTAAGTATTTTCTTGCAAATTTTCCTTCATTAAATTTGTTTCGTTTGGAGTCTAGTTTATGTGGATATCTTATTCGTTCCATTTGGAGATTATTTGGTTGGTCAAAAGTTGTTTAGACCCCAGAAAGGTTATTCTGGGTGATAAACTGGAGAGTGTGTTATATTTTGGAGTTTTTGACCAAGCTAATGAATAGATCTTGGTCCGAAATTCTTATGGAGTACTGTTAACATGTGTATATGATTATTGGTTGAGGATTTGTTGTATGATTAAAAGTTTTGGTGAAATATTTTCTTAGGTCTGGAAACTTAGAAACTAGAAGAGGAAAAACAGTTTCTGTTTTGAGAAAGTTTAAATCTTTTATGGTTTAATCTTATTCCAATGGCTTTGATATTTTTATTGGAAGATCCTAAGCATCTTATATACATGTTACAATGTTATTTTGAAGATATTTGATGTTAGTTTCAAAGATATGAAATTTTATGCATTGAGATATTTGGTTAGGCCAAAGTGATGATGTTCTTGGCTAAATTTATGTTTTGGGTGATGTTTAACCATGTAATCTTGAGTTTGAAGCTTGGATTTGTTTTAGGACACCTTTTTAAACCATGTGATGTTTTGGTTTGAAGATCACTTTTTTTATAAGTCATGGATCAAGAGGTTGATCAAAATAAGTTAGAAACAAAATTCTGTTTTGAACTTAGAAGAAAAAAACCCAAATGTTCAAGTATGGTTTTAGTGATTCTGATGACTTTTGTTCATGATTCAAAACATGATTATTCTTAGGAATATGTTATGAATATAGTAGAAGAAACATTTTGGTTTAATCATGAGTTTTGAAATTTGAAAGAATTACAAAAATCAAAGGAAATAGCCTTTGTAAGTTTCGGTCCTATAGAGTTTCAATAGTTGTGTTTAGTTTTAAATTTTTCTGAATTAATATTTGAGTTTAGAACAAAATTTACATAATGTATGTAAATTTTGGTGATTTTTGGAGTTAGGATGCAAAATCCTTAAGTTAGGGGTAAAATGGTAATGTTACTTTAAGTTGATATTTTTCCATATTCCTAATTGTTAGTGATTAAGTTCTAACTGTTACAAATCACTACTTTCAGTTTCCCGTGATCGTACTTGAGTTTTGTCTCGAAGCGTGAAGATCGAGGTAAGTTAGCTTTTAACTTACTATCAGTTTAATGTGTATGAGTGATAAGTAAGGGAACTAAAGTGTATGTATGCATGTTATCATATGTGCCATGCCAAGTCATTACATATTTATCTGTTACACAAAATTTATTCTGTCATGAATTATTCATCTGTTGCACAAAATATTATGAGTATGCCATCTGTTACATGTATTTCATGTCACGTAATATTCACTATCACATGTTACGAAATGTTGCATGTTACATGTATGCCATGTTATGACATGTTCTCTGTTACATTTATGTCTTGAAGTATGTCATGTCTGACGTCTTAGTTCATGTCACGTTATGCTACGTCAGGACTTCTGTCTTTTATGTCACGTTTATGTACGTCACGTTACGAAATGTCATGTATGCCAGTTAAGTTATTCATGTCAATCACGACCCTAAGCGCTAGGATAGGGTAATATCCTAGTGGAACTCCTTTGTTCACGCTGGAGTGTCTAAATAGGTGTGAAATTCCCTGGGTTGACGAAGTACAGTCAACAAGTTGCGAATGGGGCCTAATTAGCTGGTCACCAGAGCGCGCCAGACACTAACGCCGATGGAGCCAAACTTTATTTTACGTGTGTCCATAGCAAGTGTGGCACAAACAAATAAGTCACAGCAATTGTGACACGTAGAATACGTGGGGCCACAACAACTGTGGAGTACGTATTAACGCACTCACAACTGGTATAGAAACCTGTGATGTGATGCAGTAATCGGCAGGGACACACGGCTCAAGGGGACCTGTGTTGCACTCATATGGTCACTTTAATGATTAAGTCTATTGAATAAGATTCCAAGTTCATGCATTTCACATTCAAGTCATGTTTCACGTTATGTTATGTTCAAGTTTACGTTCACGCAATCATGGTAATCCCATGAGATAAGAATATGTTTCAAGTTCATGTTATGTTATGTTCACGTTCACGTTATGTTCCAAGTTCACATTTATGTTATGTCATGCTCAGGTTCAAGTTATGTTCAAGTTCATGTTCAAATTATGCATGTTCACGTTCATGTTATGTTTCAAGTCCATGTTATGTTCCAAGTTCACGTTCATGCTATGTTTCAAGTCCATGTTATGTTTCAAGTCACGTTCATGCTAAGTTTCAGTTTCAGTTTAAGTTATGCCAGTTATGTTATGTTGTATGTCAAGTTATGCTATGATTACTTATGATTTGATTATGCATTCATGCTTTTACTGCCATGCATGCATTATTAACCTGTGTGGAAGTTTCCTGTTAACTTGCTGAGATTTGTAATCAAATCTCACTGTGGTAGTCCCAACTACCATTCCCCCCAAATGGTAGATTTTGTTACAGGAGCTGAAGGAGAATCAAGAATCGACCAATTGGAAATGATCGACTAAACAATGGTGTGACGTAGATGGTAGTACAGTAGTTACCTCATTACTACTTGTATTTGTGGTGTTCAATCTCCAACACTCTTTTGATCAAAACCATTTTGGACTAGTGTTGTGATATCAGTTGTTTAGTACGTCATTATGTATGAAGTATGTTTTAAGTATTGCATAATGCTAGATGCATCTTACGAATATTGCATCTTATATGTCATGAACGGGGGCAGGTAACCTTGTGTTGCATGTCTCGATGCTTCAAATGTCTATCCGACCCAAGCGGAATTTAGGGGCGTCACACGTAGAGTAGAGCAAGAGAGAGAGGAGAGTAGATGAGAGAAAGGAATTGGGGGGAGGGAGGAGTAGGGCATCGCACTTTGTGCTTCGTTGAGCA
Source organism: Juglans regia (assembly GCF_001411555.2). NCBI lineage: Eukaryota > Viridiplantae > Streptophyta > Magnoliopsida > Fagales > Juglandaceae > Juglans > Juglans regia. Next base: position 19,605,256 of record NC_049908.1, read on the forward strand.
GAGCAGAGAGAGAGAGAGAGAGAGAAAGAGAGAGAGAGAGAGCAGAGAGTGTGATTCGGGGGGGGGGGAGCTAGGGCATCTCAGTAATGATGCTTTTATATTAAACCCGGGGTACCAGGTTTAAAACCAGTACCCAAGTGTAAGAAACCGCATTCGGGCTGGACAAGCCCATATTTAAAAAAGCGGGTACCAACCCGGGTTTATTCCGGGTCAGAACTCATAACCGAAACCCGGTTACCTAGGTTCCAGACTGGAAAACCCATTCTGGATTAACTGTCTTAGTCTAGGGCGCTAGTTGTTGTTGTTAATGACAAGTGGCAACAGGAGAATATAAAATTAGACAAAATATGGATTTCTTCTTCTCAAAGTTGTTCAATTGTTTCCCACTACTTTATGTAAAAGGGAAACTCTAATTGTATGCAAAAAACTAAATAGAACATAAGGTCATTTTCTTAGGCTACACTCAAGTTCTTAGCGTTCAACTTCTATGCAAAATTCACAATAGTTTTGGAAGTAGAAGCCAATATAGATGAAATGTTTAGAGGTTTTGGAGCTCTATAACAAGAGGCAAGCATGTTGATTGTCTTATATAGAAAAGAGTTCTCTATAGGAGGTTGGAATTGGAATTTGTGTAACTGAATTCTTGAAGTTGATTAAGTCTCTTGATTGACTATGGGCGGATGGTTTTACAATTGATAAGTTCATTAGAGGGCTTTCAACTTGTCTCCAAAATTTTGGATTTAGTTATATACTACTTTGATTATTTTCGTCATTGTGTGTGGTTGCGTTATTTTTTATTTAGGTCTTGCCTCCGTATAGTTCCAATATTATCACCTACCATGTTCTATGTGTTATTCTTGAGATGCGACGTAGTTTTCTCATATCGATTCAAATGAATTGTCTTTTCTAACGACGTAAATCTTTTGCAACCTGCTAAACAAGAGGATAGATAGTTACAATTTTTGAATTTGTAGGATGTGTTTCTATTACTATAGAATTCACAAATGAAGTAGTTACAAGAGCCAACTCACCAAACATTGGTACTAGTTAATTGAAACCTCCATATAGCTAGATATTGCCATATAGATACCATAAGCAGCACTTGTGGGATGCAAAATTTTAGGGCATGTTTTCTTAAGTAGAATGATGATAAAAACCCTTAGCAACAAAATTAAGTAAGAGAAAGAGTAATCAATGTTAATCAACTCTGAAAAGGAACTGCATGTAGATAGTTTATATATTGAGATTGTCAAAAGGGATAGAAGGAAGATATGTTTGATTTGAACACAGAGGACAAGCCGGGACCAACATTGAATAAGGACTTGTCATATACTTTCCAAGGACAATTCAATCCACACGTATAATACCAGTAATCTAGTGCACTGTCATTATTGATAAAAAAATGTTAATAAACGTAATCCCTGACCTCACTTTGGTGAAAGAAACCATTTAGCCCGATTCATTTTCATCCATGCAATTTGGCACCCTTGAGGGTCCTTTTATTGTTGCATGTGCGACTAAAATGAAGTTTATTGTTTCATCTGTAAAATCGATGGATATGCTCCATTAAATTTACATTAAAAACTCAAACTTTTTTTTTAATGAGCTCAATAGAGACTTCCTATAAGAATATGGGGAACTTGGTCAACCAACTAGTGTGGTCCAGTGAAGCAAATGAGCAATTTGAAAAGTACTGTAGGAGTGTGACACCCCGGATTTTCACCAAGATTCCATTCATAATTCTTGTGGATATTATTGATCTATTTATTTATTTATTTGGGTTACTGGCTAAGTGTTGGAAGAACTCTTTGGGCCACTTTCTATTTTTGTTGGATTGGATCTTGGAGTTCAAAGTTAAAAAAACCCACCAGAAAAAAATAAAGGAAAAGGCTCATGGGAATTTGGCCCATTAAGGACTTTGTATTTGGAAGGCTCAAGTTTACCCTCTAGGCAAGGAGATTGTGCCACTTGGCTTCAGGAAGGAGTTTTTGGTCATTTTAGGAAAAGCACTTCTCACATGGAACTTTGTGAAAAAGCAAGGGTGACACTTGTCAAGCATGCATTGGATTTCTAGAAGCAAAAGTGGAAGAAGTAAGGGAGGATTCGATTTCTAGAAGAGTTGGCCAAGAGTCAGGCTTGCACATGAAAGGTGAAAATTTTTGTCTTGGGAAAGGGCAAAATCTTGCTTGGGAAGAGAAGGACCTACATGCCTATGAGGATTCTAGAAGAATCTTGTGTAGGGCACACTTGAGGTAGACGGCACGGGCAAAGGGGATATGTGCATTTTTCCACCCACAATGACATTCACACAATATCCAAGACATTGGTAGAAGAAAGATCTTCTTGGGAAGAGATGAGTTTTCGGCCACCACACACTCACACTCTCTTCACGCCCCACATGTCTTTCATGGACACCTCACATCTAGAAACATTGAACCTGGATGTAAAAATAGATGAGAAAAATGAGGGGACATGGTTTTGGGAACCCCAATGGACTTCACAAGCACCAACAAGATTTTTGTGAGTTCCAAGGAGTTGTGCATGCCACTCACCCTCCCAAGCACCTCCACCTCACTCTACTTGTTCTTAGTGAAGAGTTCCAAGAGGATTTTGCATAGGGAAGACAAATGTGAAATTTTCTAAAGGATTTACATTGGAACACTAAGAGATTTTCGGATCCCTAAGCCACACACCCACCCGAGTTATTTTTTGACATTTTTTCATTCTTCATTCATGCATTAGTAGGGGAAAAGGTTCTAGAAGGAAGTGGAAGAGACAATGCACAAAAATTACCATTGTACCCCTAGGATTTCGGCCACCACATTGCCACATGTCATGTTTTGAGTTCTTGAGAAGCAGAAGGAAGTGGGAGATTCACCTAGGGAACTTGCATAGGAAGAAGAAGCTTCTTGCTTAGGGAAGAGTAAGGGACATGCATGAGAAAAGGTAACGATACATGGGAAAAGGAAGTGGCGCATGGGGAAAGGGAAGGAAGCATGAGGAACATGCATCCACATCCTACATGCCTTTTGCCACTTGGCAAGCATGCACAAGTCTACAAGGTTCAAGCCTAGGGTTATGATTTATCAAATGGCAATTTTGCCCTTGAGATTCATTGAATCTGGACCATATGGGCAAGATGCCATGCCACATGTCACTCATGCAGAGGATCTTTTGGATTTCCCAAGGAGAAACAAAGGAGTGGCTTTGACGCATTGCGTTCATGCAAGGATATTCTTAGATTTCCTAGGAAAAGCAAGGATGACGGATATTTCGAGTTTCCAAAGAGCCACGCTGCTTGGTAAGATTATTCTTTTCAATAATACTTTTATATTCCCTATAGCCTAGCCTAAGCGCCACTTATCCCTCATGCATCAACAAGCGCCACTTGTCCCACGTTCATCAGTAGGCACCACTTGTCCCACAAGCATCAACAAGCCACACTTTTCCAACATGCATACCTTCCATATGCCACTTGTACAACATGCAATAGCCAAAAATCTAAGGTCATCCACTTGGCAATAAAGCTGAAGCAAGAAGAAAGAGAGTTTGGGCTATTTTTAGTATAAAAACACCCCTTCATCTTCTTATTTGAGGCTTTACACGAAATTCTCACCCTATTCTCTTCTTTTCCTCTCCATTCATGTACACACTTGAATCAAGAGCCTAACACAGTACAATGGTAAAAATCGAGAGTTGTTGGTTAGAACAGTGCAAATCGAGCCCTCTCTTCAAGATTTTCGACATACTCTTTGTAAGCAAGGAAAAGTTTGTAAGTATACACTCAACTTATTCGTGGTTAGTACTTGAATATATTTGTGTAAATCTTTTCATTGTTATGTTTGCTTCGTTTGCTATTTCTTGTTTGCTTGTTTGTATATGCCTATATGATTCTTGAATATGAATATTACATGAATGGTATGATTCGGTTTTAAGATGAATTTGGCAAGAATGTCCTTAGCATGCTTAGTTTCTAAGGAAAACTTCGTTGTTAATTTGTGATGTTTGATGATTCGGTTATACCATGTCTTGGAACTTCGGATCTTAGCCAAATACCATGATTTCATGTTTCGTTTCTTTATACCTTGATTTCTAAGCAAATATGTATGAAGAAGAAGCATGTTCAACTTATGCTTTTTCATGTTTTCGCACCTACATGTTTCGGCCAAGGCCCTTTTTCATAGTTCCATGTATGTGTTTTGATACCTCATATGATTTATGTTATCATGCCATAAAGTGAACATGTTACGCTTAGTTATTTCATGCACGACATTTCATATGTCATATGTCAAGTACAAGTACGCATGTCTTAAGTCTCATGTCATATGCATTTGGGAAAAAGAGGTTCCAAGAAGTGTTTTCAAAGAAAAGAGTTTAAAAGTTTTATCATGACCCCAAGTACAAGGACGGGAAAATGTCCTAGTGAAACTCTTTTGTCCACTTTGGAGTGCTTAAAAATGGAGTGGTAACCCCTGGGTTAACAAAGAACCATCAACGAGCCTCGAATGGATTATTTTTAGAGAATGTTGGAGTGAGGAAGCGCCTAATGCCGCACCATTGATGGTGCAGTAACTAGCAGGAACACACGGTGCAAAGGGAAACTGTGTTGTGTCCACCCTCTAAACAAGAATAAGAGTTCATATGTTATGGATCACTTAATGAAAATCTCATGATATGTTAAGGATCGCTTGATGAAAATCCCGTGTATGACTAGCTCTGATTAAGATCAATATGAGAAAGAAAGTCAAAAAAATTTTCTGAAAATGCTGAAGTCTCTATTACAAGTCTTTTGAAAATGGTCAAGTGCATAAGTCAAGTTCTGGTCAAGTACATGTCCATGCACACATTTCATGATATACCTTTTGTATGCTTGTGTTAACTATTGTTTGTTGCATGTTTACTTGCTGAGATTTCTCAAAATCTCATTGTGGTCGTTTCCACTACCATTCCCCACCTGGATGGTAGAAGTTGTGACAGGATCAAGAGTAGCGAGTCATGATGATGATCAAGGCTAGGGATGTGCTCAACTCAGAGAAAGAACAGATTTAGTCATGACCTACTTGGAGATAGGTCAGAGTAGAAGGATGCTTTAATGATTTCTTTGTTAAGGTCTTTTTAGACAATACTTGTTATGTTAAAGTGTAAATAAGGAGCTTGATACTCCATTGCTAAGAAGTGTGATTTAAAGCTATGAATGAAGGAGTTGGGAACTTAGTTTATTTTGGTTTAAATGACTTATTTTGCTTTGATTTATTGCATACTGCTATTATATATAGGTGCATTACATCTTATCTATCATGTATGAGGGGTATGTAGCCTTGTGTTACATGTTCCGGCGTTACAATCCCAAGCGGGGGCTAGGGGCGCCACAGGGAGGAATGGACTTTGATAGTAAAAATCATTTGATAGTAATCAACAATATTGCAACACAACTAACGCCTCCAATCTCAGGATTGAACTATAATATAATTATGTTTCTGAGATAGGCTTCATTTAAACTTTCATGGTGCTACAAATGTGAACAAACTGATCAGCACAAACATGACATTCTTTTTTTTGAAAGATAGAATATAACAACTGCAGAAGGAAGCAGTAAGCATGTACACAACTATTCTCTATGTAGCACTTTTGACCCATTAATGACCACCTAACCTAGGGTTTCCGTTTATACCCTTTTTCTCTCTACAGAATAGGGTCTTTTGCTGCCACAAGGTTTTTGGCCTTTACGTGAGGCTGCATGGCAGTCGTAGATGGTGGTACCGGTCGGCCTTCCTTTGCCAACTTGGTGGCTACCGTCCCTCAACCCATACCTAAGATGGTCCTTGCACCCAGACCTCCGAAGATGTTGGAAGGAGAGGTTTATTTCCAGTTTACCAAAGGAGAGATTGCACGGTCAGCGGAGCCATTCTGCTATTCTGTCGTGCTCAAGTTCCTGAAGAACCGACCTTCGATGGATGTTGTGAGGGCATTCATTCACAGTCGTTAGGGCCTTACGGCCATTCCAGTAGTATCTTCCATGAGGAGACCTCGCAACGTCTTCATACGTATGGTTAATGAAGCCGACTTTACCAAGGCATTGTCACAGGAGGTCTGTGAGATTAATGGGATCTTTTACCGTGCAATGAGGATGCAAAGCCTTCTAGGGTCCCGGTATGGGTTTCTTTGCCGGGTCTCCCTCCAAACTTTTATCAGGAAACTTTCTTGAATATTCTTATGGCGCCCATTGGAACGTTTATTCATAGTGATAATCCGACTCGTTGTGCTACAAGAACGGATGGAGCAAGATTATGTGTGGAAGTTGATGATGCAAAACCTTTGCTGACTCATTTCTGGATTGGAGCGTCGAGGTTGTCCTCGAGTCGAAAGCAAGAAATCGTCTATGAAACGCTCCCTGCATATTGTTCTTCTTGTAATATGAAAAGTCATAACGCGCGGACGTGTAATCCTAGAAAAGCTGGCAAGAATGGGGGAAGCAAAGTGGGTAGAAAAGGCCACTTAGAGACAAAGATTTTGATAAATGATCAGGGGGTAGAGCAAAATGATTCTGATAATGAGGAAGTGCCCCCGCTTGTTACTGTGGAAAATACTGCTGTTGTTGAAAATTTTATGGGGATGGAAAGGGAAACAGAGGATGCCGGGGTGGACAAGGTGACTGAAGTATCATCGACAAATCATGTGCAGTTGGTTTCTGAAAAGGAAGATATGTCGGTGCAGTTGGTAGACCAAGTGGTGCAGTTGGTATCTGAGAAGGATGATCACTCGGTGCAGATGATTGAATTAATTCCTCCTGTGACAAATAATGTGGTGCAATTGATGCCTATTGCTGAATCAGAGGCTAATAAAGAGTTGGTGTTAAATGTTGATGACCTAGATTGTGCTGGGAACGTTACATGTGCCTGTCGAGTGGAGCTTTCTAAGGATGTGAATCAGACTCTGCCTGCAGAATGGACTGCAGACGTGAATGTTCAGATACTAGTGCAGAATCAACCAGTGGTGGAAGAGGACTCTGATGAGGAAGTTGATGAAGAAATCCTGATGGAAGAGAATTGTTCTTCAGAGCCGGAACCAGAACAGCATCCAGAGGTTTTACTGAATCTGAGGTAAATGAAGGTAAAAAGAGGTATAAGAAAAAAATGTTTATTAAAATGCGTAGTTCTTCTCGGGTTCTTGCCCGAAATTCTAATATTGCTCAATGATTGATTCCATCTTGGTATGGAATATTAGAGGGGTTGGGACCTCTAGAAATAGACTAAAGACGTTGGTGGGAAGATATAAACCGAAAATTGTTGCTCTATTAGAACCTTTTCAAAATTTAGAGGGTGCTTGTAAATTGGCAAGATGTCTAAATTTTGATAAGGTTATTTCTAATGAGGTGGAAGGGGGAAAAATATGGATTTTGTGGAGTAGTATTTATAAGGTGCAAGTTGCCAGGATGGGTATGCAATTTATTTTAGTTGTTGTAGAGAATGGTGCGGAGAAGTTTTTGATACATGTGATTTATGCCAAATGTTCCTGGGTGGAGAGGCGATATCTATGGGAAGAGCTCAGCATTAATAATTTGGGTTTAGATCCTTGTGTTGTTGTGGGGGATTTTAATATTATCGGGAATGATTCGGAAAGGAGAAGAGGAAGACCTCGACCTAATGTTGCTATGGATGATTTTAATGATTGGATTCATCAAGGGGGTCTTATGGATATGGCTACGAAAGGGAGTATTTTCACTTGGTGTAATGGGCAGTCGAGTTTGGCCCGATCGTGGGCACGGCTTGATCGCGCTCTAATGGATAGCTCATTCATTAATTTGTTTCCTAATGCTATTTGCTCTTATTAGTCAAGGTCTACTTCAGATCATTCCCCCATGGTCATTGAGTTCAAGAAAGATCCTTTTTCATATGGGCCGTCTCCATTTCGTTTTCAACAAATGTGGGTGGATCATCCTGGTTTCCTGGATTGTGTTCGACTTGCTTGGAGTTTACAGTTGGTAGGTTCTCCGATCCTGTGTTTAAGTAAGAAATTAAAACAAACAAAGGTGATGCTTCGGGAATGGAATAAAAGAGTATTTGGCCACACTATAGGGCATATTGATACCCTTGAAAAACAGGTTGAGGTGATTGAACAACAGCTTCAATCAAATTGGGTGGAAAATTTGGAGAGAGAACTACATGAGGCATTCTCAAATCTAGCTGGTTGGAGGCGTCGAGAAGAGATGAGATTGGCACAAATGGCTAAGCTTAACTGGAAGTTGGAGGGTGATTGTAACTCAAAATTTTTTCATGCTTGTCTTGCTAATAAGAGAAGGAAGAGAGTGCTGGAAATGAGATCGAATGGAGTAGTTCATGAGAGCCCGAAAAGCATACACCAAGGGGCGGTGGAGTTTTTTCATAATTCAGTTCAAGGAGAGCCACCCATAGAGCAACCTAGCCTAGAAGGGCTCATTGATCTGGTCATACTAGAGGAGGAAAATGTCTCTTTGCTTCGGCCGCCTACTTTAGAGGAAGTGTTTGAGGCCTTATCATCCATTCCAAATCATAGTACTCTGGGTCCTGACGGGTTTGGATCGGGTTTTTATAAAAGCAATTGGGAGGTGGTTAAGGTTGATGTCTGGAAGCCAGTAGTGGAATTCTTTATGACCAAGGATCTTCCTAAAGTTTTCATGGCCTCATACTTGGTTGTTATACCAAAGATGGAGTCGCCCACAAGTTTTGATAAGTTTCATCCTATCAGTCTTTGTTCTGTGTTTTATAAAATTTGTTCCAAGATTATTGTCTCTCGATTAACAGGTATATTACCTCGCTTGATTTCCTCAGAGCAAGGAGCCTTTATTCTTGGAATGAGTATTTTTGAGAACATTAGCCTCACTCAGGAGTTGGTGCAGTCTATTAATAAAAGAATACATGGGGGTAATATTATGTTAAAAGTGGATATGGCGAAAGCTGGTTATTGGCTAGTTGAGCTAATTGCCGAGTGAGGGCATCAAATTGGGAAGGGTCCATGGTAAAAGTACTGGAACTAGAGGTGACAAGACGACCACTACGCAACTGCATGCAATGCAACACCCGCTAAATGAAGTGCAATGGAGAGATCAATGAACAATAAATGCAAGCAATGAAAAATATCAACTGAACCAAATAATAATGTCTTCTTCTTTTTTTTTTTTTTTTGGGATTAAGTAAATTCAAAATACGGCAAACAAATAATACTGACGTTTAAAATAATAAAGCAATGGTCAAATGCTAATCGAACAAGTCCAATCACGTAGCAATGCTGATTTTTTTTTTTTTTGAAAAGACAATCAATGCAAAAATGAGAGTAAAGCTTCAGGCTATGGAAGTGAGAATGGAAACACAAGACATAGGAAGTAAAACAAAATCCAAGTGTCAAATAAATCTGGCCGTAGCAAATGCGGGTTTGGCTAACTTCTCTATGGTAATAGCAACACAGAGAAACAATTAATACATTTTCAAAACAAACCGATAGTGTAAAACCAAAGAAAGAGATAGTAAAACTTCCCTCTGCTCGATAATTGTGCACAATCGTTGAAAGTCAAGCGGAAGGACAAGCTGAAGCCACTCCGACTCCCTTTCTTTCTTTCTTTCTTTTGCATTCGGTTGTTTCTGCGCTGGAAGTCGTGAGAGAGGAGAACCCGAGGGAGAGTTAGACGTCTGGTAGAGGGAGAAGAATCGGAGCTGAGATGTTGTGTTTCCGGCGTCGTCTGCCTCAAGTCTAGTGGTTTTGGCGAGGTCTGTACTGTTTTCTCTCTTTTTTTTTTTTTTTGCACCTGTTGTCTCTGGGTATCTAGGCACTGGGTATTTCGGGAGAGGCCGAGGGGTGAGACGGAGGTAACGGGGAGGTCGAGAGGCTTACCGGCGGTGTGCTCAGGGTCGAGAGGGGTAGCGACAGCGGCCACTCACAGAGAACGAGATGGAGAATCGGAGAGGGCCGATTCACTGAAGAGAACCCAGTTTTCGACAAGGTCTTCGATGGGTTTTACTTTGGCTTGGATCGAAGGGAACTCAGATGGACGGGTTTGGATTAATCTATTATTTGAGAAAACAATAGAACCGGCTCTTGATACCAATATGATGTAGGATAGAAGTGAGACAAGAAGTAGAACAGAATAATAAGAAATAGAGAAGAGAAATGAACGAGAAGAGGAGGGAGGGAGAAGAAGAAAGCAAGCGGGACTGGAAGGGGCGGCTAGCGCATCAGCTTTGTATTCAAAATCAACTACTTCCAAAATTCCTTAAAATGTCTTTAAGTAGTAGGGCAATACAAACCCTAAATGAAATAACTAACACATTAATAAAATAACAAAAATAGAAAAATGTCTGTAAATAGTAGGGCAATACAAACCCTAAATAAAATAGACAAAACATTAATAAAATAACTAAAACATTAATAGGAGGAGATGTCCTCATCACTTCTCCTCTCAATTTTGTGATTTGATTTATTCATGTATTTCTAGCCCTTGGTATTCTGTCATGATGAATGTCACCGTTAAGGGTTTCTTTCCGGGTGGTCGAGGACTTCGTCAAGGTGATCCTCTATCTCCTTATTTGTTTATCATTCAACAAGAGGTCCTATCCCGTTTGATCCATAGGAGTGTGCAAGAGAATCAGTTTAGTCTTTTCTCTCAGGCCCGAGGTACGCCTATTATCTCTTACTTGATGTATGCTGATGATGTCATGATTTTTTCTAATGGAAGTCAAAGGTTGGTGCGGGTTCTTCAACAAATTCTGATTCAATATGAGAGGTGGTCAGGACAAACTATTAATGTTCAGAAATCTACTTTGTATTGTTCTAATAAATTCCAAATCGGCGCAAGCAGTGGCTTTTACGTCAGACGGGCTTTATGGAAGGGAGTTTCCCTTTCAAATATCTAGGCGTGCCGATAATTCGAGGGCGTTTGAAACAGGCTCATTTAGAAGACATGGTGAATAAAGTGAGGCAAAAGATCAGTGGATGGAAGATGAGGCTTCTTTCTTGGGGAGGAAAACTTGTTCTTTTGAGGCATGTTATATCTAGTATGACTATCCATCTACTTGCTATTTTACAGGTACCTCAAGTTACTATTGCCAAGATTCATAGATTGATGAGTTCATTCTTTTGGGGAGAAGCTGATGGGCGAGATAAAAAGAAATGGTTGGCTTGGAATAAGATTTGTAATCCTGTGGAAGAAGGAGGACTTGGTATACGAAGTCTTGAGGACGTTCAGAAAGCCTTGCATATGCGCTTTGCTTGGAACATTATTCAAGGTAATTCTTTATGGGCTAATTTTTTCAAAGCCAAATATGTTGGAATGCGGCCATGGTCTCTTATAGAAAATAATAAAGGATCTAGATTTTAGAGAATGGTTGCTAATTGTATTCCGTTGTTGTTAAATAATTCTAAATGGAAGCTTAGAGAGGGAGAACCTTTTTTCTGGTATGACAAATGGAGGGATAATGGTCCATTGATTAATGATATGCCTGTTGTGGGTTCACCCCTTTTGAAAATTAAAGATTGTAGGTTGTCGGATAGTTGGGATGTGGAGTTATTGGAGAATTTAGTAGGGCAAGATAAGGTGGATGAGATAGTAACTGCTTTAGCTAGGCCGAAAAATGGGAAGGACGTTCTAATTTGGACTCCTACGGATACAGGTATTTTCTCTACAAAATCTGCATGGAATTGTATTCGTATTAGAGGTAATTCTATGGATTGGCATGCATGGATTTGGCATAAGAATCTTCCATTAAAAATGTCTATCCATTTTTGGAGGACATGGTTTATGGCCTTGAGTGTGGATGATAGATTACGCCGTATTGGTATTCCTCTTGTATCCAAATGCGATTGTTGTAATAGTGGTCATATTGAAGATATTAATCATGTGCTTTTTTAGGGTGAATTTCCACAAAGAGTGTGGTCCTCTTTTGGAAATCTTATTGGTATATCTCTTGGTAGATCTTGGAAACAGAATGTTGGGATTTGGTTTAGGCGTGCTAGCTCTTTTTCACAGGTGGGCTTTATTGTTGGCATCATTCCCATTATTGTTACTTGGCGTCTATGGAGGAGGAGATGTCTTGCTAGGATGGAAGGTATATTGGAAATGCATAATTCTGTTGTTCATTCTATTTGTGTGTGGTTAGGATCTCTTTCTCAGGCGGCTAAGCAAAATAAGAGTCTGTCACGTCGAGATGGCATGATCCTTGAGGCCTTGCGGATAAATCCAGTGGTTCTGAAAGCTCCATGTTGTAAAGTGGGGAGGTGGGATAAACCGCCGCTGGGGTGGTATAAATTGAACACGGATGGTAGTATTATTGGTAATCCTGGTTCTTATGGCATTGGCGGGGTTATTCAGGATGATTCGGGTGGGATTGTCCAGGCTTTTGCATCTCATATTGGTTTTGGTTCTAATAATAAAGCGGAGCTTATGGCTCTCCTTCATGGGTTGAGAAGTTGCAAATCGTTGAATATCTCAAATGTGATAGTTGAAATGGATTCTATGGTAGTTATCTCTTGGTGGCTCAGAGGGAGATGTGGTGTATGGTACCTTGAGGATTTTTGGGAGGAAATTGTTGATTTATCTTGCACGATTCAATGTCGGTTCTAGCATGTTTTTCGTGAAGGTAATAGGGTGGCGGATTGGTTAGCTAAGGTAGGGGCTTCAGGTTCTGAACGAGATTTTTTTAGTAGTTATAATTTGCCTCGGGTTCTTAGAGGCCTGATTCGTTTGGATTCTTTGGGTCTTCCATCTTTGAGAAGTTAGGTTGTGATTGTAACGCCCCGTTCCCGAAGGTCCGGAGATTTAACTCTTAATACTTAAAATTAACTTAAATAACACAACTATAAAATTTCAAAAATCCCATAAAATATTAATCCACTTAATCAATCCAAAAATCTAAGTTCCGCCATGGCGACAATAAAGAAATCCCTAATAACATAAATTAGAAATTCTCCAAAACTCGAAAACATCCTCAACTCATCAAATCAAATACCCAAAAAAATAAATCAGTTTACTAACTACGACCCTCAAATAAGCATTTGTACCCTCAAGCACTTATTCCACTACGATCATCACACCTTGATAAACTTTCTACTCTTGTTCTCCAGCTGAACCATCAAAATTATCTGAAAAATATATGGAGATAAGGGGTGTGTTATCAACAACTCAGTAAGCAGAGAACATATACCAGTGTATAAACATGAGCATTTACAGAAATCAGAATGCAGAACAAAACATGACCCATTTTTTAGAGGAGAAACAGAGGATTTTAACTCGGTAAAAGCATGGGTTGCTGTTTCTCGTGGCCGTCGAAAGTGTTTTCCGAGGGTTGTTCTGGGAGTCAGTTTTACGTGGAGATGGAGGTTGGGGGACGACGAACCGGGCAGCAGTGGTGACGAAAACGTTTGGGCTTCCGTGAGGGTGTCTGACGGCAACGGGGATGGCTGAAAGGTGCAGAGATGACTGTGGGAAACCGAGAGGAGAGGGGGAGAAAAATCACAAGAAGCGGCTATTCTAGGTTTTTTATCACGCACACTAGTGGTTGGCTACGGATGCAAGGTTGACGAGTGCTAAGTCGAGGGCTACGGGTTGTTGTTTGTGTGGGAAGCAGTTGCTAGCTGCAACAGGGAAACGTAACGAAGGCGTTCTCTACGCATGGCAATTGTGTGTGTATAAAAATAATGCGAAAACCCTAGAGATAAGAGAGAGACGTGTGTGTGGATGGAAGTGTAAACCGTGTGTGTGTATGCATGCTGTGCGACGGAAATAAGCCGTGCGAAAAAAATAATATAGACGGAAAGAGAAGAAAACGAAAAATAAAATAAAACATGTGGGGAGAATAAAAATAAATAAATAAATAAACGGCCTAGATCTCCAAATAAATAAATAATTCACAGTCCAACTATACCAATTCTGGGTCCGAGTGTTACATTCTCCCCCCTTAAAAAATTTCGTCCCCGAAATTTGCTAGCACCCCAACAAGGCCTAAATATTTAACCGCTACCACAATTCCATGCCTAACCCATTCATTAATCATAAAGTCGCACTTAATTAATAATCCAAAATTTGTCGAACCTAATATTCCAAATCCTAACTCTCCAATATTACCAATTGTATTCTCCTATATTATCCTTAGCCATACATGTTTGCACACACTGCCTTATCAAATTTAGAATATAAACCTCCATAATGCAATTAAAGACCAAATAATAAATTCCAAAATCTCCACCTAATATAAAACCTCAATGAATAATGAAATACACTCAAACTATTATATCACTACAACCACGCTTCCGCTGCTCACTCTAACAACTTATAGTCCTAAAACATTGAATCTCAAACACATACATCGGAAAAGAACTAACCTCCACATTTAACCAGTCTTTACACATTTTTTTTTTTAAAGCTAAGCCTCACAAATAACTAAAAGAGAACTCCCAAAATAATATTTAAACCTCCAAATAATAGTACAATCAAATGCTCCAAAATTAAGTCCTAGGTAAACACAAGTCACGAATTCCCGAATCCTTAGGAGATCTACTTCCAACCATAAATTTTCCTAAACTCCTCACTTCCAAAACACATACTAACTCATCAAACACCAAAAGCTAGAGCCTCGTAGATATAAAATATTGGGTCTAATCCCTTTGAAAACCTTTCCAACCAAACCACAATATTCTAAACTATACAACTAGAAAAGTTTCATGCAATCATGATTAATCCCAACTCAACTAAAACAAAAGCTCTCAAGGAGAAAAAAAAATAGTGGGGTACCTGTGATCGCATTGTTATCGTCCTCAACATCTTCAGCTGTCAATGCAAACACTCGAGCTGGTCCCATTCTACATTGATTGTTTCCTTGTGTCGTCTGACGGGGACCTGGAGGTGTGTTGGTCTTATTCTTGTCGTCTGACAGTAATGGGCATTCTCTGATGAAATGGCCAGTCTTTCCATCGGAAACATGACCCATTTTCCTTTCTACACTCCCCAGTGTGTACGTGGTTACAAAACCTGCAGGGGTTATTTGATTGATAACCTTGCATTTGCTTTTGTCCCGAGCTGCTTCCATCATTTCTCTTCCTCCATGGCCCTTGATCCATACTAGAGGATCCATGTGGAGTAGCTCTCTTTCTCTGTTCCTGCAACTCGACACTTCTCTTAAGATTCTGTTCCACTAGCATCGCTTTATGTACCAAGTCTGAAAAGTTTTGAATTTGAAGAACCGTAACCCGTTCGTAAATCATGTGACTTAAACCCTCTTCAAACCTTCGGGTCTTCTTCTCCTCATCGGGAATCAAATATGAGGCGAAGCGTGTCAACTCTGCAAATTTTGCAGCATACTGGCGTACCGTCATGGTCCCTTGCACCAAGTTAGTAAACTCTCGGGCTCTAGCTTCCCGGTCTGCTTTCGGAAAGAAACGGTCGAAGAAGTTTTGCTTAAAGTGAGGCCAGCTCACTTCTCCAGTTCCACCAGCTTCTCTGATGGCTTTCTCAGAGTTCCACCATCTCTTCGCTTCTCCGATCAATTTAAAAGCTGCAAAACGAACTTTCTGTTGATCGGTGCACTCCAAAACACTGAATATCTCTTCGATGTCTTGAATCCAATCCTCAGCTGCATTGGAATCGCCCCTTCCATCAAAGGTGGGCGGATGAATGCGATTAAATTGCTCGAACGTGCAGCCTCTCTCATTGTTGTTTTTGTTCAAATCTTCAAGGTTTCGAACTCGCCAACGAGCAGCCATCCTGAGATCTTGAACTCGGTTAAACGTTCTAAGGAAAGAAAACAAAATATGTATAAACAAAATATAAATACCAACTAAAATATTTAAAAACAAGTAGAAAATAAATAAATGAATTAATAAGATCTTGAACTTGTTTTAACCATTCTTAGCCATTTCTTTAACTAACTAATATAGTCCTTCCTACCATCTATAATTGTAAACCCGACATTGCTCAAACTGGCTTACGTCTTTAGAATCTAACCTCAAAAACCTAAACCTTGAATTAATCTTATAAAAATTATTTCCTATATTCTCCCAAAGTAGCTTGTCGGATCTGAAATCCCTAAACATCAAAATCTCGAAACTCAAACATAAAGTCTTACAACATCTAAAACCTTAAATATCCACATAATCATCCTTATAGTCCTTAAGTTCCTATACTGAAAATTTTACATCCTACGAACCCACAGATATCTAAACCTCCAAGTTTTATAGTATGCAAAATTCAAACCTGTCTCTGATACCAACTGTAACACCCCGTTCCCGAAGGTCCGGAGAGTTAACTCTTAATACTTAAAATTAACTTAAATAACACAACTATAAAATTTCGAAAATCCCATAAAATATTAATCCACTTAATCAATCCAAAAATTTAAGTTCCTCCATGGCGACAATAAAGAAATCCCCAATAACATAAATTAGAAATTCTCCAAAACTCGAAAACATCATCAACTCATCAAATCAAATACCCAAAAAAATAAATCAGTTTACTAACTACGACCCTCAAATAAGCATTTGTACCCTCAGACACTTATTCCACTACGATCATCACAGCTTGCTAAACTTTCTACTCTTGTTCTCCAGCTGAACCATCAAAATTATCTGAAAAATATATGGAGATAAGGGGTGAGTTATCAACAACTCAGTAAGCAGAGAACATATACCAGTGTATAAACATGAGCATTTACAGAAATCAGAATGCAGAACAAAACATTTTCATTTTCAGAGTGTGGAAGCAAAACATGTTATAAAAATATCAGAGCGAAAATTTAGAAATATTCTCATTCAAAAAATATTCTTTGGCATAGCATAAATGATCATCATCATCATCAGAACATCATATCAGAACAGAGGCCATGTATAACCCCCGTGGTAGGGTTGTGCATCTGCAGATAGCCAAGCAGAATATAAAACACTCTGTCACCAAGGTGTGCACTCAAAACAGAGACCACTACTATAACCCGTGGCAGGGCCGTATCCACTATTATTACCCGTAGTTGGGCTGTATCCACTATTGTAACCCGTGGTTGGGCCGTATCCACTATTGTAACCCGTGGTTGGGCCGTATGCCACTATTATCACCCGTGGCAGGGCCGTAACTAAACAGAGCAGAAATAAAATCAAACTCAGATCAGAGTCATGCCAAAGGTTTTCAGAAATCACGTCTTATCCAAACAGAGTACTGAACAAAAATCTTCGGAACAGAAAAAAATCATATCACAACATAATTTATGCACAAATTTCATATTCGCTCTCTTTTTCAAAGTTCAGAAACAGAATGTCAAAAATAAGCTCATGTATACACCATTCATGATAGAAAATACTTTCTTCTTACACAGAATCTCATGCGTAATGCAGAACAAATAACTGAGGTAGTTCAAATTCTTTTCAAAATCAAATATGTATATTTTCCAAAAAGGACCTCAGTTCATTTTATTTTAATGCAAAGTCTAGCATAGGAACCCCGCTTACCTGGACTTCTTAGCTTTTTAGAATTTTCCCCAAAATGTCGAACAATTAACAATCGTCACCTATCAAATAATCAAGTAATTCCCGTAAATTTCCAATCAACCACTTATTTCGATATTTAATCCTAAACTTCTAAAATAACCTACTTAATTCCTCAAAACCTAAAATTTCATAACCTTAAAATTTATCATATTTTTCTAAAATCGCCACTGTCCAATTGATAACTTTGACTAAAAATATTTAAAAATCTAACTTATTTATTAATGAAAACAACTTATAAAGTTTAATACTAGATAATATAATTATCCCAAAATATTTTAAAGTAAACCATAACTATTTTTTTTTTAACTAGACTAAATCATATCTAAAGTGTAAAAAAACAACATTACTCCAATATTATTTACTTTTAAAAATAAAACTTTACTTAATAACATGTTAAAATAATTTTCTGTAATCATAATTAAATAACAGTATACTAATACATAATAAAATATAAAAGCCCATTAATAAAACATGTAGTAAAGGGCATTACAATAATTTCATATAGCCATAACAAACCAAAACAAAACCTACGTAAATTGAATAACATGCATGGCGGAAGCTACCCATGGGAAATCGAGGCACGCGTCGAGGGTGAGGCGCGACGGGGCTGACTGGAAGGACTGCGGTGGCAAGGCAGAAGAGTAGGAGCGCGGTGAAGCTTCCGTCGAGCAGCGCTAGGCACTAGAGAAAGAGAGGGAAAAGTGAGCGAGAGAGGGCGGAGAGAAAGGAGGGAGTAACCGAGGGAGGTACTTACCGTGAGGGACAATGCGGAACTGAGGCGGCTCGAGGCTGACGGAAAAGTGACATCCACAAGCATCACCTTTAAACGTCATCTCTCGTGGTGTCCACGAGCATTACCTCGTGGCGTCCATGAGTGTGTCGGTTCGTAGGATCCATGAAAGCATTTGTTTTCATGTCTTTCGTGCATTTACATGAGTTCGTGGATTTTCTTAGAAAATACATACAATAGATACCCCGTGTACTTTACCCCTTATCACCTAAGATCAACATATATAACACATTGATCACCTGCTTGGAGGGACATGGGCCATACTTCGGTACTAACCTTCTCTTAACTCTACTAGCATGGCTCTTCTTGCTATCTGTCCCTTTTCACAGTTCATCCCAACACTTAACACGACAAGACTCCATTCATAACTACGTCTCATGTCACGTCATATAGCTCGAGACTATTCCCAAGCTACACCGTGACCTTGTCGCATTACTCAACATTCTGTTACATCAATTCCTAACTCATCATGAGTACGATTCCTCACGTACACCGAACAGATCATGACAACTCGTCACATTCCCGTTACGCCATTCATACCCTATCACTTCACCACATGGCAAGCACGACTATCATTAACCACATCACGAGGTGACGTTGCCCAGTCATGCCTCCGTTGCGTACTCTTACACTTATTCCGCTACTTCATCCTTATTCCCCGCCATAAGTCCAACACGGTGACACTTGTCACCTTCGACTACAACTTCACCATAAGTACTCCGGGACACTGTTCCACAGTTCCCGACTCTACTCATCACGTTCCAAGCCCATCAATCACACAACCATCCTTATCACTGCGACACGCCACACGACATATTGCTGCACCTCATGGAGTACATCCCATGCGTACTCTCTTCTCACATGCTACGCCACATCATCACTATGGCGTACCCGCTAGATAGTGCATCACTTCACCACACGGAGTACACTTCGTGTGTACTCCCCTCATACACATCACGCTACATCACCATTATGGCATATCCGCCATATGATGCATCAATCCGCCATACAGAGTACATTCCACATGTACTCCCCTTTACATGCACTACGCCACAGAGTACACTCAGCGTGTACTCTTCCCATTCCACATACACCACGCCACATCACCATTATGGCACACAGCCATATGGTCCATCACTCCGCCACATGGAGTATACTTCACGTGTACTCCCCTTTACATGCACTACACTACAAAGTACACTCAGCGTGTACTCTCCCATTCCACATACACCACGCCACATCACCATTATGGCACACAATCATATGGTGCATCAATCCACCACTTGGAGTACATTCCACATGTACTCCCTTCATACACACTACGCCACACAGAGTACACTCAACATGTACTCGTCCCATTCCACATACACCACATCACCATTATGGCATACAGCCATATGGTACATCAATCCGCCATACGGAGTACATTCTACATGTACTCCCTTCATACACATCACACCACATCACCATTATGGCATATAGCCATATGGTACATCAATCCGCCATACGGAGTACATTCCACATGTACTCCCTTCATACACACCACGCCACACAGAGTACACTCAACGTGTACTCGTCCCATTCCACATATACCACATCACCATTATGGCATACAACCATATGGTGCATCACTCCGCCACATGGAGTACATTCCATATGTACTCCCTTCATACACACTACGCCACATCACCACTATGGTGTACACGCCATATGGTGCATCAATCCACCACATGGAGTACACCCCACCTGTACTCCTTTTACACACACTACACCATAGAGTACACTCCATTCATACTCATCCCATTCCACAATATGCCAGGAGGGTATATTTTACATATACTCTCCTTGTTTCACACTACGCCACACACAGAGTACACACAACGTGTACTGTTCCCATTCCACCTATCACGTCACCAATACAGCACATACTCCCCAACCACACTATATGGCACAGTCCACAATACTTCACAGCACACTTCCCATCTACACCCAACACATCACAGCGCACTACACATAAAAGCCCAACACTTCACATAGACGGCACATCACATCCCCACACTACACATATATGCCCAACACTTCATCACACAGCAGCACATCACAATACCACAACTCCACAAAACCAACAGCACAGTCCACAACCTAATCAACTAATCCATATCTAACATAAATATGAGGGATAGAGAGTTATACCATCGACGGGATAACCCGTGCGTTGCTAGTTGACCGTTACAGTCGAAGACATTGGAAGGGTCGTACGTGGTGGCTAAACCACGTACGGTGACTGTTTAGGCATTTGGATAGCTAGGTGTGGCCTTGGAAGGGCTTGTGGTGGCCTTGTGATAGTGGCAAAGAGCGTAACACGGCAGATCCAGCCGTATACAGTGGCGGTTAGCCACGTGCAATGGTTGTCCATCACGTTCAGTGACTATCCACCACTCAAAGTGGTGGTTTGGACCTAGGGTTGGACTGAGGGGTTGCTAGTGGCGCTCATGGTGGCACTGGGGTGGTGCCATGGTGTCTCACGACAGCAGATCTGGCTACACGGTGGAGGAGAAGTCGTGGGAGGGTGAGAGAGAGTGTGCATGCATGGGTGGTAGATCGGAGCTATGGGTGGTTGGGATAGCTCGGGGGTGGCCTAAGGAGGCTGGAGGTGGCGGTCACCTGCCGTGGGTGGCAGTGCACTGTAGTGGAAGGTGTGCAACTTGTGCGTGTGAGGGAGGGAAGCTCGTGCGGTGGAGGAAGGCTACAGGTCACAGTTCACGTGGAGGAGGAAGGGGGAGGGAAGGGAAGGTCCATGGCAATGCTTGGTGGCCATGGGTGCCACGTACGGCAATGCTCGACATCGCACACGGTGAACCATGCATGGGTCTCTTGTGTGTGCGACGAGGAAGGTGACAGCATGGGAGGGGCTGAGCTAGCTGGAGGGTGATGGCCTATGGAAGAGGAAGATGCCGTGGTAGTGGTGGCACCGGAGGACGGCGCACGGCAGTGCAATGGACACCAAGCCCGTTCGGGCTTTGGACTTCCGAAAGGGAGAAAGGGAGAGCGTGGGAGAGAGGGCTGGGCTAGGGAGGCTCGCCGGCGTGAGGGCAGGCCTGTGGTGGTGGAGGTGAGAGCTGCCAATGCACGGTGGCGCCGGGCTGAGACATGGAGCCGTTCAACGTGAGGGATGCAGCGTACTGCGTAAGCTTGAGGGAGAGGGAGGAGAGAGAGAGAACTGAGGAAAAGTGAGTGAGAAAGACAGGGGGTCTGGGTATTTAACCCAGTCCCTTCATCTGGGGATCCATGTAACGATCTAACGATGGATCTCAAACACTGATTTAAAATGCATTAACTATTAACTTAATTAAAAGTGCTTAGAGGAATTAAGGTAGAATATTATTTTAAACTAATTTTAGTTCATAAAATAATATTCCTTCATCATTAATAAAATGATGAAGTCTCACTTAATATATTAAAGAGCATAAAACCATTTAATTAATAAAAGCTTTCAACATAATTTAAACCCCATAATATCTTAATAATATTTTAATAATGATATTAAAATGATTTCTGGCAATTATATATTTTTGGAGGTCTTCAAGAATATTATAATTGTCATATTTAAAATCAAGCTTAGTTCAATAACACTGGAAATACTCTTTATAAATATTTCCAGCACATTTAAAACACTGGGCATGCCCTAGAAGTCGCACGATATCTTTGAAGACACGCCATAGGGGTTCGGCAGGCATGACGAGGCTCGCACTCGTTAGGGAGAAGGGGCGGACGGTTTATATAATTTCCATCCTCAACACTTGCTTACGTAAGAAGGAAGGAATCTTACGTTAGAAAGAGAGAAGCGTACGTAAGAAGGAAGAACCGTACGTAAAAAGAAGGAGCGGGGTATTACACTACAAGCTACACCATAACTACTCCGGAACACTGTTCCACAATTCCCGACACTACTCATCACGTTCCACGCCCATCAATCACATAACCATCCTTATCTCTGCGACACGCCACACGCCGTAGCGCTGCACGTTATCGAGTACACTCCATGCGTACTCCCTTCTCACATGCTACGCCACATCACTATGGCTTACCCACCATATAGTGCATCACTTCACCACATGGAGTACACTCCGCGTGTAGTCCCCTCATACACATCACGCCACATCACCATTATGGCATACACGCCATATGGTGCATCAATCCGTCACATGGAGTACATTCCACATGTACTCCCTTCAAACACATGACGCCACATGACCATTATGGCATACAACCATATGGTACATCAATCCGCCATACAGAGTACATTCCACATGTACTCCCTTCATACACATCACCCCACATCACCATTATGGCATATTTACCATATGGTGCATCACACCACCATACGGAGTACAGTCCACATGTACTCCCTTCATACACATCACGCCACACAGAGTACACTCACGTGTACTCATCCCATTCCACATACACCGCATCACCATTATGGCATATCCGCCATATGGTACATCAATCCGCCATACAGAGTACATTTCACATGTACTCCCTTCATACACATCACGCCACATCACCATTATGGCATATCCGCCATATGGTGCATCACACCACCATACGGAGTACATTCCACATGTACTCCCTTCAAACACATCACACCACACAGAGTACACTCAATGTGTACTCTTCTTGTTCCACATACACCACGCCACATCACCATTATGGCATACACGCCATATGGTGCATCACTCCGCCACATGGAGTACATTCCATATGTATTCCCTTCATATACAATACGCCACACAGAGTACACTCAACGTGTACTCGTCCCATTCAACATACACCACATCACCATTATGGCATACAGCCATATGGTACATCAATCCACCCTACGGAGTACATTCCACATGTACTCCCTTCATATATCATACCCCACATCACCATTATGGCATACCCGCCATTTGGTGTATCGCTCCACCATATGGAGTACATTCTACATGTACTCCCTTTATACACACCACGCCACGTCACCATTATGGCATACCCGCCACATGGTGCATCACTCCGTCATACGGAGTACATTCCACACGTACTCCCCTCATACACCATGCCACATCACCATTATGGCATATCCACTACATGGAGTACATTCCTTATGTACTCCCTTCATACACACTATGTCACATCACCACTATAGCATACCCGCCATATGGTGTATCAATCCACCACATGGAGTACACTCCACGTGTACTCCTTTTGCACGCACTACACCACAGAGTACACTCCACTTGTACTCATCCCATTCCATAATATGCCAGGAGGGTATGTTTTTCATATACTCTCATTGTCTCACACTACGCCACACACAGAGTACACATAGCGTGTACTGTTCCCATTCCCACCTGTCACGTCACCAATACAGCACATACTCTCTAACCACACTACATGGCACAGTCCACAACACTACAAAGCACACTTCCCATCTACTAGAGTGTGCATGCATGGGTGGTAGATCGGAGCTATGGGCAGTTGGGATGGCTTGGTGGTGGCCTAAGGAGGCTGGAGGTGGTGGTCATCTGCCGTGAGTGGTAGTGCAAGGCGGTGGAGGGTGTGCAACCCGTGCGTGTGAGGGAGGGAAGCCCGTGCGATGAAGGAGGGGGTTACTGGCCATGGGTTCAAGGGAGGAGCAAGGGGGAGACTAGGAGGTGCCTGTGGTGGTGTCCGGTGGCCAAGGTGGCCACGTACGGGAGCGCTAGGAGCATCGGTGGCCTTGAAGCCGTGTGAACCCATTTTCATGGGTATGGTGCGTGTGCACGACGAAGGGGGAGAGGGAGGTTGAGCTAGCTAGAGGACGATGGCTGGAGGAAGGAGAAGCTGCTGTGGAGGTGGTGGCGCCAAAGGACAACGCACAGTGGCGCAGTAAGCACTAAGCCCGTTCGGGCTGTGCATGGCCAGTGAAGAGAGAGAGGGAGTGTGGGAGAGAGAGACTGGCATTGGAGGGCTCACCAGAAGGAGGAGGTGCCGGTGGCGACGGCGGTGAGGGCTGCCGACGCATGGTGGCGCCAGGCTGAGGCATGGA
The DNA here is from genome assembly GCF_001411555.2 of Juglans regia. Lineage (NCBI taxonomy): Eukaryota > Viridiplantae > Streptophyta > Magnoliopsida > Fagales > Juglandaceae > Juglans > Juglans regia. The sequence continues at coordinate 19,629,609 of NC_049908.1, forward strand.
GCTTCGGGCGAGGGGAGAGGCCGCGTATTGCGTATGCTTGGGGGAGAGGGAGGAGAGAGAGAGCTGAGGGAAAAATGAGGGGGTCTAGGTACTTAACCCAGTCCCTTCGTCTTGGGGATCCAAGTAATGATCTAACGATGGATCTCAAACACTGATTTAAAATGCATTAACTATTAACTTAATTAAAAGCGTTTAGAGGAATTAAGATAGAATATTATTTTAAACTAACTTTAGTTTATAAAATAATATTCCTTCATCATTAATAAAATGATGAAGCCTCACTTAACATATTAAAGAGAATAAAACCATTTAATAAAAACTTTCAACATAATTTAATTCTCATAATATCTTAAATAGTTGAAATCTTTTTAATAATGATATTAAAATGATTTCTGGCAATTATAATATTTTTGGAGTTCTTCAAGAATATTATAATTGTCGTATTTAAAATCAAGCTTAGTTCAATGACAATAGAAATACTCTTTATAAATATTTCCAGCACATTTAAAACACTGGGCGTGCCTTAGAAGTCGCACGATGTCTTTGAAGACAAGCCATCGGGGTTCAGCACGCATGACGAGGCTAGCAGTCATTAGAGAGAAGGGGCGGACGGTTTACATAATTTCTGTCCTCAACACTTGCTTACATAAGAAGGAAGGAATCTTATGTCAGAAAGAGAGAAGCGTACATAAGAAGGAAGAACCGTACGTAGGAAGGAAAGAGCAGGGTATTACATCTGTAAACCTTGTTTTTGTTCTAGTTTTTTGTGGTTATTGTTTAAATAGTGAACTAATAAGTTTGTCCTAGATTTGTTATTCTTGGTTGTGGGCCTGATGGGTTTTCCCATGGTCCTTTCTAGTCACCACGGTATTCCTCAGCTATAAGTGAGGGCATTATTAATAAATTTGGGAGGGGTCACTATTGGACATGTGACTTCCTGCTCTTTAAAAAAAAAAACTATTCTCTATGTAAGAGGTTGTGGTTCTACCACTAATTTAACGTGTCAAAGCATCGGCTTTTGCCACTGATCTATCTATTTGCTCACCTTTACACTTTTTTCTCAACTCTTCATAGCACTCTTTGTGTGACTATTAGAATAGTTCATAGGTGTCTTCATAGAGGTGGGAATAGCACATGGCAGGGCTGGGTCTAAAGATCCATTCCCTGTGAAGTTGAACCATGCTTGTAACTGCCTTATTTATACTTGGGGATAACAAGGTGTTCCTGTCCTCACCATTAGGAAATGTAATGCCATGACCCCACCCATTCTTATTATAACACGAGTTTCATTATATACCTATTTTTGTCTCAAGCAATTAGTAAATTTATAAAAATCATACACTCAAGTTAACAAATATTTTATAGATTGATTTTTCTTACCTTAAAAATATGGAGGATACCTAGCGTGATATGTGGGAGTAATTGTTTTTGGAGGGGGGGACACAATTTTTAGTCTGTCGTATAATGTCTAATCAAAGCCTCATGGGGTGTGTTGACTTCCAGCTTAATTGCATAGATGAACATACTAATGAACACAATTTTGGGGTCGTTCATCTTTTTTCTAATTGAAACATCATTTTTCTTTTAGATCTCTTTGAGGTGGGAATCACACCCGCAAACTATGCTTATTTTGACCAAACCAAATTCAATTTTTGTCCAAGTTCTATGTATTGAAATGGTCAAGTGTGAATACAAAACTATGATCTCATATATATATATATATATATATATATATATTTTTCTAAGGGCTATTTTCTGCAATTTCTTTATGCTATATTTTTTTAATTGGTAAATGTAGTAGTAGAGCAATCAAATTTGAGCTTTGTAAGATGCCTGCAGGCATTGCACTAGTACTTTTGTAACGCTTGTCTTTGTGGTGGGACCTTTAGAAAATGATTTTAAGAAAAGAGACGGGAATTATCGTTCGTTTTAAAAAATAACTCCTCATTTCATGCCAGGATACAAAAGACTCCATGTTTATAAAATAAAATGTGTTTCTTAATTTAAAGGGGATTACAACAGAAAACATGAAACTTTATAAATTTCCATACAAAATGTTATGCCTAGGCTTCTGTGCTCTTCCCTTTGAGCCGTGTCTGTCCTGACGCGTTCTACTCATTTAGTTCCTATGGGGGAGGGGCATACATAAAAACTAAAATGAGTCGAATACTCAGTAAGCATTACTTCATACAGTTAAAATATACTAACATACGTTTTCAATCATGCATTCATCATTCCATACATACTATACGTACATAAGACATGCATTCATTTTGAAAACTTCACTTGGCGGGGTTTTTCTTAAAAAGGGTTTTCTTTTCGTAAAACATTTCTCCCGTTAGTGCCTTCATTTCTTAAAGAGTTTGATGCATTCATACATTCTTTTTTATCACTTTCCTTTGGCTGGTACACACTATTACGCCCTATGTGTTAGGTTTGGCGGTCTTCTTTTGGACCTGGATGCTGCCTGTGGCCACGAGTTGGGAATCCCTTTCAGTCAGGTGGCAACACTAGGTGCACTACCAGTACTACTTACCAGGCATTGCAATCTACCCAATCCTTTGGTACCCTTTCATTCAGTTATGGTTGTTATGTATTTTCATACATTAAAACATTCATTTCCTTTCAGTCATTTTCATTTAACAATTCATTCATGGAAAAGCATTATTTAAAAGCATGAGTTTAAACATCATTTTTCATGGCAACCATAAAACACCAGTTCCGAGGGACATTTTAAAACACCAATTCCGAGGGACATTTTAAAACACTTTCTTTGCATCATTTAAAATATTGCTTAAAGCATAAGGCATAAGCCTCACATCTCATTTCGTGAAAACATACAATAGATACTGCGTGTTGTCATCCATTCACATGCATACAATTAATACTTTGGTTGTGTAAAAAGGGGTTGCCAAGAAGGGCCATACATACGTATACCTTTAAACACTTAGCATGCTTTTCAATAAAACATCGTTTCCTTTCATTTCGTAAAGCATCGTAAAGAGAAACATTTATTTTTCTTCATTTTCATATCTTTTAGAAAACTCTAGAAGAGTATGAACGTTTAGAAAACTCTAAAAGAGTATGAACGTATTACTTGCCTGGACTCTATGCTACTTTCATATCATGCAGTCCATTTTTGTGCATGTCAGATGACAACCTACATGCATACACATAACCTCAGCGTTATTCTCTACCTAGTGCATAAGCAACTAAACTAGAAGTAGAACTACACTTTGCTTGGAAACACTCTCCTTCTATCTCGTGCTCTTATGTGTCCTTTACTATGCTAAAACCTTCCCGATCTACTTACGGTCACTACTTCTTCCATACTCAAGGTCTTACCTCAAGTACTCATCCACTAAAGTGAACCTACACGATTCACCTTAAGGTTAAGACACCAAGACCTTCATCTTACTCTTCCTATTGACCACATTCCGACGCATGATTCCAACCGACTAAGTCACGCATCCCAATACTAAACAATACACCCGTCACTACCTTCATGCATCTTATCTCACACTAAATCCTCATTCTCATCCATACACGCCACGTGGCTTTAAGCCAACTCTGAGGGTGAAGTACCGTGTAACCATGCTTAGGACAGATTTCCCATTACATATGATGAATCCGTTCGGTACATATGTCTAACTAGATTACACACTTACCTTACCCCTTTATCACCTAAGACCAACATATAATCCATTGATCACATGCTCATATGGACAAACGCCATACTCCGATACCAACTTACTCAAAACCCGGTAGGCAGGACTTCTCCTACTACCCGACCCTTTTATAAGTTCATCCCAACACTTAACATGAAATGAGTCTTTCCCAACTACACTCTATGTCATGTCATGTAGCTCGAGACTACTCCCAAGCTACACCACACACTACTACGATGCACACCGCACGATGCATCACTACACAACATGGAGTACATGCCACATGTACTCCCTTCACAACACTACGCCACATCACTACTACAGCACACACTTCACACCAACACTTCACAGCACACTACACAGTTACGCCCAACACTTCACTACACAGCGAACTCCACAATCAACCAGCTAATATTTAACATAAATAACGAGGGATGGAGGGTTATACCATTGTCGGGGTTAACCCGTGCGTTGTTTGTTGATCATCACGGTAGATGGCGTTGGAAATGTCGTACATGGTGGCTAAACCATGTATGGTGGCTGTTTGGGTATTTGAATAGCTGGGTGTGGTCTTGGAAGGGCTCGTGGTGGTGCCAAGGTGGCACACGTCGGGGACACGGCTGCTTGTGGAGGAGTTTAGGCAGTGGGTAACAAGGGAATTTGGAGGGAGAGCTTGGCTGGTCGTTGGCTCGCCATGGAGGAGCTTAGAGGGTTGCTGGTGGAGGTGCGATGGTGAGGTGGAGGTGGCACGGCTGTGGATCTAGGCCAAATGGGTGGAACCTGTGGGGGAGAGAGAGAGAGAGAGAGAGAGAGAGCTTGAGAGAGATGGAGGGCTTGGCTAGCACGGGGGAGCTTGGGGAGGTGTCATGGTGGTCAAGGGAGGTGCTTGGTGGGGCTAGAATCGATGCACGGTGGCGTTAGGGCCATCGGTGGTGGTGAAGCTGTGTGAGACCCATTTATGGGTAGTGTGCGTGTGTGCAATGGAGAGGGAAAGGGAGGTTGGGCTTGGAGGATGGAAGCATCGCCGGTGAGAGGGGAGGCCATTGGTAGCATTGTGATAGCCTAGATGGCCACGTAGGGTAGCGCAAGGGGGAGAGAAATGGGTGAAACCCATTTGGGGAAAGAGAGAGGGGCTACGCGTGGGGGAGCTCCGTGGTGGCTAGCTTTGTCGCCAGTGTGAAGGGGAGTCACCGGTGGTCGTGATGAGGCTAAGTGGCGCATTGCGGCACCGGGCTGAGCTATAGGTGATTTGGCTAGGGTGAGGGGGGCGTACGTGGGAGCTAAGGGAGAGGGAGGAGAGAGAGGGGAAAGGGAAAGTAAGGGAGAAAGTGAGGAAGTTAGGGTTTTAATCCATACCCTTCATCTTGGGGTCTTCAAGACGATCTAACTGTCGTCTTTGAATACTAATTTGACAATGCGTAAATATCGATTTAACTGAAAACACTGAGAGGAATTAAAATAGAATATTATTTAATTAAACTTAAGCTTATAAAATATAATCTTTTATCATTAATTAAATGATGAAGTTTTGTTAATTACTTTTAAGAGAATAAAACCATTTAATTAATTTAGAGTTTTCAACATAATTTAAATCCTATAATATTTTAAATAACCGAAATTATTTTAATAAAATGATTTTATACAATTATAATATTTTTTGAGCTCTTCAAAAATATTATAATTGTCTTATTTAAAATCAGATTTGGTTCAATAACACTGGAAATATCTCATACAAATATTTTTAGGACATTTAAAATATTTGAGGGATTTAAAACACTGGGCATACTTTATAAATCACTTAATATCTTTAAAAATACGTCATCGTGGTTTGGCATGCATAACGAGACTCGCAACCCTTAAAGAGAAAAAAGAGCAGGTTGTTACAACTTTAGGATTGAGTTTATATTAAACCAAATGCCCTTAAACTACTTGAGGTGTACTTGCGGAAAACTACTTACCGAGGGCATATGTACCTCCAAGATTAGTCGGGACATTGTTCTCGGAAAACTCCTTGCATATGATAGGTAATTAAAACCTTTTCTCACAGCTCTTCTAATTATTGTCATGATTGTCACATCTGTTGATGGTATATCCAACTTTAACCGCAATACAATTCACACACACGCACTAATTATTATACATACATAAATGCACTCACCCTCATGTATGTATATATGTGTAAGCTTATATGTTCTTATATATATGTGTGTGTGTGTGAAAGTCTATGTTTAATATTGCTTTTGTTACAATAAAGTTTTAGCCCCCAAATTAAGTGGATGGTTTATCGTATGCTTGTGGTTTTGACCACCACTAATAATTAAGTGGAGATTTTCCATGGATATAAAAGTTAAAATCTGTTTCGATAATCATGCCACAAAATCTTGCCCTTTAATATCGTATGCTTGTGGTTTTGACCACCACGAATTTCACTTGATAATTATACAGTATCCAATTAATTTGCCAGTATGATGATTATTCCTTCTAGTTATAATCTTACCCTTTACGACTTTATTATTATTTTGATGTAAAACCCATAATCCATTCCATTATAAAAAGGCTGCAATACAAGTAGGAGGATCCTCCATAGTTACAATGAGATCAGAAATGGTAAGAGCAACTTTTGCAAGTAAATGGGCTATATGATTGTCGTTTCTCCTAACATGAGAAACTTCCCATTTTGCAAACAACTTAAGATAAAATCTAGCCTCACTCCAGAACATGCTAGAGGTACTCAATGCTTCTCTGTCTTCGACCAAGGCCTTTGTGACTTGCAAGGAATCACCCTCGAGTATAATTTGGTGCAAACCAATCTCCCATGCCACTTTGACAGCTTGTAGAGCCCCATATGATTCAGCTAGTAAGGGATCAGGGTAGAGCTTTTTCCTCTGCCTCATTGTTGAAATAACCTGGCCAAAACTGTCCCTTATAACCACTCCTATGCCAATCAGTCCCTTGGCTTTGTCTACTGCCCCATCCCAATTAATCTTGAACCAGTCCACTAGTGGTGCTTGCGAAGAAACCACTGGGAGGAGGCTTGGTTGGTGCACTGATCTAAGTTCTTCTCAGCCATCATGTCTAGCACTACTCTTGCCTCTCTAACAATGAGGTTCGGATGAGAGAACCCCTTCTTGAAAATAAAGGAGTTCCTTCTCCACCAAATTTTCCTCGCTATCACCACAAACTCTTGAAGTTCCTCTGGAGTCAGTACCTTAGTTAATGTATCAAAAAGTTGAATCATAGGGGAGCTAGGAATGGAACATTTCTATAGCCTTTTGGAGCATTGACTCCACACATCCTTAGCTGCTTCACAGCTCCACAGAACATGTTGCACGCTTTCTTCTTCTCTGCTGCAAATTGGGCATATAGGGTCACTCACAATTTTCTTCTTAAACAAGTTGGACTGAGTGGGAAGGGCCTCCTGACAGGCTCTCCATAAGAAAGTTTTGTCTCCTGGTGTAGCTTGCATCTGCCAGATCTTGTTCCAAACTTCCTTGAGGCTATTGCTAGTTGATGCTTGACCTTGAGTAGCCACCTCCCTAGTATTTTCCATGTGATAAGCACTCCTCACTGAAAAGGAGCCATCCTTTGTCCCATGCCAAATGATTCTGTCCCCAGTAACCATAGCACTCATAGGAGTTTCCAAAATTAGCTGAGCTTCCCTCTCCTCAAAAGTGTCTTGAATCAGATCTTGTTTCCACCTCTTCGTATCAGGGTCAATTAAGGCAGCAACTTTTGCATTCCCATCTAAATTCTTAACTGGACTGGTGACTTGGTCCAACCATTTGTCTCCCCAAATACTAATTTCCGACCCTGTGCCTACCCTCCAAAAGGAGCCAGCCTCGAGAACATGCCTGGCAGCCATCAAGCTTCTCCATACAAAGGAGAGTTTAGAGCCAACCTTTGCTGTTTGTAGAGTCAAGGAAGGAAATATTTGGCCCTTAGCACGCTAGCAACTAGGGAGTTAGGATCTTGGATTAGTCTCCAACATTTGCTTAGATAGCATAGCAATGTTGAAACATTCCATGTCCCTAAATCCCAAACCCCCTTCTGATTTAGCTTGTCCCATTCTCTTCCATGAAATCCAGTGAATTTTATGCTCCTTATCTTGTTGGCCCCACAAGAAATTTTGAATAACACTGTTGATGGATTGAAGTAGAGTTTTTGGCAACTTGAAAACATTCATGGTTTAGGTAGGGAGGGATTGGATGACTGCTTTTATGAAGATTTCTTTCCCAGCTTGAGATAAAGTTTGAACTTTGAAGTTACTAAGTCTCAATCTGATGTTATCCAAAATGCCTTAAAGATCTTAGTCTATGTTTCCCCACTACAGAAGGCAAGCCTAAGTACTTTTCATAAGGCATAGCTGACCTCATTCCAGCTATTGAAAGAATATAGTCTTGAGTGGACCTTGCTGTGTTTTGACTAAACATGATAGAGGTTTTCTCTAGATTTAGTCTTTGTCCAGATGCCATCTCATAGGTTCTAAGCAAGTTAACCAACCTTTCCCATTCAACCGCATTGGCCTTGCAAAACAAAAGGCTATCATCTGCAAAGAAAAGGTGAGATATTCTAAGCTGCCCTCTTACAATAGGAACCCCATGTAGCAACCTGTTTTCTTCAGCTTTGTGGATTAAATTGCTCAATGCTTCAGCACATAGGATAAAAAGATAGGTGATAATGGGTCACCTTGTCTAAGTCCTCTTGTGGGATAGAATTCAGGTTGAGGGACACCATTCACCGTGAGAGCATAGGAAACTATTTCAATGCACTTCATCACTAGTTCCACACATTGGCTGCTAAATCCCAGCTTATAGAGGACTGCCCTTAGGAAACTCCACTCCACTCTATTGTATGCCTTGCTCATATCCAGTTTTAAGGGCATGTAGCCTTCTTTCCCTGTCATTTTACATTTCATGGCGTGCAAAGCTTCAAAAGCTACAACTACATTATCAATAATTAATTTGTTTGGAACAAAGGCAGATTGTGAGGGAGAAATGATGCCATGCAACACCTTTTTTAGTCTATTTGCTATAACTTTGGAAATGAGTTTATAGAGCACACTACAAAGGGATATTGGCCTGAAGTCTGTGACTTTCGTTGGAGTTTTCTTCTTTGGAATGAGTGCTATGAAGGTGCTGTTGATGCTGCCCATGCTGCCAGTCGAGTTAAGTATGGTTGCAAGAGCCCAGATGGGGGTCTTGTATCATATTTGATCTTTTGGCATGTGTCACACTCGGCCACAAGGGTCTTCACGGCTTTCTTAATTCCTTCCCGATAGAAGAAGTGCTTCATTCTAATGTAGGTTCTCAACCAACCCGAATGGCCACCTTCTTTGCTATTATGAAAGTGGTCAAGGATCTCCTTCCTCAATTAGGTACATTTGGCACATACACATGATCCTTGTAGTATATCAAACCATCTTTCACTTTGAAGCCAACCACTCCATCACCTTGGGCTTCCAAAAGTTCCACAATCTCAATGGCTGTGACATCAATCTTGGTAGCTTCCTGGATTTTGACCCAAATCCTCAATTGGGCCCCACTCAAGGCCAACATGGAAGACTCATCTTCCTCATGCACACTCCACAAAAGTCAACTCCCCTCTTTTCTACTCAAAGCATCCGCTACCTTGTTCTCCTTGCCCGGTTGGTACACAATGTCATACTCAAAGCCAATTAACTTCACAAGGAATTTTTGTTGTTCAAGTGTCACTATTTGTTGTTCAAGAAGATACCTCAAGGCTTGTTGATCCATCACAATAGTAAACTTTCTACCCAACAAATAAGGCCGCCACATCTTCATGGCATGAACAACTGCTAGCATCTCTCTAGCATCGGTATGCACCACAAAAGGCTTCTCAAGCATCTCTCTAACAAGCTTTCTACTCCAAGCCTTTTTAATTGGCCCAAGTGCTTTGGAAATAAAGGCTAATGCTCTTTTTTCTTGAACCAAAACAGCCCCTATTCCTTCACCACTAGCATCGGTATGCACCTCAAAAGGCTTCTCAAAATTTGGCCAAGCAAGCACGGGAGTGATGGTCATAGCCCTCTTCAATTCTTCAAAGGCCTCTCTTGCCTCTTGGGCCCATTCGAAGTTATCCTTCTTCAACAAGGATGCAAGTGGCTTAGCAATAAGCCCATAATTCTTCACAAACCGCCTATGGTAGCCAGTCAATCCCAAGAAGCCTCTCAAAGCCGAAATATCATTAGGTAATGGCCAATCAACCATGGCCTCAATCTTCCTTTGCTCCACTTTCATCCCCTCTCCCGAGATGAAGTGACCAAGATACTCTAGTTCCTTCTCCATAAAGGCACATTTAGAAGCCTTTATGAAGAATTGGTGTTCTTCCAAAATCTTCATCACAATTCTCAAGTGGTTATTGTGTTCTTCAATAGTCTTGGAGTAAACCAAGATATCATCAAAAAATATCAACACAAACTTCCTCAAAAGTGGCTTGAAAATTGTGTTCATTGAGGCTTGGAAAGTGGATGGAGCATTACACAACCCAAATGGCATCACAAGATACTCAAAGTGCCCATAATGGGTTCTAAAGGCCGTCTTGTGTACATCTTCACTCTTCATTCTTATTTGATGGCAACCCGCCCTCAAATCTAGTTTGGAGAAAACTCTTGCACCATGAAGTTCATCAAGCATCTCATCTACGGTGGGGATAGGGAATCTATCCTTCACCGTGGCTTCATTTAAAGCCCTATAACCGGTGCAAAACCTCCATGTCTCATCCTTCTTCCTTACAAGCAACACCGGGGAAGAAAAGGGGCTAGTGGTCGGCCTTATCAACATGTCATCCACTTTCCTCTCTATTTTGCCTTTTTGAAAATGGGCATAACAGTAAGGGGGCACATTCACCGACTTTTTCTCATCAACAAGCACAATCCAGTGATCAATGAGCTTAGAAGGTGGCAATGAAGTAGGTACCTCTAGAACTCCTCTATGGTCTTCCAAGACTTCTTTTACCTCCCCGAGCAGCCCCTCTAAATCTTCTTTGTTGCCATCTTTGTCACTCTTCTCAGCATTGCTCAAATACTCTTCATCAGCTACCATGATAGCAAAACAATGGGCTCCACCTTTTCATAATTTCTCAAACTTAAGGGCCTCACAAGATTTCACTTCTTTTGATGTCAAGGCTGCCCAAACTCTCTTCTTTGACCCAAGTTTGAATTCCATGGTCATGTTGTGGTAGTCATGAATAACTCTTCCAAGGTCCTTGAGAAGGGCATTGCCCAATACCACATCAAGACCCACCAGTGCCAACACATGAAGGTCGGCCACAATTCTCACACCTTGTGTAATACCCAGCTCCTTCTTCTTAAGTACGCTTCTCTCTTTCTGACGTATGTTCCGTCTTGATGACGTAAGCAAACCCTAATGGCAGAGATTATGTGATCGTCTGCCTTTCTCACTACCGACTGCGAGTCACGTTATGCGTGTCGAACCATGATAGCGTGTCTCGAAAGATATCATGTGACTTCTAGGGCACGCCCAGTGTTTTAAATATGCTGGAAATATTTATAAGGAGTATTTCCATCATTGTTGAATTTAGATTTGATCTTAAATACGACAATCATAATATTATTGAAGAGCTCCAAAAATATTATAATTGCCGGAAATCATTTTAATATTATTATTAAAATGATTTCAATTATTTAAGATATTATGATATTTAAATTATGTTGAGAACTTTTATTAAATAAAAGGTTTAACCCTTTTAAATATGTTAAGTGAGACTTCATCATACTATTAATGATGAAGAATATTATTTTATAAACTAAAGTTAGTTTAAAATAATATCTACCCTAATTCCTCTAAGTGCTTTTAATTAAGTTAATGTTTTACGCATCTTCAAATCAGTATTTCAATTCCTCGTCGTTAGATCATCATGTAGACCCCCAGACGAAAGGACTGGGTTAAATACCCAGACCCCTCTCTTTTCCCTCTAATTTCCCCGTAACCCTCTCTCTCCTCCCTCTCTCATTCTGCGTACGAGGTACGCATCTCCTCCACGCCGAAGCCTTCCAACGCACAGCCCAGTGCCGCCGTGCGTCGCCAGGCCACACCGCCGACACCACCAGCTGCTCCTCACGCCGGCGAGCTCAACCATGCCAACCCCTCCACCTCACGCTCCCTCTTCCTCTCCCTTCGAAGTGTGAAGCCCGAACGGGCTTGGTGCGCGTAGCGCCGCCGTGCGCCACCTAATGGCTCCACCGCTCCCACGGCGAGCTCCTCTCCCACCAGCCATCATCCTCCACCGAAGCCAGCCCCTATGAAGCAGTCCTCCCCCTTCTTCCACGGCAAGTACCCGAAATGGGTCTCTAGCCCATTTCCCACCGTGCGCCGCCGTACGCGGCCACCCATGACCACCCATGGCCACCATGGACCTCCTCTCCCTTTCCCCGAGCTTCTCCATGTGACCCATGGCCAGAAGCTCTCCCTCCACCTCACGGCTCCTCACTCACGCACGCACGGGTTGCACGCCGTGCACCACCGTGCACCGCCACCCATGGCTGATGACCACCATGTCCAGCCTCCTCAGGCCGCCACCAAGCCAACCCAACCTCCCACGGCCCCGATCTGCCACCCACGAGAGCACACTCTCTCTCACTCTCCCACGGCTTGTCCTCCATGGAATGGCCAGATCTGCCACCGTGAGCCACCGTGGCGCCACCTCGACGCCACCACGAGATTCACCACACCTCCTTTAGCCAAGCCCTAGGTCTAAACCATCACTTTATGTGATGGGTAATCACTGCACGTGATGGACAGTCACTGCGTGTGATTGACCGCCACTGTACATGGCTAGATCCGCCATGTTATGCTCTTTACCATCATCACAAGGCTATCACGAGCCTTTCCAAGACCACACCTAGCTATCCAAACGCCTAAACAGTCACCGTACGTGAGTTAGCAGCCACGTACGACTCTTCCGACATCATCGGCTATGACGATCTGCAAGCAACGCACGGGTTATCCCGTCGATGGTATAACCCTCTATCCCTTATTAATTATGTTGGATATTGATTAGTTGACTAGGTTGTGGACTGTGCTGTTAGTATTGTGGAGTTGTGGCATTGTGATGAAGTGTTGGGCATATGAAGTGTTGGGCTTATCTGTATTGGATGGAGGTGCATTGTGCCGTGTAGTGTACTGTGATGTGTTGGGCGTAATTGGGAAGTGTGCTGTGTAGTGTGATTTGGAATATGTGCTGTAATGGTGGCATGGTGTATGTGGAATGGATACGGTGCACACTGAGTGTACTCTGTGTGCATGTGGCGTGTTGTGTATGTAGGGAGTACATGTGGAATGTACTCCATGTGATGGTGAGATGCACCATATGGCGGGTACGCCATAGTGGTGACATGCCGTGATATGTATGAAGGGAGTACACGTGGAGTGTACTCTATGTGGTAGAGTAATGCACCATGTGGCGGATATGCCATAATGGTGATATGGCATGTGGGATGGGGATAGTACACGCTGTGTGTACTTTATGTGTGGCGTAATGTGAGACAAGGAGAGTATATGTAAAATATACCCTCTTGGCGTGTCGTGGAACGGGATGAGTACAAGTGGAGTGTACTCAGTGGCGTAATGCGTGTAAGAGGAGTACATGTAGAATGTACTTTATGTGGTGGACGATGCACCATATGGCGTGTATGCCATATTGGTGATGTGGTATGTATGTGGAGAGTACATGTGGAATGTACTCCATGAGATGGTGCGATGCACCATATGGCGTGTATGCCATAGTGGTGATGTGGCGTGTTGTATATGTGGGGAGTACAAATGGGATGTACTCCATGAGATGGTGAGATACACCATATGGCATGTATGCCATAGTGGTGATGTGCCGTAGTGTGTATGAAGGGAGTATACGAGGAGTGTACTCCATGTGATCGGGGGATGCACCATATGGCAGGTATGTCATAGTGGTGATATGGTGTGTATGGATGGAGTACATGTGAAATGTACTCCATATGATGGGTGATTCACCATATGGCAAGGATGCCATAATGGTGATGTGTCGTAGTGTGTATAAAGGGAGTATTCGAGGAGTGTACTCCATGTGATATAATGATGTACCATATGGCGGGTATGCCATAGTGGTGATATGGTGTGTATGGATGGAGTGCATGTGGAATGCACTCCATATGATTGGGGATGCACCATATGGCGTGTAGGCCATAGTGGTGATGGAGCTTATGTAAAGGGAGTACGAGTGGAACGTACTCCCTGTGATGGAGTGATGTACCATATGGTAGGTATGTCATAATGGTGATGTGGTGTGTATGAAGGGAGTATACGTGGAGTGTACTCCACGTAGCAGCGACACTACGTGTGGCGTGTCGTAGAGATAAGGATGGTTATGTGATTGATGGGCGTGGAACGTGATGGATAGTGTCGGGAACTGTGGAACAGTGTCCCGAAGTAGTTATGGCGTAGCCTGTAGTCTGAGGTAACAAGTGTCACTGTGATGGACTTATGGCCAGGAGTATGCGTGAAGTAGTAGAACAAGTGTAAGAGTATGCAGCGGAAGCATGACTGGGCAACGTCACGAAGTGACGTGGTTGTTGGAAGTCATGCTTATGATGGGTGAAGTGTTAAAGTATAGAAATGGCGTAACGGGAACGTGACGAGATGTCACGATGTGACGGGAGTACGTGAGGAATCGTACTCGTGATGAGTCAGGAGTGATGTAGTAGAATGCTAGGTAACACGACAAGGTCACAGCGTAGCCCTGGAGCAATCTCGGGCTATATAACGTGACATGAAACGTAGTTATGAATGGAGTCTTGTCGTGTTAAGTGTTGGGATGAACTGTCAAAAGGGACGGGTAGCGTGAAGAGTCATGCTAGCCGGGTTAAGAGAAGATTGGTATCGGAGTATGGCCCTTGTCCCTACGAACAGGTGATCAACGTGTTATATACATTGATCTTAGGTGATAAAGGGGTAAGGTACCTGTGTAACATGGTGAGAGACACGTGCCGGACGGATTCACCATATGTAATGGGTAATCTGTCATGAGCATAGTTGCACGACACTTAAGCCTCAGAGTTGGCTTAGAGCCATGTGTCTTTATGGATGGGAATGAGGATTTAGTGTGGGCCAAGATGCATGAAGATAGTGACGGATGCATCGTTAGGATTGAGATGTGTGATTTCATCGGTCGGAATCATGCGTCGAATGTGGTTGCAAGAAGAGTAAGACGAATGTCCTAGTGTCTTAATCCTAAGGTGAATAAGGGGTTCACTTTAGTGGATGAGCACTCGAGACAAGACTTTGAGTTGGAAGTTGTGGTGACCGTAAGTGGTCCTCGAAGGGTTTAACATAATGAAGGGCACGTAAGTGCACGGGATAGAAGGAGAGTGTTCTAAGTATAGCGTGGTTCTATTTATAGTTTAAGTTACTTATGCATTAGATATAGAATGATGCTAAGGTTATGTGTATGCATGTAGGTTGCCATCTGACAAGCACGTGAATGGACTGAATGACATGCAAGTAGCATGGAGTCCAGGTAAGTGTTACGTTCATACTCTTCTAGAGTTATCAAAGATACAAGAAACGCTTTTCCTTTAAAATGCTCACGAAAAGACTAAAAACGTTTTAAGAAAGAAAATGTTAAATGTTCAAAAGTATAAGTATATACGGCCCCTCATTGTCAGCCCCTTTTTACGCACCCCAAAGTATTAAGTGTACGCATGTGAATGGATGACTATACGCTGTATCTATTATATGTATTTTCTAAGAAAAAACCCATAAACTGATGAAGATGCATGAAAGGCATGAAAGCAGATGCTTTTGTGAATCCTACGAACCGACGCTCTCATGTGCACCACGAGGTGATACTCGCGGATGCCATGATTGACGACGTTCAAGGTGACACTTATAGGATGCCACGGAAGCTGACGCTTAAGCCCATGTATGTTCTTTGTTAAAGAGAAGATAGAGCTGAAATGAAACTGAAAAAGAAAACGGAAAGACCATTTTCGGGCTTACGCCCCAAACGATATTTTCTCACGAAAAGAAATGTTTTCTCATGAAAAGAGATGACTGTAAAATGAAAGAACGAACTAAATGAAAGCTTCAGCTCCTTCGAGCTGACATGAACGAACGAATGAAAAGAAAGAAAGAAAGAAACGAAAGCATGAATGCATGAAGACACGTAACGGCCACATGACATAAATGAAAGGGTACCGATGAATGGGCAGATTGAAATGTCGGGTAAGTAGCGCTGGAAGTGCACCCAGTACTGCCCCCTATGAAAAGGGGTTCCCAACCCGTGGCCACGGGCGGAATCCGGGTCCAAAGGAAGACCGCTAACCCCAAACACACGGGGCATAATTGTGTGTACTGGCCTATGAAAGCGATAAGAAAGAATGGATGTACGCACGCACGCACGAACGCACAAACGCACATGTATGCACAAGAGCACAAGAGCACGGGCTCTTTAAGAAATGAAGGCACTGACGGGGGAAACGTTTTACGATGAGAAAGCCCTTTTTAAAGTAAAACCCCGTTCACCGACTCTTGAAGAAATGAAGGCAGTGACGGGGGACACGTTTTAAATAGAGGAAAGCCTTTTAAAAGAAAAGCCCCGTCCAGTGACGTTTTCAAATGAACACACACAAGACACGTAGGCACGCACGTAATAGTATGTACGATTGATGAATGCATGAATGAAAACCTATGTTGTTATATTTTAACCGTATGAAGTAATGCTTACGAGTCTTCGACTCATTTTAGTTTTTATGCATGTCCCTCCCCCTCACAGGAACTGCACGATCAGGACGGACATGGCCCATGGGGAAGAGCACGGAAGTCTAGGCACGAGTTTTAAACATACGAGGCCTTTTTATTATAAGATTTATGTTTTCGACTGTAACCCTCTTTTATGATCAAAGCACATTTTATTTATAAGCGTAGAGTCTCGCACCCTGGGGATGCAAGTGAAAAAGTTTTAAACAGGATGGTAATTCCCGTCGTCCCTTTTATAAAAAAATTTTAGAAAAAGTCCCACCACAAGGACGGGCGTTACACCTTGAATATTCATCTTCACTTCTTTGACAAGCCCTTCCCATCTAAGCTTGTTCCCATTCGCTACCTTCACTTCAGAGGGTTCAATAGTACTCGGTTTCAATCCAATTTTGTTAACAATATTGGCATTGAGGAAATTGTGTGTGGATCCACTATCCACCAAAAGAGTCACCTCAAACTTCCCCACCCATGCCATCACTCTCATGGGCGTAGGTCTTTGCACTCCAAAAATTGCATTCAAGGACAATTCGGCCTCCTCTAGTGGTTCACTAGATACGGCCTCTTCATGTTTGAAGGATTCTTCACAAGAAGACTCCACATGGCCATCTTCTTCTTCTTCACTTGTTCCTTAATCAAGCAACATGTATGCTAGACCGGATCTACACTGGTGTTCTTTGCTCCATTTGTCACCACATTTGAAACAAAGTCCCTTTTTGATCCTCTCTTGAACTTCTTCTCTAGACAACTTTTACACCTCATATGACTTCGATTTTCATGCACTCCCTACTTCCTCCTTGTCTTTCCAAGGAGCTTTGGTCCTTGGAATGACGCTTCTCAATGTGAGTGCTCTCCTCCAATATTTCGGCCATCCTCATAACTTCTTGAAGCCTTGTTGGTCGCTTTAGTTTAATCTCCTTGGCTAGCCAAGGTTCCAAACCATCCACAAAGGTGCCAATTAGTGCCTCTTTGGACCAAACCCTCACCAAAGTTTGGAGTTGCCGAAATTCATCAATGAAATGGTGACCTTTCCCTCTTGTTTCAACTTGGCAAGTTACCCATGGTGGTTAACAATTGGTGATGGCCCGAGTTACATCAAAAACTCCTTCTCAAAGGCCGTCCACCCTAGGCATTTCCTCTCCTTGTCATAGCGGTCATGAAGCCAATGCCCCCATTTACTTGCCCTTCCTTCTAGATGAAAACAAGCCGTGCTTACTCTTTCTTCTATTGGAACTTCATAGAAATGGAAGTAATGGTCTACTTTATCCAACCACTCATATGGATCCCCCCATTGAACTTGGGAAAATAAACCTTTGGCCTCCTTGGTCCCCTGTCATAAGCCTGGTTTCCTCTTCTATCATCAAAGTGGTCTTCATCATGCCTTCGGCCCCTATGGCCTCTTTCTCTATCATGGTTGTTGTGTCTTCTATTAGCAAGGTCATCATAACCATTCGATTCTTCATGGCCAAAATCATACTCGGCCTCATGGTGTTTTTCCTACCTTGGAACTTCAAACCTCACATCTTGAGGTTCTCTCAAAACACTTAGACTTCAAGAATGATGGACATCATCTCGGATCCATCTCTCCATGGCCACTTGGTCATTCTCAACACGACCACTTCTTCTATACTCGGGCTTTGATGGTTCATGCATGGAGCTTGTCACGCCTTTGCTCATTCAGACTTTGTGGTACTCTTTGGCCATTGGTCTCAACCAATCTTCTCCGAAGCCTTTCAAGCCTTGCGTTATTGTCACGTCTCATGGCATCCATTGCCCTTTGATTCTCTTCGGTCTCATGTGATGTAACATTCAAGGCCATTCTTAGATTGGCTAATGTTGTGCTAACCTCACCAAGGATGTTGGTAGGCCATGTGGTATTCTCTTCCACGGCCTCAATGCGTTCCCGGTTGGAACCACCTTGTTTCTCTGCTTCTTGAACAACACGGTTCATGGCTCTTCAAACTTGCAACTGAGTCTTGCAATTGAGCTTGCAACTGAGTCTTGCACACGGCACTTTGGCAGCAACTTGGTTGTGGAGCTTGATCACGGCACAATGGTCCAACCTCAAATCTCCCACCTTCAAGGGTGGTCGATCCCTTCAAGAACACTACTTCGTCCTCTACCTCAGCCCCCAAACTTTGTATATTCAATAATCAGCAACAAAAATAATGGGATCCACGAGGGTCTTCCCAACCAATTCACAAAGTTTCGAGTTAACGCGTTGTTTACCTTTTGGAGAAGTGAGAACTTCTCAAAACACCAAGCAAGAATCCTCTCAATGAAAGCACCAATTAATGTTAGGGACCCCGGTTTTATACCTAATCACTAAGGACCACGAGCTTGCCTTGGTAAGGATGATGACCGACTGACCTTGCCAACTTGCTTGGCCTTCAACTTCCGTGGCAATGGAGGGTTCCTTAAACTCGATCATCATCCTCACCAAGGCGAGCTCGTGGTCTTTAGTGTTTAGGGACAAGACCGTGGTCCTTAACATTAATTTGTGCTTTCATTAAGAGGATTCTTGCTTGGTGTTTTGAGAAGTTCTCACTTCTCCAAGAGGTAAACAAAGCGTTAACCCGAAACTTTGTGAATTGGTTGAGGGAGACCCTCGTGGATCCCATTATTTTTGTTGTTGATTGTTGAATATACGAAGTTTGGGGGTTGAGGTAGAGGACGGAGTAGTGTTCTTGAAGGGATTGACCACCCTTGAAGGTGGGGGATCCGAGGTTGGACCTTTGTGCTAGAGTGGTCGACCACCCTTGAAGGTGGGGGACCCAAAGTTGGACTTTTGAGCCGTGATCAAGCTCCACCAACCAAGTTGTTGCCAAAGTGCCGTGTGCAAGACTCAATTGCAAGCTTAGTTTGCAAGCTCAGTTGCAAGACTCAGTTGCAAGTAGTTGTAGGTTTGAAGAGGCATGAACTATGTTGTGCAAGAAGTAGAGGAACAAGGTGGCTTCAACCTGGAATGCATTGAGGCAGTGGAAGAGAATACACAAGGCTTACCAACATCCTTGGCAAGGTTAGCACTACATTAGTGAGTTAAGGATGGCCTTGAATGTTTCATCTCGTGAGACTGAAGAGAATCAAAGTGTAATGGATGCCATGAGACGTGACAATAATGCAAGTCTTGAAAGGCTTGAGAGAAGATTGGCCGAGACCAATAGCCAAAGAGTACCACAAAGTCCGAATGAGCAAAGGCATGAGGCCTTTGTTGATGGAGCCGAGACAAGCGTGACGGGCTCCATGCATGAACCATCAAAGCCCCGAGTATAGAAGAGGTGGTCATGTTGAGAAAGAACAAGTGGCCGTGGAGAGATGGATCCGAGATGATGTCCATCATTCTAGAAGTCCAAGTGTTTTGAGAGAACCTCAAGATGTTAGGTTTCAAGTTCCAAGGTATGAAGAACACCATGAGGCCAAGTATGATTTTGGCCATGAAGAACAGAATGGTTACGATGACCATGCTAATAGAAGACACCACAACCGTGATAGAGAAAGATGACATAGGGGCCGAAGGCATGATGAAGACCACTTTGATGATAGAAGAGGAAATCGGGCTTATGACTGGGGACCAAGGAGGCCAAATGTGGATTTTCTCAAGTTCAATGGGGGGGATCCATATGAGTGGTTGGATAAATTAGACCATAACTTATGTGTCTATGAAGTTCCAAGAGAAGAAAGAGTAAGCATGGCTTGTTTTCATCTAGAATGATGGGCAAGTAAGTAGTGGCATTGGCTTCGTGACCAATATGACAAGGAGAGGAAACGCCTAGGGTCGACGACCTTTGAGAAGGAGTTTTTGTTGCAATTCGGGCCATCACCAATTGTTAACCACCATGGGCAACTTGCCAAGTTGAAACAAGAGGGAAAGATGCACCATTTCATTGATGAATTTCGGCAACTCCAAACTTTGGTGAGGGGTTGGTCCAAAGAGGCACTAATTGGCACCTTTGTGGATGCTTTGAAACCTTGGCTAGCCAAGGAGATTAAATTGAAGCAACCAACAAGGCTTCAAGAAGTTATGGGGATGGCCGAAATATTGGAGGAGAGCACTCACATTGAGAAGCGTTATTCCAAGGACATAGGGAGCAAATTCTCAAAACCATTGCAAACCAAAGGTCCTTGGAAAGGCAAGGATGAAATAGGGACTGCATCAAAACCGAAGTCATATGAGGTTTAAACGTTGTCTAGAGAAGAAGTTCAAGAGAGGATCAAAAAGGGACTTTGTTTCAAATGTGGTGACAAATGGAGCAAAGAACACAAGTGTAGATCCGGTCAAGCATATGTGTTGCTTGAAGAAGGAACAAGTGAAGTAGAAGAAGATGGCCATGTGGAGTCATCTTGTGAAGAATCCAAACATGAAGAGGCCGAATCTAGTGAACCACTAGAGGAGGCCGAATTGTCCTTGAATGCAATTTTTGGAGTGCAAAGACCTACGCCCATGAGAGTGATGGCATGGGTGGGGAAGTTTGAGGTGACTCTTTTGGTGGATAGTGGATCCACACACAATTTCCTCAATGCCAATATTGTTAACAAAATTGGATTGAAACCAAGTACTATTGAACCCTTTGAAGTGATGGTAGCAAAAGGGAACAAGCTTTGATGTGAAGGGCTTGTCAAAGAAGTGAAGATGAATATTCAAGGTGTGAGAATTGTGGCCGACCTTAATGTGTTGTCACTAGTGGGTCTTGATGTGGTATTGGGCAATGCTTGGCTCAAGGGCCTTGGAAGATTTATTCATGACTACCACAACATGACCATGGAATTCAAACTTGGGTCAAAGAAGAGAGTTTGGACATCCTTGACATCAAAAGAAGTGAAATCTTGTGAGACTATATTTGAGAAATTATGAAAAGGTGGAGCCCATTGTTTTTCTATCATAGTAGCCGATGAAGAGTATTTGTGTAATGTTGAGAAGAGTGACAAAGATGGCAACAAAGATGATTTAGAGGGCCTACCCGTGGAGGTAAAAGAAGTCTTGGAAGACCACAATGCTCAAAAGGAACTAGGGTGCAACCTTAATTGGAGCTTTCATTGAGAGAATTCTTACTTGGTGACTTTGAGAAGTTCTCACTTCTCTAAAGAGGTAAACGATGCCTTAACCCAAAAGCTTTGTGAATTGGTTGGGGGAGACCCTCATTGGATCCCATTTATTTTTATTGTTAATTGTGAAATACGAAGTTTGGGGGTTGAGGTGGAGGATAGAGTAGTGTTCTTGAAGGGATCGACCACCCTTGAAGGTGGAGGATCCAAGGTTGGACATTTGCTTGTGCAAGAGAGGTTGCCCACCCACAAAGGTGGACAACTCAAGGTTGGACTTGTGAGCCCTTTTTACCATCCATAGAATAGTGCAAGTGCTGTCCAAAGCTACACCAACCAGAAATTTCAGTTTGCAAGATTATTTTGCAAGTGTTTCAAGTGGGTAGTTTGCAACCGTCATGCCTACAAGCAATCAAGAAGCCGAGTTGAACAAGAGTTCCAACCGGAAATGGATTGAGGTGCTTGAAGAGCACAATGCTAAAGTCATGGACATTCTGAGTGAGGTCAACACCACTATGGCCGAACTTAGAATGGCTTTGAATGTGAATACTCAAGATAGTGAGGAGCATAGAAGAGCCATGGAGACTATGAGAAGAGAACCTCATGAAAGTATGGAAAGGATTGAAAGAAGAATGATTGAAGGCCAAACCCCACGACATGAGACTAAAGGACAAAGCCAATAAGCTATTGTGGATGGCGTTGAAACAAGTGTGACCGGCTCCATGCATGATCGACTTAACTTCTTTGGATGTCAAAGCTGTCCACAATTTCTTCTTGGACCCGATTCTAAATTCCATGGTCATTTTATCATAGTCATTCACAACCTTCCCAATGCCTCGAAGCCAAGCATTGCCCAAGACAGCATCCAATCCCACAAGTGATAGGACATGTAAATCCGCAACAATCCTCACCCCTTGGACATTCATCTTGACCTCCCTCACAAGGCCTTCACATCTTAGCTTATCTCCATTGGCAACCTTCACCTCAAATGGTTCAATAGTGGTCGGCTTCAATCGAACTTTAAGGACAATGTTGGCATTGATGAAATTGTGAGTTGAACCACTATCAACTAATAAGGTAACCTTAAACTTGCCTATCCATGCCATGACCCTCATAGAAGTGGGTTTTTGAATACCGAACATGGCATTTAGAGACTACTCGGCATCCTCATCTTCACTACTAGGTTCGGCTTCCTCATTTTCAGAATCATGACTTGAAAATTCTTCATGTTCATCATTTTCAATCATAACATATGCCTTACCCGATTTGCAAGAGTGCTCCTTACTCCACTTTTCTCCACACTTGAAGCACAATCACTTTTTAATTCTCTTTTGTACTTCCTCTCTAGATAGTTTCTTCACCTCATATGGCTTAGGTTTAGAAACATTCCCCTCCACTTTATTTTTCCTAGGTGCTTTGGTTTGCAATGTTTTTGAGGCTTTACTCCCCACATCCTTGGAAAACCTTTTTTCAATGGTGTTACTTTCCTCTAGGATCTCGGCCATCCTCACGACCTCTTGAATTCTTGTAGGTTGCTTCAAATTAATTTCCTTGGCTAACCAAGGCTTCAACCCATCAATAAATGTACCCACATGAGCCTCCTCGGACCATCCTCTCACAAGAGTTTGTAATTGCCGAAACTCTTCAATGTAGTGGTAGACTTTACATTCTTGCCTCAACTTGGCTAATTGCCCATGATGGTTAATGGTGGGCAAAGGGCTAAATTGTAACAAAAATTCTTTTTCAAATGCGGTCCACCCCAATCTCTTCTCATCCTTCTCATATTGGTCACGAATCCATCTCCACCATTTGCTAGCTTTTCCTTCCAAGTAAAAACATGCCGTTGACACTCTTTCTCTTCTCGGCACCTCATAAGTATGGAAGTAGTGATCAACCTTGTCAATCTATTCATATGGATCTCCCCCATTGAACTTAGGGAAGTCCACCTTAGGTCTCTTGGGTCCCCGGTCATAAGCCCGGTTTCCCCTTCTTTCTTCATGGAATTCATCATCAAATCTTTTTCCATGATTGCCTCCATTTCTATCATAGTAATGGTGTCTTCTATCTTCACGGTTTTCATGGCCCCAAGGCCTCTCATCTTCATAAGCATGTTCGGCCTCATGGCCATCTTCATATCTTGGCATCTCATACCTCACGTCTTGATGTCTTCCTCTAGTGCTCGGGCTTCTATGGTGGCTTCCACCATGAATCCATCTTTCAACTGCGACATCATCATTTTCAACACCTCCACCTCTTCTCAACTCCACTTTTGGTGGCTCATGCATGGAGCCGGTCACACTTGTTTCAACACCATCCACAAAAGCTTATTGCCTTTGTCCATTAGTCTCATGTCGTGGGGCTTGGCCTTCAATCATTCTTCTTTCAATCATTTTCGTACTTTCATGAGTTTCTCTTCTCATAGTCTCCATGGCTTTTCTATGCTCGTCACTATCTCAAGTATTCACATTCAAAGACATTCTAAGTTCGGCCATAGTGGTGTTGACCTCACCTAGAATTTCCATGACTTTAGCATTGTGCTCTTCAAGCACCTCAATCCATTCCCAGTTGGAACTCTTGTTCAACTCGGCTTCTTGATTGCTTATAGACATGACGCTTGCAAACTACCCACTTGCAAACTGAAATTTCTGGTTGGTGTAGCTTTGGACAGCATTTGCACTATTCTATGGACGATAGAAAGGGCTCACAAGTCTAACCTTGAGTTGTCCACCTTTGTGGGTGGGCAACCCCTCTTGCACAAGCAAATGTCCTGTGACGCCCCTAAATTCCGCTTGGGATCGGACGGACATTTGAAGCGTCGAGACATGCAACACAAGGTTACCTGCCCCCGTTCATGACATATAAGATGCAATATTCCTAACATGCATCTAGCATTATGCAATATTCGCAACGGATAATTTTTCCTTTTAGCAATACTATGCACCAAACCGAAACATCCCAAATACTTAAAACATACTTCATTCATAATGACATACTAAACAACTGGGATCACAATAATAGTCCATATGGTTGTGATCAAAAGAGTGCTGGAGATTGAACTCCACAAATATAAGTAGTAACCTGAGGTAACTACTGTACTACTATCTACGTCGCACCATCGCTTAATCGATCGTTTCCAGATGGTCGATTCTCGATTCTCCTTCAGATCCTATAATAAGATCATGGGGAATGGTAGTTGGGACTACCACAGTGAGATTTGATTACAAATCTCAGCAAGTTAACAAGAAACTTCCACACAGGTTAATGATGCATGCATGGCAGTAAAAGCATGAATGCATAATCAAATCATAAGTAATCATAGCATAACTTGACATACAACATAACATAACTGACATAACTTAAACTGAAACTGAAGCTTAGCATGAACGTGACTTGAAACATAACATGGATTTGAAACATAGCATGAATGTGAGCTTGGAACATAACATGGACTTGAAACATAGCATGAACGTGAACATGCATAATTTGAACTTGAACTTGAGCATGACATAACATAAATGTGAACTTGGAACATAACGTAAACGTGAACATAACATAACATGAACTTGGAACATAACGTGAACGTGAACATAACATAACATGAATTGAAACATATTCTTGTCTCATGGGATTACCATGATTGCGTGAACGTAAACTTGAACGTAACATAACATGAAACATGACTTGAACTTGGAATCTTATTCAATAGACTTAATCATTAACGTGACCATATGGGTGCTACACAGGTCCCCTTGAGCCGTGTGTCCCTGCCGATTACCGCATCACATCACAGGTTTCTATACCAGCTGTGAGTGCGTTAATACGTACTCCACAGTTGTTGTGGCCCCACGTATTCTACGTGTCACAATTGCTGTGTCTCACGTAGTGTATGCTCCACAGTTGTTGTGGCCCCATACTTCATGCTCCACAGTTGTTGTGGCCCCATGACTTATCTGTTTGTGCCACACTTGCTGTGGACACACGTAACATAATGTGTGGCACCATCGGCGTTAGTGCCTGGCGCGCTCCGGTGACCAGCTAATTAGGCCCCATTCGCAACCTGTTGACTGTACTTCGTCAACCCAGGGAATTTCACACCTATTTAGACACTCCAGCGTGAACAAAGGAGTTCCACTAGGATATTACCCCATCCTAGCGCTTAGGGTCGTGATTGACATGACATTTCGTAACGTGACGTAACATGAATGTGACATAAAAGATAGAAATCTTGACGTAGTGTAACGTGACATGAACGTAAGACGACAAACATGACATACCTTGAAACATAAATGTAACAGAGAACATTTCATAACATGTCATACATGTAACATGCAACATTTCGTAACATGGCATACCATATAACAGACAACATTTCTTAACATGGCGTAACATGTGACAGTGAATATTACGTCACAAGAAATACATGTAACAGATGGCATACTTAACTTAACATACTTGCAATGTATAGCAATACGTGACATAATATCTTGTGTAACAGATGAATAATTCATGACAGAATAAATTCTGTGTAGCAGATAAATATGTAATGACTTGGCATGGCATATATGATAACATGCATACATACATTTTAGTTCCCTTATTTATCACACATACACATTAAATTGATAGTAAGTTAAAAGCTAACTTACCTCGATCTTCATGCTTCGAGACAAAACTCAAGTGCGATCACGAGAAATTGAAAGTAGTGATTTCTAAAAATTAGAACTTAATCACTAACAATTAGGAATATGGAGAAATATCAACTTAGAGTAAAATTACCATTTTACCCTCTACATGTGGGAAAATGACCATTTTACCCCTAGCTTAAGGATTTTGCATCCTAACTCCAAAAATCACCAAAATTTACATATCTTATGTAAATTTTGTCCTAAGCTCAAATATCAATCCAAAAAAATTTAAAACTAAACACAACCATTAAAACTCTATAGGTCCGAAACTTACAAGGCTATTTCCCTTGATTTTGTTGTAATTCTTTCAAATCTCAAAACTCATGATTAAACCAAAATTTTTCTTCTACTACACTCATAACATATTCTTAAGAATAATCATGTTTTGAATCATGAACAAAAGTCATCAAAATCACTAAAACCATACTTGAACTTTTTGGTTTGAAGTTCAAAACAGAATTTTTGTTTCTAACTTGTTTTGATCAACCTCTTGATCCATGACTTATAAAGAAGTGATCTTCAAACCAAAACATCACATGATTCAAAAAGGTGTCCTAAAACAGATCCAAGCTTCAAACTCAAGATCACATGGGTAAACATCAACCAAAACATAAATTTAGCCAAGAACATCATCACTTTGGCCTAACCGAATATCTCCTTGCATAAAATTTCATATGTTCGAAAATAACTTCAAATATCTTCAAAATAACATTCTAACATGTACATAAGATGCTTAGGATCTTCCAATAAAAATATCAAAGCCATTGGAATAAGATTAAACCATAAAAGATTTAAACTTTCTCAAAACAGAAACTGTTTTGCCTCTTCCAGTTTCTAAGTTTCTAGACCTAAGAAAATATTTCACCAAAACTTTTAATCATGCAACAAATCCTCAACCAATAATCATATACACATGTTAACAGTACTCCATAAAAATTTCGGACCAAGATCTATTCATTAGCTTGGTCAAAAACTCCAAAATATAACACACTCTCCAGTTTATCGCCCAGAATGACCTTTCTGGGGTCTAAACAACTTGTTACCGATCAAATGATCTCCAAATGGAACGAATAAGTTATCCACGTAAACTAGACTCCAAAATAAACAACTTTCATGAAGGAAAAATTGCGAGGAAACACATAAAAAAGCTTCGAAACAGGCATTCAAAAGAGGTAAGAAAAACTGTCCGAGAGTGTCTTCTGTGTTCTATGAAGGAAAAGTGTAAAGGAGAGTTGCTTTTTCGTGGGAAGTGGACTGAAGAGCTTCTTACACAAGCTGTGTAAAGTGATAGGACTGAATGAATGGTTGAGTGTTGGCCTTTTCTTCTCATAAAAATCAGACCAAGATCTTTTCTCAAGGTGGAGTGTGAGAGTGAAAGAGTGAGGTGGCCCTTTTGCTTTGTCTTTCAAGAACCTTCTAGGCTCTTCTTGTACAGATCTGGCCAGCCAAGTGGGGTTACAAAACTTAGCCATGAAGCAATCCTATGGTGACCAAATTCGTGGGCCTTAAAGGGCCTAAACCGAATGGGCCTAAATTTTGGGGTTTAAAGAGGGTTTGGGTTGCTATCAAGCCCAAATCCAATATCACTTGGTCCAATCAAATTTTCAAGGTTAACAAGGTTGGATAATGATGTTCTAAGACAAATTTGAAGGATTAATAGCATGTAGAAGTGATTTAATCAACTGATTAAACACAATGCTAGAAATCAGATTAGAAAGGGTTTAGAGGCCAACTTTAGGGTTTTGGGGAAACCGTTTAGGGTTCCGATTTCAACAATGCTTTTGGGCTTTCAATTGGACTCCCACCATTTAGGGTTTCACTAGGATTGAAATACTATTTGGTCTGGCACAATTTGGTTGAGTAGATGAAATAAAGTTTTGCTTAAGTAACATGATTTCACAGCTTGATTCCTTCAAATCTATCAAACGTTCCTCATGGTATCAGGTGTCTACTATTATTCACTAAGTGTGGCTAAGATCTTGCCAAGTGTCCAAATAAAACTTCTCTAATCCAATTTGGACATTCCACACTGTGATTTCGAAACATTGCAATTGGTGCGCTTACCGAGGTTACTATTCACTCCGAAAAAGTGAATCATAAACTTAGTACTAAAAATTCCTAAATATTCATATTAACCTACAGTGAAAATATTTTACCGAAATTTAACCTCGAAGTGCCCCTAAAAATAATTTCACAATTCCCAACAGACGTTTCGTCCGGAATTATGAAAATAGGCTATTGTGCCATAAAATCCTAAATAATCCACCGAGTCTAATGGCATAGACCATAATGCATTCTGACACTTCTAACCACCTCAAATAAATAAAACTCATATTTCTAGCAGCATGGTGAGTGATAACACTGACTATGTTGACAGACTAAAACCTATGCAATTGGTTTATTCGTAAAAACTTATGGGGTTTTTACGAGATTCCTAAAGTCAATAGAAATTCCACCAATGAATTTCTAGCGGGCTGTTACATGTCCAACCTTGGATCCTCCACCTTCAAGGGTGGTCGATCCCTTCTAGAACACTACTCTGTCCTCCACCTCAACCCCCAAACTTCGTATTTCACAATCAACAATAAAAATAAATGGGATCCAACGAGGGTCTCCCCCAACCAATTCACAAAGTTTTTGGTTAACGCGTCATTTACCTCTTTAGAGAAGTGAGAACTTCTCAAAGTCACCAAGCAAGAATCCTCTCAATAAAAGCACCAATTAATTGGACATAATTTGCAAACCTTGAGTTGTCAACCCTAGGAACCCTAGTTGTCCACAATAGGTCCATAGAACCCATTCCGGGCACTTTGAGTATCATGTGATGCCGTTTGAGATGTGTAATGCTCCATCCACTTTCCAAGCGGCAATGAACATAATTTTCAAGCCATTTTTGAGGTAGTTTGTGTTGGTATTTTTTGATGATATATTGGTTTACTCCAAGACTATTGAAGAACAAAAGAACCACTTGAGAATTGTGATGAAGATTTTGGAAGAACACTACTTCTTCATAAAGGATTCTAAATGTGCCTTTATGGAGAAGGAACTAGAGTATCTTGGTCCCTTCATCTCGGGAGAGGAGGTGAAAGTGGAGCAAAGGAAGATTGAGGCCATGGTTGATTGGCCATTACCTAATGATATTTCGACTTTGAGAGGCTTCTTGGGATTGACCGGCTACCATAGGCGGTTTGTGAAGAATTATGGGCTTATTGCCAAGCCACTTACATCCTTGTTGAAGAATGATAACTTTGAATGGACCCAAGAGGCAAGAGAGGTCTTTGAAGAATTGAAAAGGGCTATGACCACTACTCCTGTGCTTGCTTTGCCAAATTTTGAGAAGCCTTTTGAGGTGTATACCGATGCTAATGGTGAAGGAATAGGGGTTGTTTTGGTTCAAGAAAAAATACCATTTGCCTTTATTTCCAAAGCACTTGGGCCAATGAAAAAGGCTTGGAGTACCTATGCTAGAGAGATGCTAGTGGTTGTACATTCTGTGAAGATGTGGCGGCCTTATTTGTTGGGTAGAAAGTTTACTATTGTGACAGATCAACAAGCCTTGAGGCATCTTCTTCAACAAAAATAGTGACACCCGAACAACAAAAATTCCTTGTTGAAGTTGCTTGGCTTTGAGTATGACATTATGTACCAGCCGGGCAAGGAAACAAGGTAGCGGATGCTTTGAGTAGAAAAGTGGGGAGTTCACTTTTGTGGAGTGTGCATGAGGAAGATGAGTCTTCCATGTTGGCCTTGAGTGGGGCTGAATGGAGGATTTGGCACAAAATTCGGGAAACTACCAAGATTAATGTTAGAGCCATTGAGATTGTGAAACTTTTGGAAGCCCAAGGTGATGGAGTGGTTGGCTTCAAAGTGAATGATGGTTTGATGTACTACAAGGAGCATGTGTATGTGCCGAATGTACGTAATTTGAGGAAGGAGATCCTTGACCACTTTCATAATAGCAAAGAAGGTGGCCATTCGGGTTGGTTGAGAACCTACATTAGAGTGAAGCACTTCTTCTATTGGGAAGGAATTAAGAAAGCCGTGAAGACCCTAGTGGCCAAGTGTGACACATGCCAAAAGATCAAATATGATACAAGACCCCCATCCGGGCTCTTGCAACCATTGCCAATTCCAAACTTGATTTGGGAGGACACGACAATAGATTTTGTGGAAGGCTTACTCATTAGTGGTGGATATGAGGTTATATTGGTGGTGGTGAACCGCCTAGGTAAGTACGCTCACTTCATTCCTCTAAGACACCCATACACGGCCAAGAGTGTGGCCAAGGCCTTCGTGGATAATGTAGTGAAGCTCCATGGTTTTCCCAAAAGTATAGTGACTGATCATGATAGAGTGTTTATGAGTACTTTTTGCAAGGAACTATTTGAATTACAAAGGAGTAAGTTGAAGGCTAGCTCATCCTATCACCCTCAAACCGATGGGCAAACGAAAGTTGTGAATAGAACCCTTGAACAATACTTGAGATGTTTTTTCCATGAGGAGCAAAGAAGATGGGGAGATTATTTGTCATGGGCTGAGTATTGGTACAATACCACTTTTCATGCTTCCATCCAAAGAAGCCATTTTGAAGTTGTATATGGAAGATATCCACCCATCTTGGTGAACTATGAGAAAGGCACGGCCAAAAGTGATGAGGTTGAGAGTGAATTGCTCACTCAGGATGAAATCTTGACAATGGTAAAGAGAGAGCTCAAGAAAGAATGAAGAAACATTATGATCAAGGAAAGTCATGTAGAGGCCTTTGATGTGGGAGATTATGTCTATTTGAAGCTTCAACCTTTTCGGCAAATGACCATAAGGAAGAAGCTTAGTTCGAAGCTATCTAAAAGGTATTATGGGCCTTTTAAGGTGTTAGAAAAATTGGGAGAGGTAGCTTATAGGTTGGAACTCCCTCCAAGCTATATCCGGTTTTCCATGTGACCGTGTTGAAGAAAAGAGTTGGTGATCCAAAGCTTATTGTGGATGAATTACCAAAATTTGACGAAGAATTTCGAGTGTTTCTACAACCAAGGGAGGTTCTTGATTATATAGTGGTACCAAGGGGGAGAAAAAGAAGAAAGGTGTGGCAAGTTTTAATCCAATGGGGAGGGGTGCCAAGAAAAGAGGCCACGTGGGAAGACTATGATGACATAGGGGAGAAATTTCCTCAATTGATCCTTGAGGACAAGGATGTGCTTGAAGGGAGGGAGAATGTCAGAACCCCTAGGAAAATGGCCCCGAGCCACGCCTCGACATTGCCCTTAACATCCAACCTTCAAGGGTGGTCGACACAATGGTCCAACCTTGGATCCCCCACCTTCAAGGGTGGTCGGTCCCTTCAAGAACACTACTCCGTCCTCTACCTCAACCCCCAAACTTCGTATATTCTACTAGGAGTGTAACCGGTCCGGTCCGGTCTGGTTTTGGACAAAATTTAGGACCGAACTGGTTTGTATCGGTTTGCATTTTTCAAAACCGATTACCCTCCTAAACCGGTACCTCTGGTTTTACTGATTTTTAGTCCGGTCCGGTCCAGTTTTTCGGTTTTTTTTAAATGTAAAAAACATATAATAAAGTGTTACTTCTTATGATAAAATGTTATTAATAATTTCATATATATATTTTATGTTTAAAGAATATGATCAATTAAATTTTCATCTTTAAGATTAAACTTTTATTTTATAAATTATAATAACATTATCTTATATATAATTATATTAATAACATATAATCGAACAAATTACAAATATTCATATTTAAGATTAACATTTCATGTTATAATTTATAAATTATAATATGAAATTATTTCATATATGTTATATAATTATATATATTATATATAAAACTTATATATATAAAAAATATTTTGTATAATATATAAAATTAATTTTTATATATATATTTTTTCCAACTGGTCCGGTCCAGTCCCGGAAACTACGGAACTGAAACCGGACCGGGTCCGGCCGGTTTTCATAATATAGGAACCGGTTCCACACCTGACCGGTTCAAAACCAGACCAACCGGTCCAGTTCGTCCTGTCCGGTCTGATTTTTCAATTTCTCCGTTTAAATTTACACCCCTATATTCAACAATCAAAAATAAAAATAATGGGATCCACGAGGGTCTCCCCCAACCAATTCACAAAGTTTCGGGTTAACGCATCGTTTACCTCTTGGAGAAATGAGAACTTCTCAAAACACCAAGTCAAAAACTTGGGCCCCTCTTGGCAGAACCCCTAGGAAAGTGGTATGACAGAAACAGAAACAAAATGTTATGCTAGAAGTTTTCAGAAATCACATCATATCATATCAGAGTACAGAACATCTTTAAAACAAAACAGAATCAGATCGCAAAAACATAATTTATGCACAAAATTTCATATTCACTCTCTTTTGCACGGTTCAGAAACAAAATGCCAAAATAGCTCATGTCTACACCAGTTATGCCAGAAAGTACTTTATTGTTGAACAGAATCTCTTGAGTAATACAGAGCATACAACTAAGGTACTTCAAATTTCTTTTCATAACAAAACATGAATATTTTCAAAAATCAACCTCAACCCATTTTATTTTTATGCAAAGTCTAGCATAGGAACCCTGCTTACCTGAACTTCTTAGCCTTTCAGAAATTCTTCTCAATAGTACTGAACAAAAATCAATTGCCACCTATAAAAATTTTCACGTACTTCCGTAAATTTGCAATCGAACACGTATTTCGATTCTCAAACCTGAAATACTAAAATAACTTATTTTTATGCAAAGTCTAGCATAGGAACCCTGCTTACCTGAACTTCTTAGCCTTTCAGAAATTCTTCTCAACAGTACTGAACAAAAATCAATTGCCACCTATAAAAATTTTCACGTACTTCCGTAAATTTGCAATCGAACACGTATTTCGATTCTCATATATATATATATATAGGTATTACTGTTCAGTAAGGGATGAAAGTCAAGAAAATTATTTATTCTTATATATATAGGTATTATATATATATATATAGGTATTATTTATTCTCTTATATATAGAAAAGATAGTTCAAATAAAACCAATGGTATTTTAGAAATTTTGCCAAGGCAGCATGGGTTCTTTAAAAAGCACTGTAATTTTATTTTAAAAAAAAAAGTTTCTCGGAAGACTACCAGAAAGGATTTAAGGGTATTTTAGTACTTATGAAAAATAGTGGTTAAAGAATCAAAGTCTAAAAAAAAAACCCAGTTTCAGTGAGGCTACGTACATACGGCAAGGGAGGGAACGTGAGAACTCACCGAGAGAGGAGGAACTGAGACGGAGCTGGGAGCGGTGCGGCGAATAAGCCGTCGATCTGGGTGGCTGAGCACGAGAGAGAGAGAGAGTGAGAGAGAACACGGTGACAGAAAGGGGGAGAGACGGAGAAGAGAAACAACCAAAGGCCGTGGGCTTACCGAGTGGAACAACAACATCGGTGACAAGAGGTGCTCGGCGGCACTTTCTGCTCAGGCGATGACGACGTCGCTGAGTTCACTGTGCCGTGGTGGTGTCACCTAACGTAACAAGCTTGCTCTATTTTGAGCTGCAAAAACAGGGGTGTAAAGGGCTGAGTTTCCGTGAGTTGGGGTGGTGGCGTGCTGGGTTGTGGGTTGGTTGAGCAGTTGGCATTCACGGTGGTGGTGCAGGGATGGCGCTGTGGGGGTTGTAACACAGAGGCAGCAGTGACGCACTCGTTTGGGCTTCCGTGAGGGTGTTGGACAGCAACGGTGGTGCAAAGATGACTCTGTGAAGCAACCTTGTGTGGCTGTGCTAGCAGGTGCTGGGAGGCAGCGACAGTGACTGCATGGAGGTTGTGCAGGGTGGCGCTACGGTGCAACGTTGAACGGGTGCTAAGCCGAGAACTTGTAGAGGCAGCGATGCACGGTTTGTTTTTCCTGGTGGACGGTCATGCAAGGGCAGTGCATGCGCACGGAAGGGATGGCTTCAAAGAGTGCGGCTTAGGGTTTTCTCGTCATGCAGAGGGCGAGCGTATTATAAATAGGCGATTGAGAACCCAAAAGAAAACCTAGATAAAAAGAGTCGTGCATCCTTTCAAAAAAAAAAGAGTCATGCACGTACGGGAGTGGAATCGTGCGTGAACTGTGAATTTAACGTGTGAATATATAGGTGATTTTAACAAAGAAAAACAAAACCCTAAAGAGGAGAAGAGAGGCGTACGTGCATATGGGAGTGCTAGAGTCATGCATGGTGGGGGTTTAAAAAGAATTTAACCTTCTTATCAAGCCCAATAAAATCATAACTCACCAAAACAAAGATTTTAAACCAGTAATTTATTCAAAAAAAAAAAATATTCGAACACTAAATTAGATTTTTCATACACATAAGTCCTAAAATATTTAAAAATCGGGGGTTTGGCAAGGTCCAGGTGATACAAGACCTCCACTAGAATTTAAGAAAGACCCAATCTTTTGATGGTCCTCGAAATTCATAATTTCCTTTCTCTCCATTAGTTTATTATAGATGAAAGAAAGAACGTGTCACTACAAGAATTTAGACTTTTTCTAAAAATTTTAAGATCGCCACAAAACAAATCGCTGCTAAAAGTACTTATTTGTGGCAATTTTTAAATCACCGCTGAATTTCAGCGCAAAGTTGACAAATGCAGAATGAAAGTTTCTTGCTTATTTTTTGCAGTGACTTTTTGTATTTTTTGCAGCGATTTGTGTCACCGCAATAGAATATCGTAACTATAGCGACTTTTTATTTCCGACGAATTAAAAATTTCTGCTATAATTACTTTTGCCAGCGAATATTGTCGCTGCAAAAGTCATTTTCTTATTAGCGGCGAATCAATAGCGCCGGAAAAAACTAATAAAATTAAAATCCCCGCATTTTTCCCTTATTCCTCTAATTCCCTCCAACCATCTCCTCCCCCCCTCCCGTCTCTTCCCAATCCCTATTCTCCCCGATTCCCACTCTTCATGCCTCCACGCAGCAGTCACTGCATGCCGCCGTCGACCCACCCTCACCGTCCACCTCCACCGTAGCCGGCCAACCCAGCCAAGCCCCTCCCTCGCGATTTCTCTCTCCCGCAGTTCTCCCTCGCTCTTCACGATTGAAGTCCTTCTCCCTCAGGTTCCCTGTGCTGTCGCGTCCTCAGCTGCTACACCACCTCTATATACCGGCGTAGCTACCCCCCCAAGGGTCCGAAGCCCCTCCACCAAAGCTTTCCCTCTCTCTCACCGTCAATCTGCTCTCCTCCTCACGGATCTCGCTCAAGCTCCTCGTACAAGTCTTGAGCCGCCTTCCTCCACGGTCGCGGGACCACCCCCATGCTCCACTGCCTCCCGTTCAACGCCGTAAGCCAACCCAGAACAGAGCACTATTTTTGTTTACCAGCAAATAGGAAAGTAGCTTTTATCTCAAATTAAGCGAAATTCTTAATTGGTTTGGAGAAACTCTTAACTGTTTACAGAGTTTGTATCTCTCATTTTACTCAAGTTGTTGATAGCAAGTGATGACTGATATTGTCGTGGAATTGTGTTTGTGTATCTCCGATGTGTTTCATTTCTTGTGCCAACTGTGTTAATAAAACTGCTTGGGGATGTGATTAGAAACATTACAAATTTAGAGAGGTTAATTGTCTTTTTTGTAGATGAGTTTATGTGGGATGAGCTACATGGTATGAAATTTCAATATCTTCATAATCTTGTATATAATTATCAGCTTATGTGATACTTGGATAAAAAATACTTTGTATTTGCTAGGCAGAGTCACTCAAGGATTATTCTGGATATCGTGCTTTTCAGAGAGATGATTAGGTACTTAAATTTCTCACAGAATTTTCAAAACCTGCACTTCAAGTTATTTACTCAAGTATCATTAGCTGCTACTTGTAATAACACAAGCAACATCTTTTTTTTTTTTAATTTAGGAATGGAAGGGAAGAAGGAAACATTACAAATATGGAATTTTATTAAAGAAGACGTTTGACAACTTTTAAAATCATGTGGGGAGCCAACTTAAACAAAGGGCTAAAGCTCACAAGATGGTTGATTTTGTCCTCTGTTTGCAATGGTTTTTCATACAAACAATTAACATTGGTTGAGTAGAGGGTGCAAGGGAATAATGGGAATGAAGTGAACTGTTTTAAGCCTCAAAACAGAATGCCTAGCAGAATTTTCTGCACCTCCATAGACAGCTAGTAGCCTTAGTGCATTCATGCCTTTAAACATCTCTTAACTAAAATCTTAACTACATAATTAAACAATACTAGAGTTGTAGCAACTTTAGAAAAGCATCGCACTCTCCTTAGATGTTAAAACAAATCCATCACTATTAAAATTAACAATATCCAGTTGGCTGCCATAGATCAGTATATATAGAACCTTGTTGATGAATGGCTAACTGCCAGCAAATTCTGCCCCTGGCCCTCACTTTGCTGGCCTTGCGGCTGCAACAAAGTTTTATATTATATTATATTACATTATATTATATATATACGTACATACATGCATATATATATATATATATATATATATATATATATATATATAGTTTGATTAAATTTTTTGGTTTTCCAGTCAAAGGTCGAGGCGTTCCCTGTAGT
This sequence comes from Juglans regia, assembly GCF_001411555.2. Classification (NCBI taxonomy): domain Eukaryota; kingdom Viridiplantae; phylum Streptophyta; class Magnoliopsida; order Fagales; family Juglandaceae; genus Juglans; species Juglans regia. The sequence goes on from NC_049908.1 coordinate 19,666,346, forward strand.
ATTCAACCCAAAAAAAAGGGTGGAGTTCCCTATATGCATGCAGGGCCTAAGTACCACGTTTCCCCTAATGGGTACAGCTGATTTCTATTTCTTTCATTTCTGTTCTATTGCTTTTAAAGAAATGATTTTTGATTGGTTGGGCCACAATACAGGTGGAACTTGCGTAGCCATTGATAATAATGCTTATGTGCATATATTTGTTGAGCAGGTTCATACGGGAAGATAAACTAATAATCCTCGTGCTTTTTTCCTTCTACTTTTCTCTAGCAAGTGTTTGTGTTCCCAGAGGAAGGTTAGACCTCACGTATAAATCCTGCACATGTTTATGTATCTACCCAACCCATCCTCCCAAGTCCCAAGTTTGAATAACTCTAATGAAAAACAACTCTCTCTCTCTCTCTCTCTCTCTCTCTCTCTATATATATATATATATATAATGACGTTACTCAGTAAGTTGTTTGAGCATTTATCTTATTAATATGAGCATATGAAATGATTGTTTGTCTCTATTTTAGATCTTCGTGAGGAAAGTAGGCATTTAGCTAATCATATGGGTTCTAATCTCGTAACATCGGCTCAGGTAAGCTTTATTTATTTTCTTCAAATTAGAGAGGTGATGTGAAAATGTCAGCTACATGCTTAGAACTGTTGAATGCTCATAACCAGTTTTGGGTTGTTGCTCATAGTTGTATAATTTTTTATTTATTTTAACGAATGACTGAGGGGTCCCTTGTCTTTGGTTTGTATTTTTTGGTCTAACCTTCTCCTTTATCTGTCTCTACCATTGCTGTTCTGCTATGCAGAAGACTGGCTCTTACCATTGTTGTGGTTGTCATGCTCTTTTTGGCATTTTTTGGATTTTTAAGTCTTTTGTGATTTTATAGATTAGAAGAAGAATATTATCATCTTATGGCTTATTATAATATACTTATATTATATATAAGGATCTCTAATATGTGTAGTTTGGGTATAGTCATCAGGGTTAATCTTGTAGAATTTTTTTTGCATATTGAAATTATTTGCGGCGATTATAAGTCGCTGCAAATAGTTTTACAGCGATTTCAGTTGTTCGTTGGAATAGAGCTTATTGTTAGCAGCGATTCATAAACTTTTAACGACGACTATAATTCGCCGCAAAAGTTTTCCCAACGATTTAATAGATAAACGAAACGGGTATTTGCAGCGTTTTATTTGAAATTTGTGGCGAAAAAAAATCACTGGAAAAAATAGTATTTTTCACAGCAATTTTTGGCTTTCATTGTGATAGATCAAAAGCGGAGGGATAATACCGGTGAACGTGCAGCGATTTTTAAATACTGGGTAAAGTCAATAACGGCGATTTAGGACTTTTCCCAGCAAAAAAAATCGCTGAGAAAAGTCACTTCTCTTGTAGTGTGTAGATGAACTTAGAACAGTTGAATGTCAACAAATGATGATGAAAAGTAGAAGATAGAAAGTGTTTGCACTAGCTCTTTAACATGCCTGGCCTATTTTCCCAATATTTCTTTGCCTCCTCAATTCTTGTGCGTAATTTTTATACAATAATTTTTTGCATAGTATTTTGTAAATTGCATGAATTAAATTGGTATTCAGAAAATCTTAATTACGATGAAATGACATATCAAATTGGTCTGTTGTTTTGGTATTAAAAAGGAAAGATTCAAATTGCAAATTGTTGAATCTTGTTAATTACATTGAGTCAATGACTCTAAACAAATCATAATAAGTGTAACATCCCTCCTAATTAACAATTAGGATTAACCTTAAGATCACGCCCTTGGAGTAAGCTTACAAATTTTGGGCTTCAAATATTTTTATTATTATTTTATTATTACCGTTAGTATTATATTATTCTTTGCTTATTTTAATAATTTACCTTAATGTTAATATCTAGATTCATTTAGACTATGACACTTAGCGTAGTTAATTTTTAGCATGAAGGGTTAGAGAGGCAAACCCATTAGTAATCCTATTAATCCTATAGAACCTTAGGAAATTTATAGGCCAAGCCTTAGAAACCTTTAACCAAGCCTCTTGGGAGTCCAAGACTTGGTAGGATAACCTTGGACCATGTATGAGGAAGGCTTATGGCCTTTGGGCCAAGCTTGCTACAAAATTGACCCATGGCCCAATTAACCCAAGGAAAGCCGTTCAATCCTCATCCTTGTGGATCTTGAGGTCTCTTTTAAGCCCTCAAAATCTGAAAACAAGGCCCCCACTCACTCAAGCCCAAAAGCCCATGAGCCTTTGACCCACACTCATGGCTCTTTTAACCCCACAAGGTCCAAAGCCTTATTTTGTTTTATTTCACTCTTCAAATTGAAAGCCTAGTACACCATGCTATGGATTTTCTTAAGCCCATGTCATACCCTAAGTACCCAAATTAAAGTCTTAAAATTGGTTAAGACCATTAATCAACTTATCCAAGCTTAGTGATCTTTTAAACCATGTTTTGAAACTTAATTTTCTTTCTTAGTCTTTTTTTACCATTTGATCTGAAATTTTCTTATTTTATTACTCAATTACGTCGCTCTTAGATCATACTAAAGCCCTAGATAACCTCCACACATGTCATTAGAGGAAATGACATATCAAACCACAAAACTACACCAATTGGCACACATGTGTGCCCTTTGAGTGCATGCACTGTTTTGCCCTTAAGTCCAATCGTTTTGTGCCTTTTTCTCAGGGGCACTATGGTCCTTAAACATCTCATGAGAACCCTTTGAACCCAGACCAAGCTTTGGACGAGTTTGGTTTCAAGAACCAAACCAAAACACCAAACCGATTGCACCTAGGAAGCTAGTTGGTTGCAAACTGATTTGGTTGAGATTCAACAACCCATCTGCCCTTGGCTGAGCCACCATCCCATGCCACCTCCTTAACCACCCAATCCTCAAGAGGTCCTCATGGTCATCATGAGCTTTTGACTCATTCTTTTCAGCCAAACAAAACACAAAACCAAACTCTTCCCAAGGAAACCACCATTAAACCCGTTTGCTTGTGTATGATGATTTTGTGTTTTTCTTTCTTTTCCTCTGCACCACGATTTGAAAAGCCCCCATAGAAGCAATGTAGAAACTATAGAGGTGAAATCATGGTGGTTTAGGGCAATGTTTCGGTTTGCACAAGATGACACAAGCTGATGGACTGAAATATGGAAACAATCAGCCCTTACACCACCTCCCATCTCAACCAATCCCCTTGGACCAAGGCCAATGCCTCTACCAGCTTTGCTATCTATAAAAGGCTCCTTCATCCCCTCATTCTTCCACACCTCCTCTCTAGCTTCCCCTTGAGCATAGAGAGCAATCTTCCCCCTTTGTGTTGAAAGAAACCGAAAAGTGAGTGAGTTTAAGTGTTCTTGGAACTTCTTGAGAGTTCTTGTGCTAGGAGCTTGAGTGGGCTACGAAATTTGTAAGTTTTCTTGTACTTTACCTTAGTTTACATGTCAAGTCTTGTTTTCAAGTGTTGGAGTGAATTTTAGTTGAGTTTAGAAAGAGGTTACCATGCTTAATTAAAAACCGGGTTCATTAAGGATGGTTTAAGTGTTTAAATTTTTCTAAGTGAAAATTTAGCTATGACATGTCTTATGTATGTTTTGATATGATTTATTAATGTCTTAAAATGATCATGGAAAGTTTAATTCATGATTAGAAACATGCCATGATAGGTTTTGGTTCTATCTTGTTTTGATCATCAAAATATGCATGAATTTTTTAAGTAAATTGTGATTAAGGCTTGACGCTTGATTGTTTCCACCTAGACATGATGGTTAAGCATATAGAAACCTTCTAAGTGGGATAAGAATGAAATTTACATATTTTGGTTAAGTTTTGAAAGCATACCGTGATGATTTGCACTAAGAACATCAAACTTGATTAATGAAGGATTAATGAAGATTAAGGTTCTTAGCCATGATTAAGTGTTGGGATGAACTTGATTATCTAAGAATTAGCCTTTATTATATCATTAAGGACTATAGTGATTGTTTGTGATTAAGGAAAATTTCTTAAGCATGCATGACAGACTACCCATTACATATGGTGAATCCATCCAGCACGTGTCTCTCACCATGTTACACATGTACCTTACCCCTTTATCACCTAAGATCAACATATATAACACGTTGATCACCTGCTCGTAGGGACAAGGGCCATACTCCGATACCAATCTTCTCTTAACCCGGCTAGCATGACTCTTCATGCTACCCGTCCCTTTTGACAGTTCATCCCAACACTTAACACGACAAGACTCCATTCATAACTACGTTTCATGTCACGTTATATAGCCCGAGATTGCTCCAGAGCTACACTGTGACCATGTCGTGTTACCTAACATTCTACTACATCAACTCCTGACTCATCACGAGTACGGTTCCTCACGTACTCCCGTCACATCGTGACATCTCATCACGTTCCCTTTATGCCATTTCTACACTTTAACACTTCACCCATCATAAGCATGGCTTCCAATAACCACGTCACTTCGTGACGTTGCCCATTCATGCTTCCGTTGCGTACCCTTACACTTATTCCACTACTTCACCCATCACAAGCACGACTGTCAGTAGTCATGTCACTTCGTGACATTCCCCAGCCATGCTTCCGTTGCGCACTCTTATACTTGTTCCGCTACTTCACGCATACTCCTAGCCATAAGTCCATCGCAGTGACACTTGTCACCTCAGACTACAGGCTACGCCATAACTACTTCGGGACACTATTCCATAGTTCCCAACACTATCCATCACGTTCCACGCCCATCAAACATATAACCATCCTTATCTCTATGACACGCCATACGGAGTGTCGCTGCCATGTGGAGTACATTCCACGTATACTCCCCTCATACATACCACATCATCACTATGGCATACCTGCCATATGATACATCACTCCATCACAGGGAGCACGTTCCACTCGTACTCCCTTTACATACGCTCCATCACCACTATGGCATACACGCCATATGATGCATCACCCATCATATGGAGTACATTCCACATGCACTCCATCCATACACACCACATAACCATTATGGCATACCCGCCATATGGTACAACACTATATCACATGGAGTACACTCCTCGTATACTCCCTTCATACACACTACGACACATCACCATTATGGCATCCCTGCCATATGGTGCATCACTCCGCCACATAGAGTACATTCCACATGTACTCCTCACATACATATCACATCTCCACTACGCCATACCTGCCATATGATGCATCACCATATCACATGGAGTACACTCTTCGTATACTCCCTTCATACACACTAAGACACATCACCATTATCGCGTACTCGCCATATGGTACGTCACTCCACTACATAGAATACACTCTGCATATACTCCATGCATGTTACGCCACATCACCACTATGGCATACACGTCATATGGTGCATCTCACCATCTCATGGAGTACATTCCACATGTACTCCCCACATATACAACACGCCACATCACCATTATGGCATACACGCCATATGGTGCATCGTCCACCACATAGAGTACATTCCACATGTACTCCTCTTACACGCACTACGCCACTAAGTACACTCCACTTGTACTCATCCCGTTCCACAATATGCCAGGAGGGTATATTTTACATATACTCTCCTTATCTCACATTACGCCACACATAAGGTACACCCAACGTGTACTATTCCCATTCCACATGCCACATCACCATTATGGCATATCCGCCACATGGTGCATCACCCCACCACATAGAGTACATTCCACATATACTCCCCACATACATACCACATCACCACTATGGCATTCCTGCCATATGGTGCATCACCATATCACATGGAGTACACTCTCCGTATACTCCCTTCATACACATTATAGCACATCACTATTATGACATATCCACCATAATGTGCACCACTATATCACATGGAGTACATTCCACATGTACTCCTCTTACACGTACTACGCCACTGAGTACACTCCACTTGTACTCATCCCGTTCCACAATACGCCAGGAGGGTATATTCTACATATACTCTCCTTATCTCACATTACGCCAAACATAAAGTACACACAGCGTGTACTATTCTCATTCCACATGCCACATCATCATTATGGCATACACACCACATGGTGCATTACTCCACCACATAGAGTACACTCCACGTGTAGTCTTCACATATACTATACCCCACACAGAGTACACCCATCGTGTACTCCCTTTATACACGCTACGGCATATCACCATTATGGCGTACCAGCTATATGGTGCATCTCACCATCACATGGAGTACATTCCATTTGTACTCCCTACATATACAACACGCCACATACACACAGAGTACATTCAGTGTGTATTGTATCCATTCCACATACGCCATGCCACCATTACAGCACATATTCCCCAATCACACTACACAGCACACTTCCCAATTACGCCCAACACATCACAGCACACTACACGGCACAATGCACCTCCGTACAACACAGATAAGCCCAACACTTCACTACACAGAATGCCCAACATCACACAACACCACATCACGATATCACAACTCCATTAATACTAACAGCACAGTCCACAACCTAGTCAACTAATCAATATGTAACATAATTAAAGAGAGATAGAGAGTTATACCATCGACGGGATAACCCGTGCGTTGCTCGTTGACCGTCATAGCAGATGATGTCGGAAGAGTCGTACGTGGCAGCTAACTCACGTACGGTGACTGTTTAGGTGTTTGGATAGCTAGGTGTGGTATTGGAAGGGCTCATGATAGCCTTGTGATGATGGCAAGGGGCATAACATGGCGGATCTAGCCATGTACAGTAGCGGTTAATCACACGCAGTGACTGTCCATCACGTGCAGTGGTTACCCACCACATAAAGTGATGGTTTGGACCTAGGGCTTGGCTAAGGGAGGTTGGCTTGGCTTGGTGGCGGCCTGAGGAGGCTGATGGTGGTGGCTACCAGCCGTGGGTGGTGGTGCATGGTGGTGCACGGCGTGCAACCCGTGCGTGAGAGAGGGAGAAGCCATGAGGTAGAGGAGGGAGTTTCTGGCCATGGGTCACGTGGAGGAGCTCGGGGAGGAGCCATGGTGTCGCTAGGTGGCCGTGGGTGCTGCGCACGGCGGCGCTAGGGGCTGCGCACGGTGAAGTCTTGCGTGGGTCTCCTTGTGCGTGCGTGTGTGCAACGGAGGGGAGGTGGCTGCATAACAGAGGCCAAGCTCACTGAGGAGTGGTGGCCGGTGGTAGAGGAAGCTGCCGAGGGAGTGGTGGTGTTGGAGGGCGGCGCACGGCGGCGCTACGCGAACTAAGCCCATTCGGGCTGTGCAGTTCCGAAATGGAGAAAGGGAGAGCGTGAGGGGGAGAGGTCGGCATGGATGGACTCACCGAAGGGAGAGCAAGCCATTGGTATCGGCGGTGAGGAAGGGCGACGCACGGCGGCGTCAGGCCGAGGCCTTAAGCCGTTCTGTGTGAGAGAGGGAGGAGAGAGAGGGTTACGGGGAAAATGAGAGGGAAAGAGAGGGGGTCTGGGTATTTAACCCAGTCCCTTCGTCTGGGGATCTACACAACGATCTAACGACGAGGAATTAAAACACTGATTTAAAGATGTGTAAAACATTAACTTAATTAAAAGCACTTAGATGAATTAAGGTAAATATTATTTTAAACTAACTTTAGTTTATAAAATAATATTTATTCATCATTAATAAAGTGATGAAGTCTCACTTAACATATTTAAAAGGGTTAAACCATTTAATTAATAAAAGTTCTCAACATAATTTAAATCTCATAATATCTTAAATAATTGAAATCATTTTAATAATAATATTAAAATGATTTCCGGCAATTATAATATTTTTGGAGCTCTTCAATAATATTATGATTGTCGTATTTAAGATCAAATCTTGATTCAATAATGATGGAAATACTCCTTATAAATAGTTCCAGCATATTTAAAACACTGGGCGTGCCCTAGAGGTCACACGATATCTTTCAAGACATGCCATCATGGTTTGGCATGCATAACGTGGCTCGCAGTCTCTAGTGAGAAAGGCAGATGATTACATAATCTCTATCTTTGGGATTTGCTTACGTCATCAAGACGAAACATACATCAGAAAGAGAGAAGCGTACGTAAGAAGAAGGAGCTGGGTATTACACTTCGTCAACCAACTAGTGTGTTGCAGTGAAGTATATGAGCAATTTGAAAAGTGTTGTAGGAGGAATGAACTTTGATAGTAATCAACAATACTGCAGCACAACCGTAATGCCCAGTCCTTGTGGTGGGACTTTTTAGAAAATAGTTTTAGAGAAAAGGAGATGGGAGTTACTGATATTTTTAAAACTTTTACTTCCATACCTAGGGTGCAAGATTCTACGTTATAAAATAAAACATGTTTGAGAATAAAAGAGGTTTACAGCAGAAAACATCATGCTTAAAATAAAAATGCCTCTCATACATTTAAAACTCCCATGCCTAGACTTTCATGCTATTTCCCTTGGGTCGTGCCTATCTTGACGTGTTCTGCTCATTTAGTTCCTATGCATACATAAAAACTAAAATGAGTCGAATACTCAGTAAATATTACTTCATACAGCTAAAATATATTAACATAGGTTTTTAATCACGCACTCATCGTTCCATACATATTATACGTAAGCATTCATTTCATTTAAAACATTATGAGGTGGGGTTTTTCTTTAAAAACTTTTTCCTTTCGTAAAACATTTCTCCCACCACGTGCCTTCATTTCTTAAAGAACTCAATGCATTCATACATTCTCTTATCACTTTCCTTTGGACCTGGATTCCGCTTGCGTCCATAGATTGGGAATCCCTTTCAGTCAGGGGCAGCACTGGGTACACTACCAGTACTACTTACCCGGCATTGCAATCTACCCATTCCTTTGATACCCTTTCATTCAATCGTGGCCGTTACGTATTTTCATACATTAAATCGTTCATTTCCTTTCAGTCATTTCTTTCTTTCATTCAGTCCTTTCCTTTTTAGTCGTTTTCATTTATCAATCCATTCATGGAAAAATGTCATTTAAAAGCATGAGCTAAAACATCATCTTTCATGGCATCCATAAGGCATCAGTTCATAGGGACATTTTAAAACACTTTCTTCACATCATTTAAAGCATCGCTTAAAGCATAAGGGCATCGCAAATGTAGATGTAGAGTAGAGAGAGAGAGAGAGAGAGAAAGAGCAGATAAGAGAGGAATCGGGGGGAGGGATGCATAGGGCATCCCACTTCGTACTTTGTAGAGCAAAGCATAGAGAGAGAGAGAGAGAGAGAGAGAGAAGAGAGTGTGATTTGGGCATGTTTTCTTAAGTAGAATGATGATAAAAGCCCTTAGCAATAAAATTAAGTAAGAGAAAGAGTGATCAATGTTTAATTTGAATATAGAGGACAAGTCGGGACCAACATTGAATAAGTACTTGTTATCTACTTTCCAAGGGCAATTCAATCCACACGTCTAATACCAGTTATCTAATGCAAAGTCATTATTGATAAAAAAAAATTAATATTTGTAATCCCTGACCTCACTTTGGTGGAAAAAACCATTTAGCCCAATTCATTTTCATCCATGTAATTTGGCACCCTTGAGGGTCCTTTTATTATTGCATGTGCGACTAAAATGAAGTTTATTGTTTCATCTGCAAAATCAAGTAATATACTCCTTTAAATTTTCATTAAAAACTCAAACTTTTTTTTAATGAGCCAAATAGAGACTTCCTATAAGAATATGGGGAACTTGGTCAACCAACTAGTGTGGTCTAGTGAAGCAAATGAGCAATTTGAAAAGTGTTGCAGGAGTGTGACACCCCGGATTTTCGCCAAGATTTCGTTCGTAATTCTTGTGGATATTATTGATCTATTTATTTATTTATTTGGGTTACTGGCTAAGTGTTGGAAGAATTCTTTAGGCCACTTTCTATTTTTGTTGGATTGTATCTTGGAGTTCTAAGTTAAAAAAAACCCACAAGAGAAAAATGGAAGAAAAGGCCCATGAGAATTCGGTCCATTAAGGACTTTGGCTTTGGAAGGCTCAAGTTTACCCTCTAGGCAAGTAGATGGAGACACTTGGCTTCAAGAATGAGTTTTGTCGTTTTAGGAAAAGCACTTCTCATATGGAACTTTGGGAAAAGGCAAGTATGACACTTGTCAAGCATGAATTGGATTTCTAGAAGCAAAAGTGGAAGAAGTAAGGGAGGATTCGGTTTCTAGAAGAGTTGGTCAAGTGTCATGCATGCAAATGAAAGATGAAGTGTTTTGTCTTGGGAAATGACAAAATCTTAAGAGAAAGACCTACACACCTATGAGGATTCTAGAAGAATCTTGTGTAGGGCAAGGGCAAAGGGGATTTGTGCATTTCGTTACCCACAATGACCAATCACACAATATCCAAGACGTTGGTAGAAGAAATATCTTCTTGGGAAGAGATGAGTTTCCGGCCACCACACACTCTTCACATGCCACATGTCTCTCATGCACACCTCACATCCTGAGACATTAAACCTAGATGTAAAAATTGATGAGAAAAATGAGAGGACATGGTTTCGAGAACCCCAATGGACTACACAAGTACCAACAAGATTTTTGTGAGTTCCAAGGAGTTGTTCATGCCACTTACCCTCCCAAGCACCTCTACCTCGCGCCACTTGTTCTTAGTGAAGAGTTCGAAGAGGATTTTGCATAGGGAAGACAAATGTGAGATTTTCTAAAGGATTTATATTGGAACACTAAGAGACTTTCGGATCTCTAAGCCACACGCCCACCCAAGTTATTTTCTGACATTTTGTCATTTGTCATTCATGCATTAGTAGGGGACAAGGTTCTAGATGGAAGTAGAAGAGACAATGCACAAAAACTACCATTGTGCCCCTAGGATTTCAGGCACCACATTGCCACATGTCATGTTTTGAGTTCTTGAGAAGCATAAGGAAGTGAGAGAGTCACCTAGGGAACGTGCATAGGAAGAAGAAGCTTCTTGCTTAGGGAAGAGTAAGGAACATGCATAGGAAATGTAACGCCCCATTCCCAGAGGTCCGGAGAGTTAGCTCTTGTAACCTAAATATCAACTCAAAAATCACAATTATAAATAATCCAAAAACTCCATAAAAATATTCATTTACTCAAATCAAATACCTATGTTATTTCATAAGGACAATACATAAATTCTTAATAAAATAAATTGAAACTCTCCAAAAGACTCGAAAATATCCTTAATCCATCAAATCAAAATAACTGAAAATAACCAAATTACTAACTAAGGGCAGGTTTGGTAACCAAAACAAAACACAAAATTCTTATCTCATCTCATCTCATCATTACACATTTTTCAAATCTCTATACAAAATATAATAAACAATTCAACTTTTTCAAATCCCAATACACATTTTTCAAATCCCAAAATAATAATAATATTAAAACATAATATTTTAAACTTCAAAACAAAACACAAAATTCTCATCTCACCCCCCAAACCTGCCCGACTCTGAAATAAATACTTGTACCATCGGGTACTTATTCCTCTGTGAACATCAAACCTCTCTATTCTCTCCAGTAGAACTATCAAGATTATCTGAAAAATGTTTAGAGATAAGCGGTGAGTCATCAACAACTCAATAAGTAGAGGACATATACTAGTGTGTAAACATGAGCATTTACAGAATTCAGAATGCAGAAACAAAATATTTTCTTTCAGAGTGCAAAATCAGAATAAGATTTTCATAATGCAGCATCAAAACATGTTATCAAAAATATCAGAGCGAAAGTTTAAAAATATTCATAATCAAAATCCCTTTGGCATAGCATAAACTGAAACATCACATCTTATCTTAACATATTAGAACAAATACCATGTTTAACCCCCATGGTAGGGTTGTGCAAACCCCAGTAGCTAACCGAGCAGAAACAGAATGTGAATCTTCCCCTTATTCACTCTCGGAGCCCTGAGTGTGCACATAGGAAAGATCACGCAGAAAACCACTTTGTTTCAAAAGTGGGTGCACCAGAAACAGAAAAGATGGTACCAACCCGAACAGAGGCCACAGTTTTACACCCTTGGTGAGGTCAGAACGGAATAGAAACAGAATGTTATGCCAGAGGTTTTCAGAAGGCACATCATATCATATAAGAGTACAGAAAATTATCAGAACAGAACAAAATCATATCACAAAACATATTTTAAGCACAAAATTTCATATTTTCTCTCTTTTTCAAAGTTCAAAAACAGAATGTCAAAAATAATCTCATGTCTACACCAGTCACGACAGAAAATACTTTCTTCTTAAACATAATTTCATAGATAATGCAGGACAAATAACTGAGGTAGTTCAAATTTCTTTGCATAATCAAATATGTATATTTTCCAAAAAGTCAACCTTAACTCATTTTATTTTAATGCAAAGTCTCATAAGAATCCCACTTACCTGGACTTCTTAGCTTTTTATTTTTTTTCAGAATTTTCCTAAAAAATGTCAAACAATAATTAGGCGTCACCTATAAAATAATCATGTAATTCTCGTAAATTTCCAATTAATCACATATTTCAATTTTTAAACCTAAGATACTAAAAGAACCTATTTTAAATCCACAAAACCGAAAATTCTCATAATTTCTAAAATATCATCATTTTCTAAAACCATCAATATCCACTTAATTCCTCTCACTATTATACTCTAAGTCATTTCTAAATTGCATAATAATATTATACTAAATACAACTATGCCACAAAAATACATCTCAAGTTTAAAAAAAATCTCTTCACATAATTATAACAAAATTGATTAAAAGTTAGGAAGTAAAAATTTCATTTAATAAAAATAGACTAATTAGTTTCTCTTTAAAGATCTCTAAATAAAATTTTGCACTTACTATGTACTTCTTAAAATTTATATAGTATCACTAATAATATCTCAAATCTTTCTCTATTTCCTTTATAAAATCTTGTATCTTAAAACAAAACCTACTAATATATATAGACCAAAACATGATAAACCTATACTTAGTCTGATGATAAGGGTATTTTAGGGATTAAACAAAACACATAAGGATCCTTTCAGAAATGACAGGTTCATATATATCATAGTATAAATTCGTATGGAGCCATACTCACTGAGCGATGGAGGGCACGAAGGTGGGGAGCTAGGCAGTTGTTTATGGTGGTGGGGGCGGCGGCAGAACACTGGTTAGAGAGAGAAACTAGCTAATGAGAGAGAGAGAGAGAGAGGGAGGAACCTTACATAGAAAAAGAGAAAAAGACGAAGAGAGAGCTCGGCGCAAGAGGGAATGAAGCTCTCCGTGAGCCTGAGGTGGCGCACGGCAGACCAAAGGGCTAGGTGGAGGTTGACAGTGGTGAGCTCCAAGGTTGGGCAGTGATGTTGATTGAGGCTGAGGCAACCGGCGTGGAGGAGTTGCTGTATGTGGATTGCTCTGTTTTTGGGAGATAAAACAGAGGATTTTGACTAGGTAGAAGTAGTGGGTTGCTGTTTCCTGTGGTTGTGGAACGCGGTTCTGGTGGTTGGTCTGGGCGGATGCTTACGAGGGGTGGTGAATTGGATGACAACTATGTGGAGGTGCTGGGGTGGCGCGACAATGCACGGTGCGGGCTTCGTGTAAGCACGGGTTGCGTCGATTTCGTATGGGGGCAGCGTGAATTCTGGACGGTGCAACGGCTAGGTTAAAGAGGCTAAGCAATGGCTGCAACTTGGTGGAGGGTTGACGGAGGCTAAGCCGGAGTGTGTCAAAACTAGTGGTCTAGTTTATGGGTGCAAAGTTGACGAGCATTGAGCCAAGAATGTAGAAAGGCAGTGAACGAAAGGGAGTTACGCTTGGGTTGCTGTGGCTACTACTTTTCAGGAGAGGAGTACAAGTATATATATAGGCAACGAAAAAACTCTAGAGAAATGAGGGAGAGGTGCACGTGGAGAGAGCTGAAAATAGAGTTGTGTGTGTGCATGGAAATAGAGTCGAAGATGTGCGCGGAGTGGATAAAAAAAATACACTAGAGAAGTGCAAGATCATGCATGCCATGGACGAGAGGAAAACTTAGGAGTGAAAAAAAAATAGACGAAAAAATAAAACATGCGGGGAAATTAACGTGTGAAAAATAAATAAATAAAATTGAGCTTGATTGGGTCCGGATGTTACAGGAAAAGGTAAAGACACATGGGAAAAGGAAGAGGCACATGGGGAAAGGGAAGGAAGCATGGGGACACGCACCCACAACCTACATGGCTTTTGCCACTCGGCAAACATGCACAAGTCTACAAGGTTGAAGCCTACGGTTAGGATTTATCAAATGACAATTTTGCCCTAGAGATTCATTGAATCTTGACCATATGGGGGAGGATACCCAAGGAGCCTTTTAAGATTTTGATTTTGACAAAATGCCATGCCACATGTCACTCATGTAGAGGATCTTTTGGATTTTCTAAGTAGAGACAAAAGAGGGGCTTTGACACATGGCGTCCATGCAAGGATATTCTTAGATTTCCTAGGCAAAGCAAGGATGAGGGATATTTTGAATTTCCAAAGTGCCACGCCACTTGGCAAGATTATTCTTTTCAAGAATACTTTTGTGTTTCCTATAGCCTAACCTAAGCGCCACTTATCCTACATGCATCAGTAAGCGCCACTTGTCCCACATGCATCAGCTTGCGCCACTTGTCTCACATGCATCAGCTATGCCACTTATCCCACATGCATCAACAAGCGCCACTTGTCCCACATGCATCAGCAAGCGCCAGTTTTCCAACATGTATACCTTCCATATGCCACTTGTACAACATGCAATAGACAAAAATCTAAGGTCATCCACTTGGCAATAAAGCTGAAGTAAGAAGAAAGAGAGTTTGAACTATTTTTAGTATAAAAACACCCCCTTCATCTTCTTATTCGAGGCTTTACATGAAATTCTCACCCTATTCTCTTTTCTTCTTCTCCATTCACGTACACACCCAAAGCTCTAGCTACACCACACTCGAATCAATAGCCTAACACACTACAACGGTAAAAATTGAGAGTTGTTGGTTAGAACAATGGAAACTGAGCATTCTCTTCAAGATTTTTGACATACTCTTTGTAAGCAAGGAAAAGTTTTTAAGTATATACTCAACTTACTCTTGATTAATACTTGTATATAGTTGTGTAAATACTTTCATTGTTATGTTTGCTTCGTTTGCTATTTCTTATTTGTTTATTTGAATATGGTTATATGATTCTTGAATATGAATATTACATGAATTGTATGGTTCTGTTTTAAGATGAAAATGACAAGAATGTCCTTAGCATGTTTCGATTCTAAGGAAAACTTTGTTTTAATTTGTGATGTTTGATGATTTGGCTATACCATGTCTTGTAAGTTCGGATCTTGGCCAAATACCATGATTTCATGTTTCGTTTCGTTATGCCTTGATTTCTAAGCAAATATGTATGAAGAAGAAGCTTGTTCAAGTGATGATTTTTCATGTTTTTGCACCTACAAGTTTCGGCCAAGGCCCTTTTTCATAGTTCCATGTATGTGTTTCGATATCTCATATGATTTATGTTATCATGTCATGAAGTGAACATGTTACGCTTGGTTATTTCATTCACAGAATTTCATATGTCATATGTCAAGTATAAGTACGCATATCTTAAGTCTTATGTCACATGCATTTGGAAAAAAAAGTTTGCAAGAAGTGTTTTCAAAGAAAAGAGTTTAAAACTTTTATCATAACCCCAAGTGCTAGGACAGGGGAATGTCCTAGTGGAACTCCTCTGTCCACTCTGGAGTACTTAAGAATGGAGTGGTAACCCTTGGGTCGACAAAGAACCATTGAGGAGTCTCGAATGGATTATTTTTAAAGAATGTAGCAGCGAGGAAGCGTCTAACGCTAATGGGTGCATAAGGCATGTAACCTGACGAAGTAAGGTAGAGTTATTATGAAATCTCTGTTTATGATGTAGTCATCATGGTGTACGGACCGTTGATGGTGCGGTAACTAGTAGGAACACGCGGTGCAAAGGCCAACTGTGTTGTGTCCACCCTCTGAACAAGAATAAGAGCTCATATGTTATGGATCACTTGATGAAAATCTCATGATATGATAAGGATCACTCAATGAAAATCTTGTGGTATGTTCTGATATGACAAGTTTTGATTAAGATCAACATGAAAAAGAAAGTCAACGAAGTTTTCTAAAAATGTTGAAGTCTTTGTTACAACTCTTTTTGTAATACCCCGTATTTTAGCGTATTTATTTATTTTATGTGGAAGATTTTTTTTAATTAATTTAAATATTATTGTTCTTTTTTAAAATTTATTGAATTTTCTCGTTGGATTTATTTTATAATTCTTAAGTTGTGAAATTTACTCTGATGTGCTTTGGTGATATTAATTAGTATTTGTTTTTAAATTTGCTTTTTGCTTTGATGAATATTTTTATTGTTGGACTTTAATTATTATTGTTTTATTTATTTATTTTATTTTCCCACGCACGGCACTACCCCCATGCACGTCTATCTCTTTTCTTTCTCTAGGGTTTTTTTTTTTCTTAGCACCCATATAAATATACACTTTCATCCTAGACCTTCGAAAACTGCCCTGTTTCATCGCTGCAACCAGCCTCCAGAACCACCCGGGCCCTCCTAGTTCGACGCCAACCTCCATGCACGTAGAACCGACGCCCTTACCCTCCACCGTTAGCGTCCTTCACCAAGGCTCAACGCTTCACTGTGCGCCATCACCTCCGTCTCGGCCTCAGCTGCAGCAGCATGCCATTACCGTGAGAACATCCCGCTCATACGTGAAGGTCAGCAACCGTGGGCAACCATTGCACCACGTGAGATGCTGAGCACGCGGATCGCACAGCAAGAGACTCGCTTGCCCACAGCCAAAAGCCATCCTACATCTTCACGGTTTTACCCAACCATCTCTTGGAAAATGCAGCCTCCCAAGAGGTCAAGTCGCCACATGCTCCTCCTCAACGCTGCCATACGCCGCCACCGTGACCCAGCCGTGAACCCACTAGTGTAGCCTTTGATAGCCATCCCGCAAGCCTCTGTTTTTCACTACCGAAACAGAGGATGTTTTTCCTCCTACCTTGAGCCATTACAACCACTAACCACCGAGAGCTCCTTCACGTTGCGGCTCCAGAAACCGCCAGCGAAGTTTTCCGTCACCCCAGGTCCGCCTCTTGCCACCCTGCCGCACAGTAATCTCCCTCTCTGTTTTCTGTCTCTCACGTTTGGTTTGCTCTCCCGTAAGCTCTCTCTCTCCATTATCTCTCTCACTGTGCATCTCTCTCTCTCTCTTTCTCGTCCAGTGCATAGCCACAAGTGCACCACCTCCCGTCGCGCACTACGCCGTCGCACTTTACCATCTCGGTGAGTCCCTGCTGCCGCTGCATTTTTTTCTTTTATTCTTTTGTATCTTTATCATTTGTTTTATGTATAGGGTGTTTATATATATATTTATTTATATATATATATATATGTGTGTGTGTGCATATTTATAAGTAAAGTTTTAACTTGGGCACTTACTAGTTTTAACCTAATATATATATGGAAAGTTCACGGTTTGAGTTTTCGGCTGAGAAGTATTTTTTTTGTGTTGAGTTTATATTTAAATAGGATTTTGTTTTAAGTTTTAATAAATATTATTTTGTATTTTGATAATATTGTTAGTTAAAGTAAGTAAATCTATTTTTCTTAAGAGGTGAGTTTTTCATGAATTATTTTAGGAAAACTTTAGCAACCAATGTATTCTTTTTATTTATAAAATATTGTTGGTATTTTAGATATTTTGAATATTAATTTTTATTGAGTTCTATAATTATCTTAATACTTATTCGATAAATTTTCTTCTTCAGTACGAATTCGATTAAGTGGATATTGATGGTCTTAGAAAATGTTGGTATTTTAGGTATTATGAGAATTTTAGGTTTTGAGGTTCTTAAAATAGGTTCTTTTAGCATTTTTAAGTTTTAATATCGAAATACGTGGTTGGTTGGAAATTTATGGAAGTTACGTGATTATTTTTATAGGTGACGATTAATATTTGTTCGGCATTTTTGAGGAAAATTCTGAAAAGCTAAGAAGTTCAGGTAAGTGGGGTTCCTATGCTAGACTTTACATTAAAATAAAATGAACTGAGATCCTTTTTGGAAAATGTGCATGTTTTGTTATGAAAAAAAATCTGAAAACAACCTCAGATAATTGTTCTGCATTACTCATGAGATTCTGTTTAAGAAGAAAGTATTTTCTATCATGACTGGTGTAGACATGAGCTTATTTTTGACATTCTGTTTCTGAACATTGAAAAAGAGAGCGAATATGAAATTTTGTGCATAAAGTATGTTTTGTGATCTGATTCTGTTATGTTCTGTACTCTGTTATGATGTGGCATCTGAAAAACCTTTGACATGACTTTCTGACTCTGATTCTAACTCTGATATGGTGATTCCGATTCTGGTTTGCTATGATATGTGGCCCTGTTACGGGATATAATAGTGACCTCTGGCCCTGTCACGGGATACAATAGTGACCTCTGGCCTTGTCACAGGAGATAATATTGACCTCTGGTCCTATCACGGGAGATAATAGTGACCTCTGGCCCTCCACGGGATATAATAGTGGTTTTCTGTTCTGAGTGCAATCGCCTTGGTAACATGGTGATTTGTGTTCTACTTGGCTTTCCGTAAGATGCACAACCCTACCACGGGGGTTAAACATGGTCTTTGTTCTGATATGATGCTCTGATATGATATGATAAGACGAAGATGTGCAGTCATGTTGTGCCAAAGGAGTCTTTGAATATGAAAAGTTGGTTTCTGAATATGGAATGTTTGAAAAGTCGCTCTGATTTTCTGATAATATGTATTTTTTTAGATTTGCATATTGATACTGAAATATTTTGTTTCTGCATTTTGAACTCTGTGAAAATGCTCATGTTTACACACTAGTATATGTCCTCTGCTTACTAAGTTGTTGATAACTCACCCCTTATCTCCAATTATTTTTCAGATAATTTTTGAATAGACCAGCTAAGGATCAGGATTATGGAGCATCGGTGAGATGATTATTTTAAGTATAGTGGATTACTCATTGAAGATTTCTGAGAAGTGGCAGATTTTATTAAGAGACTTTGTAGTATTCTGATGATGTTATATTTTGGAGTCTATAAATATATTGATGAATTGTGAGTTTTAAGTTATAGGGAGTAACTCTTCGATCCCTGCGGGACCGGGGTGTTACACTTTTGAAAATGATCAAGTGCATAAGTCAAGTTCTGGTCAAGTCATATGTCAAGTACATGTCCATGCACGCATTTCATGATATACATCTTGTATGCTTGTATTAACTATTGTATGTTGTGTGTTTACTTGTTGAGATTTTTTGAAATCTCATTGTGGTAGTTTCCACTACCATTCTCCATCCTTAATGGTAGAAGTTGTGACAGGACCAAGAGTAGCGAGTCATGATGATGACCAAGGCTAAGGATGTGCTCAACTCAGAGAAAGAATAGATTTAGTCATGACCGACTTGGACATAGCTAAGAGTAGAAGGATGCTTTAATGATTTCTTTGTTAAGGTTTATTTAGACAATACTTGTTATGTTAAAGTGTAAACAAGGAGTTTGATACACCATTGCTAAGAAGTGTGATTTAAGTCTATGAATGAAGAAGCTGGGATATTAGTTTACATGCCTTATGCACCCACTAGCGTTAGGCGCTTCCATGCTTCAGCATTCTTTGAAAAGAATCCATTCAAGGCTCGTCGACGGTACTTTGTCGACCCAGAGGTTACCACTCCATTTTTAAGCACTCCAAAGTGGACAGAGGAGTTCCACTAAGACATTCCCCCGTCCTAGCACTTGAGGTCGTGATAAAACTTCTAAAATTTTTCTTTGAAAACATTTTATTTGAGAAAATTTTTTGAAAACGCTTTCTTTGAAAACACTTTCCCCAAATGCATGTGACATGAGACTTATAACATGCTTACTTATACTCGACATAAACATATAAATGCCATGCATAAATTAACCAAGCATAACATTTCCATTTCATAGTATGATAACATAAACCATAAGAGATATCAAACCATATACATGGAATCATGAAAACTTGCTTAGGCCAAAACTCATAGACACAAAAACATGAAGATTCATCACATTAACATTTTCCAAACCTCAAGCATATATTATAGAATCAAAACATAATAAACTAAGACAAGAAATCAGAGGTTTTTGACTAAGTCTGAAACTTCCAAAGCATGTTTAAATCGAAACATCATGTTGCATAAACCATCAACCTCAATCAAGTGAAAGCCGAAACTCATAGGCATATTTCATGGTATTTTCATCACAAATCCGAAACATATAATTCCTTCCTTAGAGTTACTCAAGATCATATTAGCATATTTAAACAAACAACCAAGAGATAACAAACAAAGCAATCAAAAATCATGGAAGGATTTACACAAGTATATACAAGTATTAACCAAGAGTAAGTTGAGTGTATACTTACAAAAATCCACGTAAAAAAATACTAGCAAGCTGTAAATCCGAACATACTATATTAGAAAGAGTATCTAAAACTCTATCTCATATTCATGAGTGTGTGTGTGGATTTCTAGGGCATCACTTGGTCTTAAATAATTCAGCTTCTAGGTTTTTAGGTTAAAACCCCTTCATTTCACTCATAAGGTAAAACAAAACCTAAAGCAAGTAAAGATACATGTGGTGGTCGAAACATGGAGGATGAACTCCCCTTTACTAATCGGCCTCAAGGGTTTTTCTTGAAAACCCTAAGTTATTTCCAAGAAAATGGTAGAAAGTGTGTGTTCTATCTTTCTCAAAGTCTAATGAGATTTAAATCTCATTTTCGGATTGAGAAATGACTTGTGTGTGTGCAAGACTTAGAGGAAACTGATCCTTACCTTGCTAATCCTTAGTAGTGCCGAAATCTCTTCTCTTGCAAGGATTCACCTTGTTTGGTTGGAAAGAAAATACAAGAAAATGAGGGAACTTTCAAATGAACATGGGAGAATTGTGTGGAAAGAGTGAGAGCTAATGCAAATCCGAAAAAAATGCAAGGGAAAAGCCCCTTGGCGTGAACCCTTCTCTTTTTATAGGAGACCCTTCACTTCCCTTGTTGGTTGCATCCAAAGTCCTTGCATGGATGATAAGTGGTAAGGTTTTTTCTTCCCCCTTTCCTTTTTGCCGAAATGCCTCTTGGAGTTCTCCACTTAGATTGCATTGGGAATGGACATTTTGGGGGGTCGCGTGTAGGATTTCTCCTCCTTGGCCGAAATTCCTTCTCTCCGCTTTATGCCACTCATTTCCTTAGACAAGTAAATATCTCTTCATTGGTAGTTTGATAAAACAATACATGTCTTTTCCTATTCCGAACAAGTAACTCTTGGCATGGAAGACAAGTGGCATTGGGCATGTGCCATAGCCATAGCCCTCCTTTCCATTTTCCTTTCCCAAGATGTTGCTTCATCTTCCAAGTACTCATTTCCTAGGTGACCTTTCATATACCATTGGTCTAAGATACACTAAGTGACAAGTGGCAAGTGAATGGGATGCTTGGGAGTGTGCTAGCCGAAACCCTAAGGGTAAACTTGTCCTTGATACAAAAGTCTATTCACAAAATCTTCTAGAAACTTAGTGCATGCTTGACACATAGCAAAAGCTAGCTAAATTCGAAATCCTATATACCTCCCTTCAGTTTCCTATGCAAAACTTCTAGTAAAGCTCCATTTCATTTCCCTAGGCTTCCCTTTCTAAGAAACCTACATTGGAACTCGAATTCTGGACAAAAAAAAAAAACAATGGGCTAGGCGTGTAAGCTAATCTTGGTGCCTTCGTACACCTCTCTTTCCCCCTTAACCCACTATCAAGACTAGATTCAAGGTGTAACATTCTCATGATACATAGCACCATTGACTTAGAATTGGATCATGGGCCTAAACTATTAGACCTAGGTTTCTAAATAGGGCCAAAATTTCAAAATAAACTAGGGTCACTCTCCTCTTGGACTCAAGTTACCACATCAAAGGTTCTAAGGCCTTCCAAGGTAACTAAGGCTCCTAAAATGCTATGGCAACCTAAAATGAATTCTAAGAGCCAAGCCTAGACAAAACTCTGGTCATCACAAATTTGGGAGTTATAAGGTTCTAGGCCTTTCTTGAAGGACATTAGAAATAAGGCCCAATATAATGGACTTAAGCCATTGGGCCTAACTTAGTAAGATTAAAAGTCATTGGCCCAACCTATGAAAGATCTAAGATTGGAACCCAACCTAGTAGGCCTTTGAGTCCATAGGTAGGCCCCACAAATCTAGATATAAGGTCCATACAATAATCCACACCAAAGCCCACAATCAAGGCTTACACAAATGGCCCAACAAGCCCAACCCCGGAGGCCCAAAGCCTTGTTTTTTATTTCATCCTTCCAAATGAGGCCCACATACACCATACCATTGATTTTCCTTAAATCCGATGTGAACCACACACCCCTAGGGTTCCCTTCCAACCATGGTTAAGCTTCTAACTTGAGTTAAGAAGTACGATTTATCTCACCCATGAATAGTAACCTCAAAACTATGATTTTTGCATAGTTTTCTTTAATTTTTTTTTTCACTTATGATCCAAGATTTTTGGTTTTTATTATTTATTTTCATTGTTCTTAGACTAACCTAGAAGGTTAGGCTTGACTCAACACATTTCAATTGGAACTAAGTCATGCAAATGCCCTAATAACCACTAATTGGCACCTTGATGCATCACCATGTGCACTTCATCAAACCAGCCCTAGCCCACGCCATTTCCACCATATTTTCAATTGTAATTGCACCATTCATATCTCACCACATCACTCAAGGTTTATACCTAGCATTGGGCGAAATGGCTCCAAGAAACTAAACCAAAATCCAACTATTTCCTTAGGAAATTTAGTTGGAACCAAACTGAATGACCTTAGTTTCTTCATGAATTTTCTACTCTTCCTTGAGCCCTCTCCACACGCCACCACCTATACCCTCCAATCCCTAAGAGGTCCCTCAAAGAACTCATGAGCTTGTTGGCCATTTTATACCCCAAAGAAATGCTAAACCGATTGACAATAGTAGAAGGTTTCACATGTCACTCGACAACCACCTCCATCTCACTCCCTTCCATGGCATGCTCCTAAATTATCACTTGGCGGCCAATCCCTCCACCTTCCAACACCTGAAAAAGCCATCAAATAAAGTCTTTAGACCTGCAAAACAAAGCCAAGGAAATGAGACAAAAAAGTGATGAAAATTGGTCAACTTTGAAGCCCCCTACCCGTCGGCTACTAGCATGATATCGCCTTGCAATCCATTGCATTTTGTGATGATTTTCTGAACCATGGCAGTACCTGCACTCTTACACAAAAATGCAGAACCTGAATTTGTAGAAAATTATGAGAGTTGGAACACTATTCATCTGCACAAAGATGACACAAGTTGAATCTTTGCTCCTCCACACTCCACTGCCCACTTCCACCAATCCCAAGCCTTCCCTCAAGCCCCTCATCCTCCATGAAGCCCTATAAATACCCCATTCACCTCCTCACTCCCTCACACCACTCCTCAAAGCTTTCTCTTGAGTTCTTGAGAGCCATCCCCTCTTAGTGTGAAGATAGAGTGAAATCGAGTGAGTTTGAGAGTGTTCTTGAAGTGAGTGTGTTTGGGAGCTTGAAGGGCCCTAATTTTGTAAGTAATCTTCCCCATCTTTTGTTAAATGTTATAATGACATATTAGGTTTTAAATTATGGCATGATAATAAGATTTTAATTGAGTTTAATTGAGGTTTATCAAGCTAAGTGCAAACCGGGTCAATTTGGAAGTATTGGATGAATAAATTTCTTTGGGTTGATTTTCTAGCCATGTCATGTCTTAATATGATTTTATATGATTCACTAATATCTTGTGATAATTTTTGAGGTTTAAATTTGAGGTTGAAAGCATGTCATGATAGGTTATAAATTCATATCTTGTGTTCATCATCTAGCATGCGTCGGTTTCCACTAGATGTAAGATTAATTTATGAAGTTTTGATTTAATTGCCTAAGCTTGAGTAATGTAAGAAAAGCCTTGTGATTGGGATAAGAATGAAAACGCATGATTTAATTAGATTTTAAGTATTTCTTTGGTAAGAAAAAGCTAGAAACATCATGCATATGCTTAATGGATGATTTAGTGATGATTTGTCCTTGATTCATACTTTTTAAGTGTTGGGATGAATTTATATGATCTGAATCCAAGTTTTTAAATTGTCCCTAAGGTATATTTATAGTTGCCACTTGATGAAATTTAAGCACAAATGCATCTATAGAGGTTTTAAACTTGAAATCACATATAGGCCGGTTGGGTAAGTTGATTTGAATCTTGAAATTATAAGGACAATAATAATTTAAAATATAGAAAATATGTGGTTGGTGAAATTTGGTAATGCTGGGACTCAAATGCAAATAGTGGAAATTTATGGCCTTAGTGACAATTTTGCAAAGTATAGGGGTAGTTTTGTAAATACTAAAATTTTGAACCCTTTGACTACGAACATCTTCTTTAGTGGTACAAATCCTAACTTAGAATAATTTTGATTACAGCTGCATCGACTCAACTTTGAAGATTTTGTAAGATAGCCTCTAACTCACACTTTAAAAAAAAAAAAAAAAAAAAAAAAGAGTGGAGAGTCACATGTTCAATAGTGACCCCTCCCCATATTTATTAATAAAACAAGTCTCATTTATGGCAGAGGAATACCGTGAAACAAAAAAAGGTTTATAGGAGACCCCAAAAGATCACAACCTAAAAAAAGAAAAACCAACTATAACAAGCCTATATAGCTCAAAAAGGAAAAGAAAGCCACCACAAAAAACCAGACCTAACATCCAAAGAAGGAAGTCCCAAAGAATCCAAACGAAACAGGCCTTTAAGAACCCGAGGCAAATCATAATTATTAAAAAAATCTCATTCAGAACCTGAAGCCCCTTCCTTAGCTAACCAATCCGCCACCCTATTACCTTCACGAAAAACATGCTGGAACCGACAATGAATCATGTAGGATAAATCAACAATTTCCTCCCAAAAATCCTCAAGGAACCACACACCACTTCTCCCTCTGAGCCACCAAGAGATAACCACCATAGAATCCATTTCAACTATCACATTTGAGATATTCAACAATTTGCAAACTCTCAACCCATGAAGGAGTGCCATGAGCTTCGCTTTATTATTAGAACCAAAACCAATATGAGATGCATAAGCTTGGACAAGCCCACCTGAATCATCCCGAATAACCCCACCAATGTCATAGGAACCAAGATTACCAATACTACTACCATCTGTGTTCAATTTATACCACCTCAGCGACGGTTTAACCCACCTTACCACTTTACAACATGGAACTCTCGGAACCACCAGATTTATCCGAAAGGCCTCAAGTATCATGCCATCTCTACGTGACAGACTCCAATTTTGTTTAGCCACATGAGAAAGAGACCCTAACCACACACAAATAGAATGAACAACAAAATTATGCATTTCCAGAATACCTTCCATCCAAGCAAGACATCTCCTCCTCCATAGATGTCAAGTAACAATAATGGGAAGGATGCCAACAATAAAGCCCACCTGCGAAGAGGAGCTAGCACGCCTAAACCAAATCCCAACATTATGTTTCCAAGATCTACCAAGAGGTATACCAAAAAGATTTCCGAAAAAGGACCACTCTTTGTAGAAATTCACCCTCAAAGAGCACATGATTAATATCTTCAATATGACCAATATTACAACAATCACATTTGGATACAATAGGAATACCAATACGGCGTAATCTATCATCCACACTCAAGGCCATAAACCATGTCCTCCAAAAATGGATAGACATTTTTAAGGGAAGACTATTATGCCAAATCTATGCATGCCAATCCATAGGATTACCTCTAATACGAATACAATTCCATGCAAATTTTGTAGAGAAACTACCTGTATCCATAGGAGTCCAAATTAGAACATCCTTCCCATTATTCGACCCAGCTAAAGCAGTTACAATTTCATCCACCTCATCTTGCCCTACTAAATTCTCCAACAACTCAACATCCCAACTATTCGACAACCTTCAATCTTTAACTTTCAAAAGGGGTGAACCCACAACAGGCATATCATTAATCAGTGGACCAGTATCCCTCCATTTGTCATACCAAAACAAAATCTCTCCCTCTCTAAGCTTCCATTTGGAATTATTTAACAACAACGGAATACAATTAGCAACCATTCTCCAAAATCTAGATCCTTTATTAGTTTCTATAAGAGACCACGGCCGCATTCCAACATATTTGGCTTTGAAAAAATTAGACCATAAAGAATTACCTTGAATAAGTTCCAAGCAAAGCGCATATGCAAGGCTTTCTGAATGTCTTGAAGACTTCGTATACTAAGTCCTCCTTCTTCCACAGGATTACAAATCATATTCCAGGCCAACCATTTCCTTTTATCTTGCCCATCAGCTTCTCCCCAAAAGAATGAGCTCATCAATCTTTGAATCTGGGCAGTAGTAACTTGAGGAACCCATAAAACAACAAGAAGATGGATAGTCATACTCGATATAACATGCCTCAAAAGGACAAGTTTTCCTCCCGAAGAAAGAAGCCTCATCTTCCAGCCACTGATCTTTTGCCTCACTTTATTCACCATATCTTCTAAATGAGCCTGTTTCAATCGCCCTCGAATTATCGGCACTCCTAGGTATTTGAAAGGGAAAATCCCTTCCATAAAGCCAGTCTGATGTAAAAGCCACTGCTTGCGCCTATTTGGAATTTTATTAGAACAATACAAAGCAAATTTCTGAACATTAATAGTTTGTCCTGACCACCTCTCATATTGAATCAGAATTTGTTGAAGAACCCGCACCGACCTTTGACTTCCATTAGAAAATACCATGACATCATCAGCATACATCAAGTGAGAGATAATAGGCGTACCTAGGGCCTGAGAGAAAAGTCCAAACTGATTCTCTCGCACACTCGTATGGATCAAACAGGATAGGACCTCTTGTTGAATGATAAACAAATAAGGAGACAGAGGATCACCTTGACGAAGACCTCGACCACCTAAAAAGAAACCCTTAATGGTACCATTCATTATGACCAAATACCAAGGGTTAGAAATACATGAATAAATCAAATCAAAAAATTGAGAGGAAAAACCAAACCTTTGTAATACCAATATCAAAAACCCCCAGTCCACCCGATCATAAGCTTTTGCCATATCCACTTTTAGCATAATATTACCACCATGTATCCTTTTATTAATAGAATGCACCAACTCCTGAGTGAGGCTAATGTTCTCAAAAATACTCCTACCAAGAATAAAGGCTCTTTGCTCCGAAGAAATCAAGCGAGATAATATACTTGTTAATCGAGAGACAATAATCTTGGAGCAAATTTTATAAAACACGGAACCAAGACTGATAGGACGAAACTTATCAAAACATGTTGGCGACTCCATCTTTGGTATAAGAACCAAGTATGAGGCCGTGAAAAATTTAGGAAGCTCCTTAATCATAAAGAATTCCAATACTGCCTTCCAGAAATCAACCTTAACCACCTCCCAACTGCTTTTATAAAAACCCGATCCAAATCCTTCAGGACCCGGAGTACTATGATTTGGATTGGATCATAAGGCCTCAAACACTCCCTCTAAAGTAGGCAGCCGAAGCAAAGAGACATTTTCCTCCTTTAGAATGACTGGATCAATGAGCCCTTCCAGACTAGCTTGTTCGATGGGTGGCTCTCCTCGAAATGAATTTTGAAAAAACTCCACCACCCCTTGGTGTAAGCTTTCCGGGCTCTCATGAACCATCCCATTCGATCTCATTTCCTGCACTCTTTTCCTTCTCTTATTAGCAAGACAAGCATGAAAAAATTTTAAATTGCAATCGCCCTCCAACTTCCATTTTAGCTTAGCCATTTGTGCCAATCTCATCTCTTCCCAACGCCTCCAACTAGCCAGATCCAAGACTGCCTCATGTAGTTCTCTCTCCAAATTTTCCCAATTCTTTTGAAGCTGTTGCTCAATTACCTCAACCTATTTTTCAAGGGCATCAATACGCCTCATAGTGCGGCCAAATACTCTTTTATTCCATTCCCGAAGCATCACCTTTGTTTGTTTTAATTTCCTACTCAAACTCAGTAACGGAGAACCTTCCACCTGTAAACTCCAAGCAGCTCGAACATAATCTAGGAAACCATGATGATCCACCCACATTTGTTGAAAACAAAATGGAGATGGCCCATATGAAAAAGGATCTTTTTTGAAATCAATGAACATGGGGGCATGATCCGAAGTAGACCTCGACAGATAAGAGCAAATAGCATTAGGGAACAAATTAATGAAAGAACTATCCATTAGAGCGCGATCAAGCCGTGCCCATGAACGGGCCAAACTCGACTGCCCATTACACCAAGTGTAAATACTCCCTTTCATAGCCATATCCATAAGCCCCCCCTTGATGAATCGAATCATTAAAATCATCCATAGCAACATTCAGCCGAGGTCTTCCTCTTCTCCTTTCCGAATCATTCAGGATAATATTAAAATCCCCTACAACTACACAAGGCTCTAAGCCCAAATTATTAATGCTAAGATCTTCCCACAGATATCGCCTTTCCACCCAAGAACATTTGGCATAAATCATGTGTATCAAAAACTTCTCCGCACCATTCTCTACAACAACTGAAATAAATTACATTCCCATCCTGACAACTTGTACCTTATGACTACTACTCCAAAAAATCCATATTTTTCCCCCTTCCACTTCATTTGAAATCACCTTATCAAAATTTAGACATCTTGCCAATTTACTAGCACCCTCTAAATTTTGAAAAGGTTCTAATAGAGCAACAATTTTCGGTTTATATCTTCCCACCGACGTCTTTAATCTATTTCTAGAGGTCTCAACCCCTCTAATATTCCATACCAAGATGGAATCAATCATTTAGTAATATTCGAGTTTCGGGAAAGAACCCGAGAAGAATTACGCATTTTAATAAACATCTTTTTTTTATAGCTCTTTTTACCTTCATTCACCTCAGATTCTGTAAAATACTCTTTATCCTGTGAAAACACTTCTGGATGCTATTCTGGTTCCGGTTCCGAAGAACAATTCTCTTCCATCAAGATTTCTTCATCAACTTCCTCATCAGATTCCTCTTCCACCATTGGTTGATTTTGCACTACTATTAGAACATTCACGTTCATAATATTCTGCACTGGTTGATTCTACACTAGTTGATTCACGTCCACAATCCGTGCCGCAAGCATATTTTTATTCACATCCATAGAAAGCACCACTCGACACGCGCCCGTAACATTCCCAGCATAATCTGGGTCATCAACATTTATCATCAATTCCTTTGTAGCCTCTGTTCCGCAATAGGTACCAATGGCAGCACATTATCTGTCACAGGAGGAAGTAATTCAAACATCTGCACTGAGAGATCATCCTTCTCAGATACCAACTGCACCACCTAGTCTACCAACTACACTGAATTATCTTCCTTGTCAGAAACCAGCTGCACATGATCTGTCAATGATACTTCAGTCACCTTCTCCACCCCGGCATTCTCTGTTTCCCTATCCAGCCGCATAAAATTTTCAACAACAGCAGTATTGTTCACAGCAACAAACGAGGGAACTTCCACATTCTCAGAACCATTTTGCTCTACCCCCTAAGCATCAACCAGTATCTTTGTCTCGAAGTGGCCTTTTTTACCAACTTATCTTGTCCCATTCTTGCCAGCCTTTCCAGGATTACACGTCCGCGAGTTATGACCCTGCATATTACAAGAAGAACAATATGCAGGGAGCGTTTCATATATGATTTCTTGCTTTCTACTCGAGGCCAAACCCAGCACCCCAATCCAAAAATGAGTCAGATGGGGTTTTGCAGCATCAACTTCCACACATAATCATGCTCCATCCGTTCTCGTAGCGCAATGAGTCAGATTATCACAGCGAATGAACGTTCCAATAGGCACCATAAGGATATTCAAGAAAGCTTCTTGATAAAAGTTTGGAGGGAGACCAGGCAAAGAAACCCATACCAGGACCTTTGAAGGCTCTGCATCCTCATTAAAATCCAGTGACCATCTGAAAGCACGGTAAAAAATCCGATTAATCTCACAAACCTCCCGAGACAATGCCTTGGTAAAGCCAGCTTCATTAGCCATATGTACGAAGACGTTACGAGGTCACCGCATGGAAGATACTACTGGAATGGCCGTAAGGCCCCAACGACTATGAATGAATGCCCACACAGCATCCAATGAAGGTTGGTTCTTCAAGAAGTTAAGCACAACAGAATAGCGGAAAGGCTCCGCTGACTGTGAAATCTCTTTAGAAAACTGGAAATAAACCTCTCCTTCCACCATCTTCGGAGGTCTGGGCACAAGGACCATCTCAGATATGGGTTGAGAGACGGCACCCACCAGGTCAACAAAGGAAGGCCGCCCAGTGCCAACATCTGCGGCTGCCATGCAGCCTCACATAAAATAAGTTACACTTTGATAACTTATTTATGATTTATGTATAAATGTCACATTCATAATATGAATGTCTTTTTGAGCATGAAACATTTATATAATACATTGAATACTTGCTTAAATGACATAATCAATTTTCATCATTTGAGCATGTTATATAAAATTTTCATTTTCACATGAAGAAAACTTTACAAACGCATGTCTTGAAAAACATTTTCAAGTATAACATGAAAATATAAATTTTGTCGCGAACCCAAAGCCTATGATGGGAAATTACCTTAGTGAAAGTCATTTGTTTCATTTTTATTTTTTGAAAAGGCATAACATTTCTTTGCATGACGTGTAAATGATGGTAGGAATGTATTGAAGGATTTGCATCCTATCATTTCACAAGTATAATTACTCGTTATTCTCATCTCTTCATAGATTACCTGTACCCTATATAGTCTATAAAAAACCAAAACTAATGTAACGAATCAAGTTATTAGAATCATGAGTACTGAGAAATCAGGTGTGTTCCTTTACAAGCTTGGGCTAGTCCTGACGGTGATTTTCTTCTACTGAGATGTCAATTCCCATCGAAGAGAGATCTTGAAGCAGTAAATTTGTGTTCTTGAAATGTAGACCAACAATGCCGACTTCCGCAGCGGCTTCTACATTTTTCAACCTGTGATGGACCCATCATGGAAATTGAGAAAATAATCAAATCTGGTTTTGTACAATGACTCTTGTGACAGGAAGCATTAAGAATACCATAAAATATAAATTTGCATTTTCCAATTGGTCATAACAAGGAAACAGAATATAGGGCTTGTGGATAAGACTAGTGGTATACATCAATTTCTTGCGCTATTTGGTGCAAAATTAAATCTCCTATCCTATGGCAATTTGATATGTCCTACCATGGGTTCAGCTAGGAGACCAGACTAACACAGTTTATACCCGACTGCTCCTTGATGGTCTATCAGTCAGACAAACTATAATAATCCTAGTTAGTTCCCAAACTCCAAAACATCACAATCCCTTTACATGATTTTGATCATACAAAAGATTGAGACAAGAATAACCAAAGCACACCAAATGTATGTAAAAGTAGACATCCCATCACAAAAACAGTCCAACACTAAAAAAAATATTAAGAATACAACCTATCATCGATGAAGATACAGTTTTCCGAATTAACTTCAAGCTGGCTCAAAACATCCAAATAGAAATCAGGATCAGGCTTCCTCTTTCCTGAAACATATGGTAAAAAGGATCATTCTCACAAGTGATGGCAATGTCCATGTAGTAGGTGTCCTGCTCTCTTCATATATGAACATCTACGATTCTACCGGAGAAAATCTTTTGCTTTGGAGTCTTGGACTAAACCAGATCAGCCTCAAAGGATAACAAAAATCCTTCATCTCAATAAGTGAAAAATTTTATTTACAATTAAATGAAGGGTGTTTTTGTAAAATAACCTAAAAACAATTATAAAAGTTTCGTCATTTTACCAAAATACTCCTATTTTAAAATATAGCCGTGAAAAGTGTTGTGTGCCTATCATCACACTTACAATAATAATAATAATAATTCACTCAACAAGATAGCATTGGATGTAGACACATACTCATGCATTATTCAGCCATACAGTCAACACACACACACGAGTGCATTGTGCGTGCGCACGCGGGAGAGAGAGAGAGAGAGAGAGAGAGAGAGAGAGCCAAACCATTGCACATACCATTTATACATGAACAAAATGTCCATGACAAATATCTTGAAACTTTTAACTTGTCCTCAATCATTTTGTACCTACAAAACAAGATTTCTTGAAAAGAGTATCCTCTTAAAATGGATATAAAATCATTATATAAAAATCTTATCGTACCAGATTGGGTAGTTTGTGAAAGCGTGAATTTCATATTTGCTTTGTTTTAAAGTGTGAAGCAATTCTTCAACACCTTCAATGTAGGAATATCCCCTTCTCATACAATTTTTCAGACCTACGACAACATATGAACGTGACCTTCACAAGATCAGCAAGAGTGTTAATAATATGCAGCATGTTCTAGGAGTATGCATTTTAAATTATTGACATAATAAAAAATGTGATTGCTCCTAAGTGGGTCTAAGAAATTCACACACCCAATGAGAATCTGCTCAAAGAGCATGTTGACAAGGAAAAATCACAAACCAACTGAGCTTGGTGATCCTCCAATCAAGTTACAGTCAATAACAAAAGAAAAAAACAATTGAGATAATCATAAAAGCAAATCTCATGATACATAAAACTTGCAATAACCTGGGAAGCAATACATATTCAACAATCACCTCTCAACCGAGACAAATTCAAAAGGGAATTGCATGTGGTACTCTTCTCAGAAACAAAGGGTGGAAAACACTTTTGCAAATTCATGCTCATTCAAACATGTTGACCTTCAAAGGATGCATTGGTAAAACGACAACTTCGTAAGACCTACCCAATCCCAACAATTAAAAAAATCTTTCTGATAGGTAACAATTTGAGAAACTAAGGCATATTTTCAGGACATGTTTTTAACTGTTATATGACCAAACTAAAAGACTCTCAAATAATATTTCCTTGAACAGCTTTCCGAAGCAACAAAATTATATAGTGTTTGATTGATAATTGTATGATGCCCTAGCGTTTCATACTCCCACTATGTAAAGGGAAGAGTTATAAAATATCATTGGAGCACACTGTTGTGCGAAATATTTCAATACTAATTGTATCACCATACCATTTCGAGATTATAATAACAAACACACACACACATATTTGTATATATATTTGAATGGAAAAGGATGCAGGCTTGATTGCTAAGCCTTTCCCCCTTCCTCTGTGCTTCCATTGCAAGGGAGGGTAGAGAACCTTGTCGCTAGGGTGGATTCCCGAGAGGAGTAGAAGGGTGGATCCTCCCCCCAAAAAAAACAAAAAAAACCCAAAAACAATTTGAACCATAATGGCCCTCTCAAGGCATTTTTTGGGATTTTCTTTTTTGTTTTTGTGTAGATCTAGTGGAGTGGACACATGCCAAGATTTTATTGGGCATCTTGATGATTTTAAGAAAAACTGGTTATCTTGAAACCATTAAATAGTTAGATACACTTTTTACCCACAAGCTATTAGGAGTTTTACACTTACGTTTTTAGCTTTAAACCTCTACAAAAATTGACACATTGTAATTCAAACTACAAGGAAATGACAAATAGCACTCTCTGTTCAAGTATGAACACTAAGATGGCGAAAAACAGGTTACATGGTACAGTCTAAACAGAAGTGCTATTTCATAATAAGTGGGGTAGTTGGAGAGTACCACTGTCAGTTTCTAGAAAAGTGTGAAACAACTAAAAAATTTATGGGTGAAAACATATTAAACAATAAATAAATAAAAAACGGAAACCAATACATCCAAATGTAACTCCTTGTCTTCATTTCCCATTCAAAATTCAAAAACCAAAAAACACAAAACAACAAAAGTCAGTCCCAAACAAGCATGTTATTTTTAAACTTATCCTATGATTCGACTACTATTTTTGGGAGTTTATATTGTACTTCTTTTGACAACTTGATTTCTACCTTCAATTACACATCTTTAGGGTATTGTTTTGTCTTCTTGTGTATTTAGGTCTCACATTTATCAATAAAATTTTCAAATTGCATGCCAAAAAGATTTTAAGGAGGCCAGAAAACTATCAATTCCAACATGCACAAGATTTTATGGAGGGGCAAGGAAAGTGTACCAAAATACAATGAGGTTCGGTATTTAATTTTCAATACTCATAAATAAGTGTAACCACATATAGTTTACAATTTGTACCACACATTATATTGAAAGTTGAGGTGGCATCACTGGTAAACCACCCCTTGCCCTACCACCCCAAATATTTAGCATTGTTCTAGTCACATAAGTACTGTAAATCTGTAATAAAGAACGATGAAATCAAAACAAAAGTGGTGATTGCTGCAAAGTAAGAAAAGAAATATTCTCACCAACCTTCTAAATCGAAAGATCTGCCATCTTTAAAAAATATTCTGGAAAGCTCCACCTATATTTTGTAGTAATAAAGATTATATGAAGTACGTAGAAAATGAGAGAATACGTACAAAAATATCAGGAAAATCTCCTGAAGAAATATATGGAAAAGAATCACAATACTAAGCATAAGGAAGTAGGTAATACGCAAAAAGAATAGCTCTTTACGTAACATTTATGCATACATCAGCAGTAAAAATTTAAAGATATAATGAAAGCTAGATCAAATATTGAATTTTCTCTCTTTTCATCTTCAATAGACACGATCAATTTCCTCACATAATGACAAAAAATGGCTATAATGTACCTTGATGAACCTTGACAAGCACTGCTTAGGTTGAGATGGTGGAGATAGGGAAATAAATATAGTATGAAGAGAAAGCTCGATGGGAGAACTTGGGGAGTTTTTCTTTAATACTTTGTGTTTTTGGGCTAAGGCTCTTATATTGAATGGAGATAATCTTCATGATTTGTTTTTAGACTTTTCTAGTTTCTAGCTGGTGTTTTCTCTTGTATACTTCATGTGTACTTAGGCTATGCCTACTTACTTGGTAATAAAATTCTCTTATTACTTATCAAAAAAATATAGTCTGAAGAGAATTAAGTGGCCACATCAACTCACAATTAGATGTCGTGTTAGATAAAGGGTCTGAGTAACTTATTCCATAAAGCTGAAAAAATGATATTACATGGACTCCTGATTCATATTTGAATTTATTATCCAAATGTTAATACATTAGTGCTGTTCTTAGATCCAATTCGACATCTTCACCTGCATTGAAAGTATTGACAAAACTAGTTTTTCGGTGCTTTGATGTTGCAGATTAGGCAGTGTTTTTCTGTGATTATATCTAAAGCCACAATCAAAGAAACCCAAGAGAACATTAAATGTGCTAAAAAATGAAAATATATATATATCACCCAAATTTGTAGTGCGTGTGAACATAGGTTATAATTCCAAGAAATCTTCAATATGAAGAGCCTAATTGCACACTGTCCTATTGCCCCCCACCCCACAAAACAGCCTACTGTATGCTTCTTTTCCTTTAGAACTTACTACAAATGCAACAACAAGAAAAAAGTATAAAGATCATTTCAAAAAGAATGGGAGTCTTATTTTTATACAAATCACTAATAAAGGGTGTCGGAGGTAGTGAAGATCTTAAAAACCATACTTTTCTAAACCAATGACCAGTTATGAGCATACCTCATCAATCATCCCCTTCTCAAACTCAATCCATGCAGTCGGGTGCTTGCATTCTATAAGTTCCTTCAATGACATTCTGAGCATAAAATCTGAATCTGATTATCTTAGTAATAGTATAAACAAATTAATCAACAGCTTTTGGAAGAATTCATCGAAGACAGAATTATCTGAGAAAAGAGTGCTTTTAACCTCAGTTAGGGTGGGACAACGATTATGTGTCAGGTTCTTCTTAGAAGCCTATAAAGAGTCTGTTAGCATCTTAACTCAAATGAGTTACAACATGTAATACCCAGCACCCATGAGTCCAGTAAATTATTTGGGTTGTGATTATTGCCATGCATGATTAATGTCATTGCTCTTACCATTAACAGTTATGCATATTCTTGTTATAGTCACAAAACTATTCTGTAGTAATTCATGCACTTATTTTTGCCTTACCACTAGAGGGATAATTGTCAAACATTTCATTTTATGAGGCCCTCTGATATTTTGTGGTAGTTCTACAAATCCGTTAAAGCACATAACGGTCTATAAGAAGTTTTTGGCTAAATCCGTAGGGGCTGGAGGAACTTCTCGGAAGTGAGCTTGGGGCCATGGAAATTGAAACTCCATTAGCCTCCATAGCCAATTTACAACAACTGAATTACACGATATCAATACAAGACAATGAGCATCATGAAATGTAGAAAATGGCTAAAGTCCCTCTTATAACAAGTCTAATGTCAGGCAAGCAGATGAAATTGAATTCTTTATAAACTTCTAATAAAGTTTCTTTCATTCCCCAGAAAACATATTCAAGCTTATCTCCACTTCAAGCATGTAGCCTCAAACAATTCCCTGGTGCATTTAAGGGCAGCTAAAACTTAACGATACTCGGTCAGTAAACTTCACTCGTATGAATTAAACATTCCTTTTTACGTAAGTAATGAATTCAACTTATTTTACAAGAATATTACGCGTTCATTGCACCCAATAACCATGTCTTCGAAAGTAAACCCGACCGACCCCATCTTGGATCCCAAGAAAAGAAATAAAACTAATTAAACAGAGCCGAGTTTAGTATAAATCCCATTTCTCAGCCCAAAGAACAATGCAAACAACATAATGTTTGAGCAACCAAATAACAAAGAAGAAGAATCACCGGACTCCGGAAACGGGGTCAAAGAGAAAATTGAGTAGATTTGAGTACCCGAAGAAGGCAGGAACGTCGTGGTAAAAAGGATCGCGAACAAGGGT
Organism: Juglans regia; assembly: GCF_001411555.2. Classification (NCBI taxonomy): domain Eukaryota; kingdom Viridiplantae; phylum Streptophyta; class Magnoliopsida; order Fagales; family Juglandaceae; genus Juglans; species Juglans regia. Next base: position 19,703,397 of record NC_049908.1, read on the forward strand.
GTCCATGATGTCAAAGAGCAGTATAGGAAGCCTTCTATTAGTACTTCCAGCTGAGGCAGAGAGAGAGGCATTGGAGCGGACATTTAGGGACATTTTCGCTCGTTTAGGATATGGGTATGCTGGGGATTGAGAGGATTTTAGAAGGAAGGCGGAGACGTTTGGTACTCTAAACGTGAGAGCCATTATCAGAAATGCAAAATGGGCTTGGCAAGCCACATATAAACAACGTCAAAACTCCAATTGAATGAGGAAAACTCGTATGTGGGTGGACTAAACAATCTACTATTCCCACGAGACACCGGTGTCGATTTGTAATTTATATTCAGGAAAGTGCTATTTCTCAAGCTAGGGTTTTTGTTTTTAATTTTTTGTTTTATTTAATAATTAATAATTTTTTATTTTTAAATATGACATAAAATGAAATGAAATAATATAATATGAGAATTTATCTCAATCCTGCCCTAAATCATAAACTATTTTTCGGACTAATGATACCCATTTTCTTTTCAAAATACAAAAATTTCTAACTTTGCACTCCTCTCTATCCTAGGTTCATCCCTATATATATATATATATATATATATATATATATATAATATTTATAATTTTATTTAAAAAAAAACATTTATCTATAATCAGTCGAATGAGTTGACTTATAATCGCCCTAGTCAACTCATATCTAACCCATTCAGTATCCATATTTGAAAATGCAAAACTTTAATTCTATTCTTTCTTGTCATGTTGTTTAACGAGTCATATATGTTGATATTATGTTTCGCAAGCCTGGACAAATCCATGTAGGTAATATTATGATGTGAATATTTTGGAGCTCCCGATAGTATTTCGGTGCTGCTGTACAGTGGCGTTTCGTACGTCTATGGTAGTGAATGGAAAATAAGTGATGTGAAAGTAAAAAGAGATGATACTAAAATTTATATGGTTCGACAATATGCCTACATCCACGGGAGTTTAGGAAGGGAAGTCTCCAATATAATATATCTGTTTTTAATCACTCATGGATCGTCATATCTCACTGTATAGAGAAGGTTGGAACTCTTCTTGTTGAAGGAAATGTATTCCTTGAGGGGCTGCTTGAAGAAGAATATCTGATTAAGGGAGAGCTCGGTCCGTCTGAGAAGTAGAAGTTGTCCATTAGTCTATTGTTCATCAGTCATATGATTTATATATGTACCCATTTGTTACATGTGTCAGCTTCCTTCCTTGGCCTACTTTCTTTCTAGCATGCTCTGAAGCTCCCTGCCATGATATGACTTGTCCCCTTGGCATGTCTGACTTGCTCTCCTTGATCTATTCTTATCTCCCTTTGACATTCACAGCCCATATATCCCTCTTGTCCCCTTTTTGTCCTTTAATGATATCTTGATGGGTTGGGCTAATTTATGGACTATGGGTATTTTTTCCTCTTCACATAACCCCGCTAATTTTTAGCACCATTTTGGAGCTGGAAATTATAAAGAAAATTCATTGTGCTCCTATTTCCTTAACTTTTCTTTCTATTCCTAAGTTTCTTTTCGTTCCTATTTTCTCAATTTTTTTCGTTCATATTTCCTCAATTTTTCTTTGCTCCTATTTCCTCAGTTTTTTGTTTATGCTCCTATTTCCTCAGTTTCTATTCCTTATTATTGGAATGGGCCCAATAATGCCTCGCCAGCGTAGAGCTTGAATGGTGTGGGAGATTGGCTCGTTCGCATAAAGCGCGAGCGCGGAGCTCGAATGTTGTGAGAGATTGGCTCCACCACATAAAGCGCAAGCACGGAGCTCGAATGGTGCGGGAGTTGGACTCGACCGCGTAACAATGCAAGCACGGAGCTCGAATGGTGCGGGAGTTGGACTCGATCGCGTAATAGCGCGAGCGTGGAGCTCGAATGGTACAGGAGTTGGACTCAACCCTATAATAGCGCGAACACGGAGCTCGAATGGTGTGGGAGGTGGACTCGACCGTGTAAAACCCGAGCGCGGAGCTCGAATAGTGCGGGAGGTGGACTCGACCTCGTAAGCCCGAGCGCGGAGCTCGAATAGTGCGGGAGGTGAACTTGACCACGTAAGCCATAGTGCGTAGCTCGAATGGTGCGGGAGGTGGACTCGACCGCGTAAGCCCGAGTGCGGAGCTCGAATGGTGAGGAGGTGGACTCGATTGCATAAAGTGCGAGTGCGGAGCTCGAATGGTGTGGGAAATGGACTCGATCGTGTAATAGTGCGAGTGCGGAGCTCGAATGGTGCGGGAGTGGACGCGATCGCGTAATAGTGCGACCGCAGAGCTCGAATGATGTGGGAGTGGACTCAACTACATAATAGTGCGAGCTCGAATGATGCAGGAATTAGACTCGACTGAATAATAGTGCGAGAGCGAAGCTCGAATGGTGCATGAGTTGGACTCGACCGCATAATAGCACGAGCACGGAGCTCGTGAGAGTCTAGTGACTCATTTTTATGATGGAGATTCCGCTTGATGGAGACTTTATCACTGATGGAGATTTTGCTTGATGGAGATTCTATTCAATGGAGATTTTGTTTGATGGAGATTCTGTTCGATAGAGATTCTGTTTGATGGAGATTCTGTTCGATGGAGATTCTTGCCCGAAGCTCGGCAAGTCATTTAGACTGCGTTAAGAATAGCTATTAGCAGGTCAGGACTCATGGCTCGATTCCTGTGCATTATATTTCGTGGATTGGCACTTATAGGTTGGCAGAGCCCAAGGGCCCTTCTCCCTCACCAACACATCTTATTTTTGCACGAAACTCGGCAAGTCATTTAGACTGCATTGAGAATAGTTGTTAGTAGGTCAGAGCTCATGGCTCGGTTCCTGTGCTTTATACTTCGTGGCCGATCTAGAGACTGGACTTGTTTCTGGTAGGTCGGGCGGTTCTTGACCTTTCACTCCCGGCAGTTTGTTCCAATGATAGAAATAACTTTGTTAGGAGAAACAAAATTTACATGAACTTTGAGGGTAACAAACCTGGAGTTATTATTTAGTCAGGGAGAGTCCGTGCTTGCCTACGCAGTAGTGTAAAGCAGAATAGCGCAGCAGAGCAAAGCAGAACAGCAGAGCCAAGCAGGATAGTCGAGTCGAGCAGGAAAACTGACCGAACAGAAAAAGCCGAACTGAGTAGAAAATCTGAGCCTAGTAGAAAATTCGAGCCGAGTAGAAAAAAAAAGTCTCATGCAAGTTGTGCAATTTTATCAATTTTGTTTGTGCGATTGGTCTAGTCCACCATGGGCTTCATGCGCAAGTGATGTGTCTTCCAGTACATGGCGGATGTAGTTGTGCGATAATTTTTGAGTATGTGCTTCATGTGCAATGGTTTCCGAGCCGAGGGAAGTCCGAGTAAGTGTTTCACGTGCAAGTGAGTCCATATATGTAGTTGCTGAACTAAGTAGTTTGTGCGTATGGTTACCTCGAACTGGGGAACCCGTGCAATGTTATGCTCCCATGCGGTGATCTCCGAACAATAGATTTCCATAAAGGTGAGTTTGAGTAGGTCGTCTAGTGACTTCTAAGCTGAAGGATCCGAGTAGGTAGTTACCGAACTGAGTAGTTCGTGCATGTGGCTACCTCTGTGTAGTTTTACCAAGTCGAGGAACCCATGTAGGTGGTTACTGAGCTGAGGAGCATGTGTGGATATTCCGGGAAGGTAGGTTTTCCTGCATGTATTTTACCAAGCTGAGGGAATCCCTGTCTTGTAGTTACCGAGTTGAGGGACTCCGTGCAGGTATTCCGAGCTGAGTTTTTGAACTGAGGAGCCCGTGCGTTTTGTTCCAGAGCTGAAGGATACGTGCATATATTTACCAAGCTGGGGGAGTCCGTGCATGTAGTTTTCCGAGCAAGTGGGTAACTCCGTGAATGTATTTCATGTGCAGGTGTGTTTCCGAGTGGAGGGTAGCCCTTGTAGGTGCATCACCAAGCAGTGGATTTCCCATGAATTTTGTAGTTACCGAGCTAAGGAACCCCGTGTAGGCACATTACAGAGCTAGGTTTCCCATGCTTGTAGTAACTAAGCTGAGGGAAGTCTGTATAGGTGGTTACCGAACTGAGGAGCCCGTGCATGTTGTTGCCTCCATGCATGTATTTTTCCGAAACCCCGTGTAGGTAGTAGCCGAACTGAGTAGTTCGTGCATGTGGTCACCTTGAGCTAAGGGACCCGTGCATGTAGTTTGCTGAACTGAGTAGTTCGTGCATATGGCTACCTCTGTCTGTGTAGCTTTGCCAAGCTGAGGAACCCCGTGTAGGTGGCTACCGAGCTAAGGAGTTCATGCATGTGTTACCGGGCAGGTGGGTCTTCATGCTAGTGAGTGATGCTGAGGAGATGACTGTCATGGTCGTGGCAAATTATGCCGATGGTCATTGTGGCTGTTGGTTGTCGCCACTGTCCACCGTGCATGATCCGAGATCATCTCAGGTGCATAAAATCGTGCACTCGTAGATGTGTTTTGCGCGCGGCCACCACAAGAGGTGGTCACTGAGGCGGTCACAGAGGTGGTCAGCGGACCACCTAGTTGTCATCGTAGTGCCCATTGTGCCATGATAGTTTTTGGGCTAAGCCCCTTGTCCCACACAGGTTGACCACGCGACTTATTCGTCAGGGCTACCTTCCCTTAGGGGAGGAGGATGGTTGCCACCAGAAACTGCCAGCAAGCCACTTAGTGGCCTCCAGCAGGCGTGTCGGGCTTGCGGCTAGTTGTCGCGGGCCCATCAAATGGCAGAGACGTCGTATGGAGCACCCTGCTCTGCCCCTGGCGACTGGGGCAAGCTGGTCGGAGATAGAAACTTCCGACGGCCTCAATAGTGGCTGCCAGAAGGTGAAGTGGCTCACGACTAGCAGCCATGAGCCTTATGGTCTTTGCAGGGTAATATCCCGTGGTGGCCCGTGCACGACATGCACGACCTTTGTGTTAGGGACCTCGATCTAGTCCCTAAACATTGGGTTGTCCTCGTCTTGGTTCTCCTTGTGATGACTGATTGTCTTAGTCCTCTTGCTTGGACTTTGAACAATAATGACAATGTATGATGGTAATGATGAGTTCATAGGTTGATGAAGGTATGGTGTTTAGTGGCGTAATGGTAATGATGATGAGTTCAGGTGATCTAAGTGATGAATATAGGTGTTTGATGCCAAGTGGAACGGCTTGAAGGTTGCCCTTGATGTTGGGGCCTCTTGGATGATGATTAGGGTTGGTATGGTGAAGTGTAGTTAGTATTTTGTGTGGTGGCTAAGGATGATTTCGAGATTGGGAAGAGATGGACTGGGGTTGGAGTCTAGGATGAGATGCTAGAGTTTGGAAATGATGTGAAAGAATGAGGCTAGGGTTTGGTGGCTAGGGTTGGAAGGTGTTTGAATGAGTCTAGAGTTGCTCATTGACTTTAGGGATTGATTAAAGATAAGATGAGGAAGATAGGATTTGGATAAGGTAAGTGGATGAAGATAGATGGTGTTTGAATGAGTCTAGGATTGTTCCTAAAGTTTAGGGTTGTTCCTAGAGTTTAGGGATTTGGAGATGGAAGATATGGTTTGAATATGGTAAGATAGGATATGGATATAGCAAGATGTTGTTAGTCTTTGTTTCACTTGAGTGATTCTAGGGAATAAGAGATTTTAGGGATTAGATATGGTAGATGGAATTTGAATATGGTAAAATGGCTAGGATAAAATAAGGAAGGTAAGATTTGAATGTGGTAAGAGGTTGGAAGTCTTTGGTTAACTTGGGAGATTCTAGGAATGAGAGATTTGAGGGATTGAGTGATTCTAGGAAAGTTCCTAGAATTAAGGGATTGGCTAGGATTTTGGAAAAATAGAGATGATTGAGGAAAGATTTCTAAGTGGTAGGAATCTATCAAGGAAAGATAGGATGTTGGTTTTGGTAAGTGAAGAAGGTCTTAGTTGACTAGAGTAATTCTAGGGAATGAGTGATTGGTGAGATTAATTGAGCGACTAGAGGGATGGAGAGATTTAAGGGATAAGAGATGGAATAGAATTTGAATGAGTCAACTTCCCTAAAATTAAGGAAGTTGCCAAGTGAGACTCTTGAGGGATGGCTAGGGTTAGGATTCCTAGAGTTTAGGAAATCTTATGGAAGGCTAGGGTTACCAAATAAGGCAAGATTTGTGTATGGCAAGATGGAGGCTTAGTGGATTTCGACTAGGGCTAATGGCTATGATGGATGAAGGTAAAAATGAGATATGGACAACTATGGCAAACACTATAGTGGTCAAATTACAGTGTATGGATAGATTGAATGGGGCAATGGAAATATATGGTTGAACAAAATGGATGACAATATGGAAGAACAATATGGTTGAACAAAATGGAAGAGTATGGATCAAAGGATGAATAGACTCAATGAAGGAATATGAATATTGTTTTTGGTTTATATGAATATTTTGATATGTAAGACAATATATGAACATCAAGAAAAATGGATGAACACGTATGAACATTCAAGAACACAATGATGAATAACTTCAACACCAATTCAAGAATGCACAAAGATGAATGGACTCAACAAAGGAATATGAAGACTCTTTTTGGTTTATGTGGAGATTTTGATATGCAAGAAAGTATAGATGAACAAGTTATGAAATCTAAGAACAATGAAGGAACACAAAGATAATAAAAAAATAAACCAATCAACTTTGATTCACGAATTGCACAAAGATGAAAGGAAATCTCATATATTGATAGATAAGCGATTCGACATCTATTCACGAATTGCAAGGTGTTGAATCAAGGATAGATAAATGGACAACACCTATTCACAAATTGCAAGGTGATAATCATCTCTCAAGGGATTCATGAATTGCACCCTAAAGAGCTCAAGTGCCAAGCACTGAAGAGATGATCTCAAGAACAATAGTCTACCCACTTAGGAAATTTGCCAAAAGATGTAAACTAAATGTCTAAGGGTCCTATTTATAGAGCTTACAAAGTAGAAACCCTAATTGGTCCCTTGATAAATAAAATAAATAAATAAATAAGTGATAGTGGCGTGGGGCCCATAGGGGCCCACAACATTGGCCCTTGGTAGCCTAAGCTGGCCCATGGCATCTCAGCGGCTGTGTCAAAGGGCTGTCCTGGCTAAAACATGGCATGGTCAAGTGGGAAAATGTGAGCCATGTTCTAATTGACCCGTGCCATTCTTGCAATCTTCCTAAGACATACACTAGACCCCTAGGGAAGTCCCCCAAAGCTAGTCTTGACCCCAGTAGTGGCCCATTCTTGGCTACCCATGCATGCCTAGGACCATGTCCTAGGGCATTTTTTGATGGGTCTTGACACTTTGGTTCTGATGACCGCAACGGCCATGGCAAAAAATGCCGGAAGCTGGTGTGGTGGCCCGGAGTTCTCGCCAGCTGCTCTTAGTCGCACACGGCAGCATTGGATGCCGCTCGGGTGCACAGGACGTGCACCCGTTGGTTCTCTATGCATGGCACGCATGCATTGACTGTTCATGCGTGGCACTATGCACTGTGCATCTAGACAATCATTTATTGTATGTGCCTCTGCATAAATCATGTCCCCGAGCCTGGAAAGTAAGTGGCTCGATTACTTGGGCTGCAAGTGTTGTGTTCTCTAGACGACGCAGAGTTTGCTCGCCCAGTGTTTAAACTAGTTTAATAAAAAATAAAAGTAATGAAATATGGAGTACTTATCTAGAAGATGCTTCCTTCATCATTCGGAATTTATTCAGTGCACTGAAAATCATCATTTTTCTACCTTTATTGCGCTCTTCTTCTATGTTATCACAGACTGTTTGTCAGCTCTTCCTTCCATTACTTCAGTTTGTTATTCTTCACTTCACGAGGTCTGAAAGTGTATTGTTGCCGGCCTACGAAGGACACGCTAGTTATGGGACAATAGAGATCCCACAAACAGCGCCATTGTTGATGTCGTGTTTCGCGGGCCTTGGCAAATCCACGTGGGCAGTGCCACGATGTGACTTTTTTGGATCCCCCGACAGTGTTCCGGTGTGGTTGTACTGTGGCGTTTCGTACGTCCATGGCAGTGAATGAAAAATAAATGTTGTGAAAGTAAAAAGATATGACACCAAAATTTATGTGGTTCAGCAATATACCTACGTCCACGGGGGTTTGGAGAGGGAAGTCTCCAATACAATATATCTGTTTTTAATCACTCATGAATCCTCATATCTCACTGTATAAAGAAAGTTGAAACTCTTCTTGTTGAGTGCGATGTCTTTCTTGAGGGGTTACTTGAAGAAGAAGATCTAATTAAGGGAGAGCTCGGTCCGTTTGAGAAGTAGAAGTCATCCATTAGTCTATTGTTCATCAATCTATATGCTTTATATATGTACCCATTTGTTGCGTGTGTCAGCTTCCTTCATTGGCCTACTTTCTTTTTGGCATGCTCTGAAACTCCCTGTCATGATATGACTTGTCCCCTTGGTGTGTTTGACTTGCTCCCCTTGATCACTTCTTATCTCTCTCTGACATTCACAGCCCCTACATTCCTTTTGTCCCCTTTTTGTCCTTTAGTGATATCTTGATGGGTTGGGCCTAATTTATGGGCTATGAGTACTTTTTTTCCATTCATATAATTCTGTGAAGGGGAAAAATACACTAGCCCATAAATTGGGCCTAGCCCATCAAGATATCACTAGGGACAAAAGAGGGGGACAAGGGAGATATAAACGTTGCAAATGTCAGTAGGGAAGAGGGAGACAAAAGAGATATTAGGGCTGTAAAGTGTCAGAGGATTAATGGGAGAAGGCAAAGGGTTCACGAAAGGGAGATTTGCCAACTCAAGGCAGGCTGGCATGTACAGTAGGCGGTCAGGCAAGCCTATAAAAAAGGATGTCCAGACAACATTGACGATAACTAATAAAATGGAAAAGTCAAGAGACAATCAACAGACAAATTAATCGATGGAAATATACAGATAGGAAGAGCTCCAACATTCTCTATACAGTGAGATGTGAGGATCCATGAGTGATTGTAAACAGATATATTATATTGGAGACTTCCCTTCCCAAACCCCCGTGGACGTAGTCATATTGCCGAACCACATAAATCTTAGTGTCTATCTCTCTTTACTTTCTCTGTACTTATTTTTCATTCACCACCATGGATGTACTAACCGGAACACTGCCGGGAGTTCCGCGTGGATTTGCCCAGACACGCGAAACACGACATCAACAATATAAATTATTACCAGCCCTACCTATATATCCCAAATTAGATTATCTATAACTGATTAAACCATTAAAATAATATTTTTAATATTTCTTTGATGTTTTTTTATATTTTACATATTTAATAGTCATATTTCAAAATTTAACGGTCATGTTTTTAAAACTCAATAGTTTTTTTATTTTTTGAAACATTAAAACTCAATAGTTAGATTTGCTATTTTATCTATCTTTCATATATAGATCGTTATTTCTAAAGGTAACTTTTATATAATAGTCATTTTCATCTAATGGCAATTTTAAATACATATCAAGTCATAAGAGGCTGTAAATTTAAATTTACATCATTTCATGACATGTATTCAACTATTGAATATGAATAGACTACCATTCATAAAAAATATATATTTATATGTTGATCATATATATTTATATAAAAAGTCTAAAGCTTATAATATAATTAAATTCAAGAATATTAATAGACTAATAATCTATTAAAGAATAAGATTAATAGAGTAATAATCAATTATATGTACACACCTTTTAAAAAAAAATTTATATGTACACTACACATCATAATATCACTACCATACACTTTTTTTTAAAGAAGGACGGTACCTCCATGTATTATTAAAAAAACTCTCACTCTGGCGGAGGAATCACCATAAATACATCAATAAAAGTCTCCCAAAAAAATTCCCAACAAACATCCAAAGCCTCCTATCATCTAACATAAGGTAAACACACTCTATCCATACGTATAAGACCCTCAAGTCTACCCAAACCAATCTCCTCTCCAACAAAATCCCAAGTCATGCCACTCGCCAATGTTTTGATAAAAAATCAGCTACCATATTAGATTCCCTAAACAGATGTTTAAAATGAACGTTTAGAGAAGAAATAATAGTTTGTGCTTCCTCCCAAAAATCTCACATATACCAATATTTACACGTCCCTGTGATAAACCAACACACCACAACACTAGAATCCGACTCAACCAGCACATCTCTGAGCCCCAACTGTTGACAAAGATGAAGACCATTCACAAAAGCTCTACATTCAACAATAGTATTTGTCATCTGGCCATAGCAATGGGCAAATCCCCCAAGAACCCTCCCTTGCACATTTCGAATCACGCGCCCCCCCGCCCCCCCGGCGAATATGGATTGCCAAATGAACAACCGTCTACATTGAGTTTTGTGATGTAGATGGCGGTTCATTTGGCAATCCTTACTGTAATGGTCATCGATGGGCAGTTTAATTCCCTCAGTATTCTCAAATCATGCTCACCCACTGTTTTGAATGATCTCATGGATCCCGAGATATCCAAAATAATAGGACTGTACAGAAACTGACGCCACGGGCCGCCCACTGACATGAACCCACCGGGCTTGTCAGGAACCAGCCGAAATTGGTGGAGAACCGGTCGGTGTGCGGTGGCAATTTCAAGAAATTGACATTCAGCAGTTTGGTCCCAGTTTGAAGCTGGACCGGACTGCTGAATCGATCGATATAATAAAATCTTTTTTTTTAATATACCCTTATCGAAACGACGCCGTTCCACTTAAGTTTAAGTGGAACGGCATCGTTTTAATTAATAAGTATTACAACAGATAATGGAAACGACCTTGTTTGCATTAAACCAAACGACGTCGTTGTATTAAGGACGTAAGAAAAAAATAATAAGTCTGAAACGATCTCATTCCACTTAAACTTAAGTGGAACGGCGTCGTTTCGAGATGAGTCTTCTTCTCCCTGAATTTGATCTCTGCAACTCTCTCTCTATCTCTTCTCTGTAACTCTCTCTCTCTCCTATGCAACTCTCTCTCTCTTAGTCTCTCTCATTATTCTCTTAGTAGAACCGCCAAAGAACCGACGCCGACCGAGAACCGCCTCGATCAGTATCCTCCTCCCCATCGACCGGTTACGGTCAATGCCTCCCCCATTTTTCCAGACGTCGATCAGCGTTGGTTTTGCCCAAAAACTGCGCCGACGACATCAGTTTTCACCCCTACAAAATAAAACCTTTTACTATCCGAATGATGCTCTTCTAGTCATACTTCACATCTTCCATACGCGCCGCACATCTAACTTTCCAAAGGGCCCATGAAATGAGAATGTGACTAATACCACGGAGCCAACGAACCTGTGAGGATAAAGAAGCCCGACATCACCAAACATTTACAACATCTGTCCATACTCGAGTATTTGATAATCGAACAACAAATATTGCCGCAAAAAAATCCCAAACCTTCATTGGTCTCTCACCATCGCAAAGAACATGATCCAAGGTCTCAAGCTAGTTAGAAACGCAGCAATGGCACTTAGAAACCATCGAGATACCAATCTATTAAATAACATCATCAACCGAAATAGCGTTTTGACGTGTTCGCCAACACAAAAATGACATCTTCCTAGGAACATGATCCTGTCATAACCATTTCTTCCGAGAACAAATATTACCATGAGACCAAATAAGTTGCCAAGCCGACTTAGTAGTAAAAATCCCATCCACCTTGTGCTACCATACCAGCACGTCCCTCCCCTCCCTAACTCGCACGTTAGAGTGAAATATTTTCTGCACCATTGGATCATCAACCAATTGTCAAGCCCCCTCCAAATTTCATTCCAAACCCAACCATAAATTATGTACAAGCAATTTGGGATCACCCACAACAGGCAAAAAATCTACAATCGGCCCTCACCAAGCCAATTATCAAACCAGAAATTTACAACCTCCTCTCGTACTAGCCATTTCGAGTTCCTTAGCATCAAAGGCAATACTTCCAAAAAAATTTTCCAAAAATAGGAGCCCTGTAATGTCAACCCAAGCGCAACAACATGACCATCCCCAACATGTTTTTAACTAAAAAAATCAGACCATAAGGAGCCACCCGAAAGTAACTTCCAAGAGAATTTCAAAAACAAAGACTTCCAGACCTCTGCAAGATCCCGAATGCCTAGCCCTCCTTCTTCCACCAGAAGACAAATACAATGCCATGAGACCCATGTTCTTTTCTTAGTTTCCACACTTGGCCCCAAAGGAAATTCGAAAAAATTCTCTTCAACCTACCAAAAATCCCTTTAGACAAATTCATCGCTGACAACAAATGTATGAGCATACTATTGAGAACATGCTTAATGAGAATTAATTCCCCGCCAAAAGAAAGTAACTTACTCTTCCAACCCGCCAATTTCTTTTGCACTTTTGCCAACAAAGGATCAAACATATTGAAAGTCATTCTCCCAATGTAAAGTGGCATCCCCAAATACACATAAGGCCAAGCTCCTACAAAACCCGAAATTTGCATCAGCTGTCTCTTTCGATCATAGGCAAAAATTTTGGAGAAAAAAATAGAGAAAAAAACACTTTCATACCTCCGAATGACCCCAATCCAATTTCGAATAGAATCCTTGCACCATTTGTAAAAATCAGAAGATCATCTGCGTAAAGCAAATGAGAGACCCGAACTCCCCCATTAGAATTAAAACCCTTCACTTTTCCCAACTGAAATTCCTGATGATGCATATGAGAGAGCAATTATTTTGACAATATAAATAAATATGGCTAAAGAGGGTCCCCATGACGAAGACCACAAGACGGCTTAAAGAAACCCTTACTACAACCATTCAGCATGACAGAAAAATCTGGAGAGGAAATGGAGCTAAATATCAATGACCTCTACCTTTCTGAAAAGCCCAAACGCCGTAACCCTTCCAACAAGAACCTCCAATTCACTCGGCCATAAGCCTTAGCCATATCAGTTTTCATCATAACATTGCCCCCTCTAGTCTTCCGATTTATACCATGAACAAGTTCTTAAGCAATAGCCATATTTTCAAAAATACTTTGACCCCGAATAAATGCAGCTTGCTCTGATGAAACAATGCCCCCAATAATTGGTGCCAATTTAAAACCATGATTTTAGCCATGATTTTATAGACTACTGAACACAAACTAATAGGTCAGAAATGACCAAAGCCCTCCGACACGTCAACCTTCGGAATCAAAACAATGTTAGTCTCACCAAAAAAATTAGTCAAAGGAGTACCTTCAAAAAATTCCTTCGCCATATCAAATAGATCTTGTTTCACAACCTCCCACGCAAGAATAAAAAAACTTGCCAAGAACCCATCTAGCCCAGGACTACTATCCTGAGGAATAGACCACAAGGCCACTTTTACTTTTTCAATGGATGGAGGCGCACATAACAGATCATTATCTCTTTCGGTAACAACAGGTTCTAACAAACGGAAGCAATCTTCGTTCACGTCTACTGGTGTTGCCGAGAGCAATTCCTAGAAAAATGAAACTGCCGCATTATGTACTTCTTCAGTTGATCGTAACTGAGTCCCATCATTAAGCTTCATGCAATCAATCAATGTGTTCTTTTTTTTTTTCACCCGTAAGGAAGCATGAAAAAATGCTAAATTTGAATCTCCATCAGATAACCACTTGATTCTTGATTTTTGGCATCGTAAAATCTCCTCACGGTGAAGCCATAGCAAGTACCGCTGCTTGCACAACAGCAGCAGCTCTCTCCCGCTCCTTTGAAAAATCAGCACAAAGCACTTCTTCTAACTCCATAATTCTTGACTCAACATTTTTAATCTCCAGTTCAATTCTCCCAAATGTTTCAATATTCTACTTTCTCAAGACTTGCTTCAGGCATTTCAGCTTATCACTCACTCTCACCATAGCACAACCCTCAACCCCTTGATTCCAACACTCCCAGACCAACAGTAAAAAGCCTTCGTGAGACCCCCACATATGTTGAAACCGAAGATATTTAACCCCACTCCTCCTCTTTTTCTCCAAATAAATTATCATAGGACAATGATCCGAAGAAGTTCGCGGAAAATATTCCATATGCGAATCTTCAAAAGCATTTAGGATCAATGAATTCAGCAAGACCCTATCCAATTTAGCCCAAATCCTCATTCCCCCGAGTCTACCATTACACCAAGAAAAATTTTTCCCCTGAAGGGAGCTCAATTAAACCATAATCTTGGATGCATAAATTAAACTCCTCTCTTGCCCGAGAGGCTCTCAACAAACCCCCGACCTTCTCCTCATCACAAGGAACAATGTTAAAATCACCACCCACAAAGCACAGCCAAACACCCGCATCTAGAGCACATAAATACTCCCGCAACTCCCTACTCTTCCTCTAAAAACAACATGCATACACTATGGAAACCAAAACCCTCACATTACCATTCACAAACCATCCAGACAAGGCTTGATCTGGCATGGATATGAGCTCAAACTCCAAACTATCATCCCAAAACAACAAACTTTACCCCCAACTTCAGCATTATTCGAGAAATTTGATAGGTGCAACCACCTAGCCCATCGCCGACATTTATTAAGAAAAAGAAAAGGTTCTAAAAAGGCCACCATGAACAGTCTATTTTTATTCATAATACGCCGAAGCCTACTCTTTGACGAAAGAATTCCCCCTAATATTCCAAATAAGAATCTTCATAATAATTAAAAAAAAAAAATGGACCGAGTCCTTCTATCCATGATAGCCAATGGTTCTTTTTTCTTCACTCCCCTTAATCGCTTCAACAGAATATTCAACTCCAAGTCGGTATCAAAACAATTGCTAGCAACCTCCTCCACTTCTTCATCCAGGTCTCCCTCAGACAAAGAACACCATTTGCTAATCCCACCATCATCTCGACCTCCCCCCACATTAGCCAAACGAGACAATTCAAATTCAAGCACTTCATCCACCACTTTTAGTGAGCTCTGTGGTGACACTACCCTATCATCCCACCCTTCAGTAGCAGCCTTTGTATCCGAGGCCTCCTCAGAAATTTCAAACCAACTGACTGACCCTTTGCTATTCAAGGTCACTTCTACGTTTCGTCCCCCAGATAATTCAGCAACAACATCCTACAAGCTTTCACCTCCCTTTTCTTCCTCAAATTGTCTCTAAGTCTGAGTTCCCCCCTTTGAGTCCACACAAAGAACTTCCAATGCAGTCATCTCCACTACCGGTCGACATTGATTAACACCATTTAGAATATCCTCCTAACGCCTTGCAGAAAACCGTTCCATATCCATCGTCGCTTCTTCATCAATATTTTTATTCCCTACAACCTCTAGCCTCACCTTTGTCCTCACTTCTTCTGTATATTTATTCCCCACTACTTTCCACACCTTCTTAGCCCTCTCACACCCACGCTCATCCTTCACAATCCAAATTTATCTGTGTGATGTCGACGTCCACACTGGCTCTCCTCATGCCCCTGTCTTTTACATAAACAACAAAACAGAGGAAGGCCTTCATATAAGACCTTCTGATGATGGCTAGACGGCATTCCTAGAACCCCCAACCATAAAGCATTCTTCAGAGGTTTTGATACATTTAATTCAACGCAAATGCGAGGCTGAGTCACACATGCCGTTGCATTATCCTGATTCAAATACCACCCAAAACCTCCACCAATCGTTCTCAACATAGACTCATGGAAAAAATTCGATGGCAATCCTGGAAGAGATAACCGGATTGGAACCAACGACGAGTCTTTTTCCTCAACAAACTCCAATGTCCAATGAAAGACTCGATACGGTGCCCCCTGCAATCTCAAAATTTCCCCGAGCCATGACAGAAATAAAATCATCCTCATTTGATAACCGAACAAGAATATTCCAAGGGTTCTTCAATTGCCCAACGACATGCATGACTCTCAATCCCCAATGAGATTTGATGAAGTCGTGTACATGATCCAGTGAAGGCCACCTTCGCAAGAATTTCAATACCACATAGAAACAAAAAGGCGCAGACGATTTGTTGATCTCAGCTCTGAAAAAAGGAAAAACATTTCTCCATCTGAAAAATTTTGAATCTCTTAGGGGGATATAAACCTCAGGAAGAACTTGAAGTCGATCCATCACAACATCTGCAAAGCCCCTTCCAACACCAACACTCGAAGGTCTACCCACTCTCCTCTATAGATTCGTTGTCATCCACTGATCAGAAACCACTAGACCACCATCATGCCCATCCCGCGAAGCCATGAGGCTTGTGGCTGGGGCCATCGCAGCCGTAATCACCTACCAGGGTTGAGAGAAAATTTTTTTGGGTGCCACGTTAGCACTTGATTAAAAATATGCTCATCATATATCACTATCATACATATTATATATATTAGGATAAATGAAACTTGATAGCTAATATTAAAAGTTATTTAGAAGTATGACTACTAGCCATCTAAACTAACCCTTGACGTAGCACTATCTATAGTACAACATAATTTATTAAAAAAATTAAAAATATATTTATATCTTCTAAACAAAACAGAATCTAAAAATACAAAAGGGAAAGATTTACTCTAGGTTTTCTCTATTATTTTTGTGTTTTTGTTTTTAATTTTTTTAATAAACCACATGGCACCATGTGGTAGTGCCCCTTCAAGCAGGTCATATGAGCGTTAAGTTTTAGATGACCAAATAGAATTATTCAAAATTATTTAATCATCAATCTTGTACAAGGTATTCGAAGTCGAACTTTACAAATCGTTTAGTTACACAACACAAATTATCTAATCTTATTTCATCTCATCTAATTATTGCAACACTTCCAAACTCATACAAAATACAATGAACAATTCAAATATTTCAAATCTCAAAATAAAAATAACATTAAAAAAGTTTATTCTAAGAATATTTTATTCAATTTTCAACTTTTATCTCATCTGCATAACCAAACAAGACTAATAATTTATTAAAATTTTACGTTGAGATATGAGGTATTCATATGATAAGATGAAATCAGAACATTTCCATTTGACTGAACCAATCATGTCTTATTTATTTATCGGTAAAATAAAAGAGAAATTAATATATAGAAAGCTCTAATAAATAATCTTTTATAAATTTTCAGCATTAAATCTATCATTAAAACTCACATTAAGGGCAAAACCTGGCAAGATATGAACATTTATTGCATTGGTTTTGCACAGATAAGATTGACAACGCAACAAGAAGTATGGAATTGCTTAATGTCTTTACATAAAATCTTAAATTACAGGTAGCAAATATTTTATAATAAATGGGAAGCTTTAAATTAAATTCAAATTCACTATAAGTAATATTTTTTTGTACTTTCAACCGGTGGTGAAATTAAGAATGTTGGGCTGACATCTCCCAGAAGACTTGGTGATTGAAATTCTGTCGACGCTGCTAGTAAAATCGTTGATGCAATTTAAGTTTGTGAGTAAAGTGTTAGGAACCCTAAGTTGGAACTAAAGTGATGAAGTCAAAGTGAGAAAGGGTTATGAGTTCAATAGGTCGAAGTGAAAAGATTTGAAGTCTTCTAAACTGGGAACGACGTCGTTGAAGATGGATGAAATTCAAAAATAAGTTGGGACTCAAAGCTCACTATTTTGGGAGTGGAGAGCTACTGTCTTTTAGCTTTTTTAATTAGCAATTGTCATTTATTTCATATTGTAAAATGCTACATTTGGGGGGTTGTCCCAAACGGTGCACTTTAGTTCTGTTATTTCCATTCCTGCTTTGTATGTAAGTTTATCAAATGGGCAAGAGTTAGTTAAGGGAAATGGGGATATAGGAGAGATGGGGAGATCAGAAGAAAATGATCTAGAGTCTTCTTGTATCTAGAAACAATTTGGAGAAGGGACACCTCAAATGTTCCCAACATGACAATACAATTTTCTTTTGAGGATTTTTATCAAACACCTACTTTGCATCCATTTTCTTACAACTTACAACGTTTGGTTTCTTGTTTCTTCACCATTTTACATCACAAGCAGACTGTAGTGTATCAACTGGGAAGGTTCTTAACATAAAGCCTGGTATGCTCTCATCAGAAACCCTCATTTCATCACAAAATACCACACTTTCGTCATTTCTGATCACAATCGCAATCACAATCATCAAGTCATCCTTGAGCATTGGCGAGTAACAACTACCCCACGTTTCTCCATGCACTCTAACGACACCCTAGAGTTTTCCGGTGACATACATCTCGTCCCACAATTGTTCTCAGAAGATATTAACCCAATACTTTTCTTCGATTCCTGTAATGGAATAGATTGTGGTGTTGGTATTGCTCAAGAGCAGGCTTGAGAGATAGTGTTTTGGAATTTTGCAACCAGAGAATCTAAGAGGTTTCCGTTTGTTCCTCGCCTACCTAATTTTTGCCCCACGTTTTTTGATTTCGGCATTGGTATTGATCTCAACACCAATGACTTCAAGGTTGTTAAAATCATGCACTTTGATTCTCTAAAGCATTACCAAGTTGAGGTATACAACCTTACTACTGATTCTTGGAGAGTGATTGATGCATCCCTCAACATATTAAGTGGCGAACAAAATGGTGCACTTCATTAAGTGAATAACGGCTTGAAAGATTAAACAGTGCGTTGAAGGCATTAGTGATACGATGCAGTTTGCCGTTAGGAGAATAAGAGTCAAAGGATGTTGTTCTGCCAATACGTTGTAGTTTTTGTATTCTTTGTAAAGGAAACTAGTATAAGAGCCTCGAGGGAACTCTGATCAATTTTATCTCTGAAGTATTGCAGTTGATGTATGGGAGGTCGAAGGATCCTCAAAAACCTTGTCCAAGAATTAATACAAGTGATTCTTAGGTTTCTTTTCCGTCTCTTTTCTCTGTTTTTTTGCATTAGATTGATTCTATTCTGGGTGTGTGGCATTTCCTTCTTGTTCTTGGTACTTTGCAACATAAGTCTTGATAGTTTAAGGTGACTTGTTTTCAAAGTTTATGGCTGCAAAATATATTTTCCTTGATATATAGTTATTTTCATTTAACTAATAAAACACTTAATTGTTTCCAATAATAGTTGACTATCCTTGTTCTATTTTCTAGGCATTCAAGGAGAAAATTTGGTCTTTTTGAAAAGCACAAGGATTATGTCGAGCCGCAAGCGGGCACAAGTTTTTCACAAAAAGGAGCAAACCATGCTTTTTTCTTGATGTTTAGCTGGTACATAGGCTAAATATATATATATATATATTATATTTATATATATGTATGTATGTTAACGACTTTTTATTCTGAACATATTTGCACGACAAAAACTTAGGGAGAAAGTTGATTTCATAAACCCATATGAGTTTTGACTTCCGGAAGATGAAAGCAAAAGTTGTTGATGGAGCCCACAAATTAGAGTAACATGTGAATGAATTCTAATGCTTTAATGTTTTGGCTTCTTAACTGTGAATTGTAGTTGATTTGTAAGCTTCTGTAACAGGAATGAGACAAACAAATACACTAAGGAAGAGTTTTTGCTTATGAAGACCCAAGATATGTGATATATTCTTCAGAAATTGCAGAGTGAGAAAAAGGTAGATGAATACTTTTACTGTAAAACTTATAGTTTTTAGATTACATTTGTTTTCAAGTAGGTTTTAATTATGGATTTTCATTGTCCAACGAAGAAATTTGAAAAACTCATTGCCGTTCTGCACTCTCTTGATAGTCAATTATCTAATAGACACATTTACTATGCTGAAAACAGGTTTGAAGTTCCTAAATTATAATTATTATTTATAAGGAAAATGATTTACCTACAACACATTGTACAACAATGTGTTAAATAAGGGGTATATTTGTAAAATCATCTTATAAAAGTAAGATGATTTTACAAATATACCCCTTATTTAACACATTGTTGTACAATGTGTTGTACAAAATGTTGTAGGTGTATCATTACTCTATTTATAATACCTTCATTTCTCTTATTTGCAATTTTTACAAATGACATTGTTATTTTAGAAAAAGAGAAAATAAAATCTCATGCTTTCAATAACACTTCACTTGGTCAAATATGCAAATAAGGGATATGAAGGCATTACAAATAATAATTATAATTTAGGAAGCTCAAACCTGTATTCAGCATAATAAATGCGTCTATTAAATGGTTGACTATCAAGAGAAAGCAGAACGGCAATAAGCTTTTCAAGTTTCTTCATTAGACAGTAAAAATTCATAATTAAAACATACTTGAAAACAAATGTAATATAAAAACCATAAGCTTTACAGTAAAAGTATTCATCTACCTTTTACTCACTCTGCAATTTCTGAAAAATATATCTCATATCTTAGGTCTTTATAAGCAAAAGCTCTTTGTTAGTGTATTTGTTTGTCTCATTCCTATAATAGAAGCTTACAAATCAACTACAATTCACACTTAAGAAACCAAAACATCAAAGCATTAGAATTCATTCATATGTTACTCTAATTTGTGGGCTCCATCAACAACTTTTGGTTTCATCATCCGAAAGTAAAACACATCTGGGTTTCTGAAAGCATCTTTCTCCCTAAGTTTCTATCGAGCAAATATGTTCACAATAAAAAATAGTTAACATATATATATATATATATATTTAGCCCATCTACCAGCTAAACATCAGGAAAACAACATGGAGAACTTTGAAACTTTACCTGCAAAGTCTGCTCTTTTTGTGAAAAACTTGTGCCCGCTCGACATAATCTTTGTGCTTTTCAAGACGACCAAATTTCTCCTTAAATGCCTTGGAAACAATTAAGTATTTTATTAGTTAAATAAAAATAACTATATATCAAGGAAAATATATTTTGTACCCGTAAACTTTGAAAAAAAATCACCCTAAACTATCAAGACTTATGGTGTAAATTGAAAATTTTGGTAGTTTGGCGTACAAATTAGAAAAAAAAAAAATATTTAGAGTTCATTTTGAAAAATATAGTTTCCCCTTACATATTTGAAATGTACAGCGAAGGGTGAATCTGCGGACTCACAGTTGAGATCTTTCTTTGTAAGCTCGTCTACTGATAGCATTCCTTGACGACGACATGTGGAATTAAATCACCGGCAACAACAAGCAAAGAAACTGGACTTCCTTCAAATGTGAGCAAAACTGGAAAGCAAATTTTATATTAATTGAAGTGAAAACAACAGAGAGGCATAAACATATCAATATCTTTTATAAGTATATAAAGACCACAATTATATTTAACCACAATCAACATTAAAGTATATAATCAAAATCTCATTTATAAATGCAAAATATCAAATTGCAGAAAATCTTCTTCTCTTTATGTATTCCATCTAGCCTCAAAGCCTTCCATTTTTCAAAGCCTTCCATTTTCTAAGTCCACCATCAAGTTCTTGCTTTAACCAATGTGTGGCGCCCTTAGCCCCTACCTCAACAAGGACCACGACGTTGGGATGTTCATACACCCCTCGCACAATGTGATAAGTGTGTGTACATGCAAAAAGATGGTGTGCAGTTAAAATTCACAGCAGAAATAAAATGAGTCACTAAATCTAAATAACGGTACCATAATATATTTAAATTGCATCACTACAAATTATCCATAAGTCACTTGTCTCAACCCATAAGCAATAGAACATTACAGTCATCATTCTAATTACAAAGAGTCAAAAACAGCACTTAATTACAGTCAGACCTCCATGCGCGTAACCATCACCAATCTATCATCAATCTATCATCTGCTTCAAAATCTATGGTTCCGAGGAGCAGGACAGTAGGTGGGGGACAACCATGGTGAGATTTCCAAAATCCTAGTAAGCGAGGTTAAGACTAACACTCAATAATGCATGGCAAGGGAAATGAAAATTATGCAAACAATTTATACAGGGAGAAACTGATAATTTGACATTTGACATTTAACCAAAATTTAAACATAACCAAATGGCAGTCAATTTCAACCATTGACCAAGAGCAAGCAAGGACTTTTGATCCAAAGATGCAAGATGCAGGAAAAATATTACTTTAATTGGGTGGGAATCAGTAATTAATTTGTATTATATATATATATATTGAGTAGAACTCGATTGGTCAAATCTCCCAATTATGCACTATATATACTAAAAGATCAAGCATGGATTCCAGCTTATAGCTAATATATATATAATATCGCATGCATATATACATATATATCAGCTATATATCTACTGTGTATATATATATATATATCAAGCTTATAGCTAATAATTACTTTGGCCTTGAATATATATATATATATACACACACACACATATATATATAGTAGGGTTCCTTCATAATGTTGATGATGAACCAGATTCAACTGATCATATTTATTCAGATTCTTAAGAATTTTTCTGTGATGATAATTAATCAGATCTTAACAGCATACTAGCATAGTCCCCTCCACCTTTCCCCATGGCTATTTCTGTTCTGATCTTATAAGCATTGCATACAAATAACAAATTACAAAGTAATCTCAGGGATTATCCAGGAGCTCTATGTGGGTTCTTGATCAATTACAAAACCATAATAGCATGCACATCAATCTCAAATTCTCAATACACAGAGCAAAAAGGGGATCTACAGCTAATAATCTAATACCTGCAGCGACGTTAAAGGGGATCTACAGGCTACGGCAGAGGAACGGCAGAGTCCAAGACACAAGCTGCGGCGGTGGAAGTGGCGTCTGTGAGGTGTGAAGAGATCTGGATAGAAGGGAAGGAGCAGACGGATGAAGATCACAAGGGAAGCAACGATATTAACGGCCATCCTCAAACGGGGCGTTTTGAGAATTAATGAAACGGTGTGTTTTAATTCATGTAATAACGAGTTAGTCAAACGGTGCGTTCTCTGTAAATTGGCCGACGTCGTTTGGGTCTTCGTGTATAACGGAATAAGAGTTAGTTAGAGTTTGTTAGTCGGTTAGCTTCGAAGTCTGTTAGCCGCGATAGTTCTATAAAAGGAAGGGTAGGGTTTTAGGCAGGGGATCGGAGAATTTGTGTTGAGTGTGATTGTAAGGAGCTTGGAGAATGCTCGAAATTCTCTTCCATCAATAAAGAACATTTGTACCATTCTTGTTGTTTTTCTTGATAGTTACTGGCTGGTTATTGGTTCTTGAGTTCCTGAAGAGGAGAGACCATAACAATTGGTATCAGATTGGCGATCCATGGCAGAAAACACGCGCGCAGCGGCTAAGAAGGCTCAACAGGAAGCGGTTATGAAGCAATTAGAAGACCACGACGATGCTATTAATAGCATTCATTCAAGACTCGATCAATTGTCTGACATGTTGAAGTCACTAGTCGACTTTCATCAAGTTAACTCTCGTAGAGAGGAGAATATTGAAGATAATTCGTTTGGTAGGCGTTTGAATCAAGAGGAGAGATTTCCGAGGGGCATTCGACTTGACTTTCCCCATTTTGATGGCTCTAATCCGGGAGCATGGATTTTTAAAATAACACAATACTTTGAGTATCATCAAGTTTCGATGAATCAGAGACTTTTAATGGCTTCCTATCATATGGAGGGTGAGGCCCTCGTATGGTACCAAGATGCAGTGGATGCAGGTATTTTTACAACGTGGGAGTCCTTTGTAAAAGCCTTGCTGGTCAGGTTTGGTTCTACAGCCTATGATGATCCTATGGAGTCCTTAACACGTTTAAAACAAGTGTCTTCTGTGGCTAGTTACAAAGCACAGTTTGAAGCCTTGTCTAATAGGCTGAAAGGGTTGTCAGAAAAGCATAAACTAAGCTGTTTCATGAGTGGACTTAAAGATGAAGTTCGACTTCCTGTAAAAATGCTTAACCCTATAAATCTTAATGCTGCCTTCGGTCTTGCTAAGATTCAGGAAGAATATGTTTTGGCATCAAGGAGATCTTGGAAGAATAATACAACACCACCTGTTAAGAACCATGGGGAAAGTGTGGAGGATAGTTCCAAGTTTCAGAAGTATGGAGTGCCAACGAGGAGGGTTTTTTCTTCCCAAATGGATGAGAAGAGGAAGAAAGGCCTCTGTTATCATTGTGAAGAGAAATGGAATCCCACTCACGTATGCAAGAATCCCAGAGTTTATGTAATTCACGGGGAGGAGGAAAAAATCCAGCCTGTTTTTGAAGAATCAGTGATGATAGAAGAAGGAGAGGTATCGGGTGATGCTGAGGACTCTTTGGAAGTTTCTGTTAATGCTATTTCTGGTTGCAATAATGGAAATGCTATGAAGTTGCATGGCAAGATTGGCCCTTGTTCAGTTGAAATTCTTATAGATTCGGGAAGCACACATAATTTTATGGATCCTATGGTGGTCCAAGAAGCTAAGTTGAAGGTCAGAAAAGACTATAGCTTGCAAGTTAGGGTTGCCAATGGGGATAAAGTTTTGAGCCAAGGAAGGGGGGAAGAACTAATCAAGATTCAAGGTTCGAAGTTCCCTGTTCCTTTTCATGTATTAACCTTGGGAGGATGTGATATAGTTCTTGGAGTTCAGTGGTTAAAAACCTTGGGCAATATTACTTGGAACTTTGTTGATATGTCAATGAGCTTTCAGTGGAAGGAGCAGATGGTTAAATTACAAGGATTGACTGCTGCAAGTATCCACGTGTTGTCAGGAACTATGGCAATCAAATCAGATTTTATAAGTCAACAAGCATGGTTGTTACAGCTGAGGCCTGTGGAGCAACCACCTTATGAAGCATGTTCTGGAGGACCAATGGCTGAGTTGCTGGACAGATTCCAGGATGTGTTTGCTGAACCTGTTGGATTGCCACCAAAAAGAGAGTTTGATCACTCAATTAAGCTGAAGGAGGGGGCTTCTCCTGTTATAGTTAGACCCTACAGGTACCCTCACTATCAGAAATCTGAGATAGAACAGATTGTACATGAATTATTGCAAACTGGGGTAGTAAGACCCAGCCAAAGCCCTTTTTCTTCACCAGTGTTATTGGTCAAGAAGGCTGACGGATCTTGGCGTATGTGCATCGACTATAGAGCCCTTAATAAAGAAACCATTAAAGATAAGTTTCCAATACCAGTCATAGATGAACTTCTTGATGAATTGTTTGGAGCTCATGTGTTTTCAAAGCTGGATTTAAGGGCTGGATATCATCAGATTCGTGTAAAGGAGGAGGACATTCACAAGACAGCATTTAGAACTCATGAAGGCCACTATGAGTTCTTGGTAATGCCATTTGGTCTTACCAATGCTCCTGCCACCTTTCAAAGCTTAATGAACCATATTTTTAAACCCTTCTTGAGAAGGTTTGTTTTGGTTTTTTTTGATGACATTTTGGTGTATAGCAAAACTGTTGGTGATCATTTGTTGCATGTAGAAACTGTGTTGGCCACTCTGAGGCAGCATACACTTTATGCAAAAATGTCTAAATGTAAGTTTGGGGTGCAAGAGATCGAGTACTTGGGCCACATTATTTCAGGGAGAGGAGTACAAACTGATGCTGCCAAGACAGCAACCATGATTCAATGGCCTGTTCCTAAAACCTTGAAGTCCTTAAGGGGATTTCTAGGGTTAACAGGCTATTATAGGAAATTCATACGCAATTATGGCTCCATAGCAGCACCTTTGACAGAATTATTGAAGAAGAATTCCTTTTGTTGGAATGATAAAGCTGCTGCTGCCCTTGAGCTCTTGAAGAAAGCTGTGAGCAACCCTCCTGTCTTGAGACTACCAGATTTCACCAAAGTATTCACCATTGAGTGTGATGCTTCTGGTGTGGGCCTTGGGGCAGTCTTGATGCAAGATTCTCAACCCATTGCCTTTTATAGCAAAGCCTTAAAAGGAAAAGCACTACACTTGTCCACATATGAGAAGGAACTCTTGGCTCTAGTGTCTGCTGTCCAAAGATGGAGACCTTACCTATTGGGCCATCCTTTTAAAATCAAAACTGACCAACAAGCATTGAAGTTTTTGGTCGAGCAAAGGATAGGCACTGAGTCACAGCACAAATGGGTGTCTAAACTGATTGGTTATGATTTTTCAGTGGATTACAAGAAGGGTAAAGAAAACTTAGTAGCTGATGCTCTCTCGAGAAGAGATGAGGAAGAACAGCCTGTGCTTGCAATGATTTCCTTTCCAACTCCCTTGTGGATTGAAGAATTGAAAAGAAGTTACTCCTCTTGTCCTAAAATGTCTGCAATTCTGGCTAAGTTGCAGCGAGGTCAGGAGACACCAAAACATTTTTCTATTCAGCAAGAATTATTGCTGAGAAAAGGGAAGTTGGTTGTCATTCCCTCCACTTCATTCCACTCCAAGGTGTTGCAGTTTATCCATAACAATCCCCAAGCAGGCCATGTGGGGTATCATAAGACATTACAAAGGGCAAGAAGAGATTTTTGGTGGGAAGGCATGAGGAAAGATATCAGAAGCCTGGTAAAAGAATGTGAAGTTTGTCAAGTCAGCAAATATGAAAATGTGCAATATCCTGGCTTGTTACAACCACTTTCTATACCTCAATCCCCATGGTTGGATATTTCCATGGACTTCATTGATGGGTTGCCCAATTCTAATGGATTTTCTGTGATTTTTTCTGTGGTAGACAGGCTAACCAAATCTGCCCATTTCTTTCCCCTTTCACATC
The DNA here is from genome assembly GCF_001411555.2 of Juglans regia. Classification (NCBI taxonomy): domain Eukaryota; kingdom Viridiplantae; phylum Streptophyta; class Magnoliopsida; order Fagales; family Juglandaceae; genus Juglans; species Juglans regia. The sequence continues at coordinate 19,729,915 of NC_049908.1, forward strand.
CGTATACAGCTGTTAAAGTTGCTCAAGTTTTCTTTTCTGGGGTGTTTAAGCTGCATGGGTTACCAAGGTCCATTGTTTCTGATCGAGATACAATTTTCACTAGTTCATTTTGGAGACAGTTATTTCAGATGCAAGGGGTCTCTTTGGATTTCAGCTCCTCTTACCATCCTCAATCCGATGGTCAAACAGAAGCGTTGAACAAATGTGTGGAAGGGTACTTAAGGTGTTATTGCAGTCAGAAACCAAGGGAATGGACTTCATGGTTACCCATTGCTGAATGGTGTTACAACACTACTATACATTCGACCATCAAGATGTCTCCCTTTGAGGCTCTCTATGGCTATGAACCACCAAAGTTGATGGCCTATGTCTCAGGAACATGCTCTAATGATGCTGTTGATAGGCAGCTCAGGTCAAGACAGGAACTGTGGGCCTTGTTGAGAGATAATATAAGGAGTGCACAGCATAGGATGAAATTCTATGCTGACAAAAATAGAAGTGAAAGATCATTTGAAGAAGGGGATTGGGTCTTTTTAAGACTCCAACCTTATAGGCAGAAATCAGTTGCAATGAGGCATAACATGAAACTAGCACCACGATTTTATGGACCCTTCCAGATTGTGAAAAGGTTGGGATCTGTCGCTTATAGATTAAATTTGCCTAGCTCCTCAAAAATACACCCAGTTTTTCATGTGTCATGTTTAAAAAAGAAACTTGGCCAGCACATTGTACCCTTACCAACGTTACCTCCCACTGATTCAAGTGGTCAGTTACAACCTGAGCCTCAGAAAATTGTGGAAAGAAGGGTTTCCAAGCATGGTAATCATGCTGTGACAGAAGTCTTGGTGAGCTGGGTGGGGGCTGCAGCCGAGGAGTCTTCTTGGGAAAGTTTGTGGAAATTAAGACAACTCTACCCACACCTTGTGGGAACTGTGTTGTGAGGTGTGCTCTACGTGAAGAACTTGTGGTCAAGTTCTTAAGGGGGGGAGAATGTGAGGTGTGAAGAGATCTGGATAGAAGGGAAGGAGCAGACGGATGAAGATCACAAGGGAAGCAACGATATTAACGGCCATCCTCAAACGGGGCGTTTTGAGAATTAATGAAACGGTGTGTTTTAATTCATGTAATAACGAGTTAGTCAAACGGTGCGTTCTCTGTAAATTGGCCGACGTCGTTTGGGTCTTCGTGTATAACGGAATAAGAGTTAGTTAGAGTTTGTTAGTCGGTTAGCTTCGAAGTCTGTTAGCCGCGATAGTTCTATAAAAGGAAGGGTAGGGTTTTAGGCAGGGGATCGGAGAATTTGTGTTGAGTGTGATTGTAAGGAGCTTGGAGAATGCTCGAAATTCTCTTCCATCAATAAAGAACATTTGTACCATTCTTGTTGTTTTTCTTGATAGTTACTGGCTGGTTATTGGTTCTTGAGTTCCTGAAGAGGAGAGACCATAACAGCGTCTCGGAGCAACAGGAGCTGCGAGCCTGAGACTCACGATTCACGACGGCGTGGAGCAACAAGAGGGAGCTGCGACGTTGTGAAGGTGGAGTCGTCGAGTAGACGCCGGTTGTCGGAGTGTGGAGAGTGGAGAAGCGACAATCACATATCAAAACCTAGGGCTTGATCTGTTTTTGATTTTCTGAGTCTGAGACCCTCTTTCCTCAGATCTTTCTCCGCCATTCTCTAACAAATGACCAAATGGGTTTGCTTCAAACCTATTGCTTGACTTGTTCTTGAAGAATAAAAGGGCTTCGATTTTTTTTTCTCTCTCTCTGCTTGTTCTCTGGTACAATGCTCTGGTTTTAAGGAACATGCAAAAAACAAAGGTGGCGATGGGGAGAGTGCGGTACCTATATATGTACTTTGGAAAACGAAGATGTGGTTAATATATAGTAGTAGATAATTCTGATTGAAATATAAAGTAGCTGAAAGCTTAAAGGAAAAGAGAGATGGCCTTGGATACTGATCTCTCACTCTCTCTCACGCTCTCTCTCTCTCTCCCTAACTTTTTCTTCCTCTTTTTTCTCTATCTTCCAAGGCTTTTAAGCATTAACGAGAGATGTATGGGACGCGGTAAGCAACGACGTGCACATGCAGATTTTGTGACTAAACTATCGGGTCACAGATTTCAGAGGGCGTTTGTTTTTGAATAAAGAAATTCAATTCCAAGTTGGGTATGGGTGAGAGACTCTCAGCCCCTGTGAATACAGCGAGGCCAGCAATTAAACAGAAATCAAATAGGAATACACCTATCTGTCGTCGGTCGTTGAGGAGAGCAACAGTCGGAGGAATGCAGACAATCGGCGCAACAAACACAAATCGTATGAGAGAGAGAGAGAGAGAGAGAGAGAGGGTGGGTGGAGTGCAGGTGACGGGGTGGGAGGAGGGAGGAGTGAAAGAGGGAAAAGAGCGGTAAAAAAAAAATGTTTTCGCCAGTATGTAAGTATAAGATGTATTTTCCGAGGAAAACACTATGTTCATTTGACTGCTGATCAAATTTTTTTTTTTATTTAATGATTAAAAAAGTGATTTTAAATAGATTAATATTTTTTTTTATTTTTTAAATTTATTTAAATATGTTAAAAAAATATAAAAAAGAAAAGAAAAAAAAAAAACTTTTTACACTGGGCGATATGCCCAGCAGTCAAGTTGGAGCGGCAGAGTAGCTACACCCATTTGCCGAACCAGAGCTTGTAATTTACGGGTGTAAATTGAAAGAAAAACACCCGACGTAAAGTGAAAGGAAACACCCGACCGGCCTGGAGGCGCTCTCATAAGTTTAATTTGTTAATATTACTATGTTAGGATTTTACTCCCTATAGTGATTAATTTTTCTCTATTTTAACGGTCAATAAATTCACAATTTTGTTAGTCAGGAAGTCATGTTGCAAAAGAGATAATAGTTCGAGGCAAGTTATAATTTCCCATTCGCTTTTGACAATTAAATTAACCCGCAAAGTCAAAACTAATGTAAATGTTGATAGAAGCATCACTCATATTCAAGTTTCTTCCAAGCAGTTAGCTTAGCAGATTTTAAAAACTATGAGAATTATCAGATGATTGGACAATCATTGTTTCTGAAAGGCCGCAAGAAATGCCCAAGCTACTTTTTACAAATTAAGGAAAAACTGAAACGCCTCCAATCTGACAAACAAAATGCTGGTGCCTTCTGCTCTTTTAAATGCGAAGCATCCTTATAAAAACCCCACCAAACACCTACATTTAAGTTAGAGATGTAAGCTACAGAAAATGCAAGCAAAACTTTGTGACAAACCAATTTATCTAATTGTTTGCATTTTCTTTTAATGATAACAATTCAAATCTCAGTGGCCTAAAGACACTGCATTCTCAGAATATTAGATCAGTATAAGTACCAAGTATATATTTTTTTTATTGGTATCGGGTGTCCAAGAACAGTGTCCCGACTAATCCCGGGGGTGCACAGGCCCTCGGTTAGGAGTTTCCCGCAAGTGCATCTCGGGTAATTCAAGGGAAAAATCCCTCAGTCAGATGGCCCCTAAAAATTGTTTGCACCCAAGGATAAAATGAACCTTAGACCTAGGGGGAGCATATCCTGAAGCCCAAGGCCTTTACCACTTGAGCCAACCCTTGAGGGTTAGTAACAAGTATATATAACAATTATTTTGACAAAGATAAAAAGGCAGACAGAGGCCATATCATTAAATAAGTATATAAATACCTTTTCAACGCTTCCGTTCTGACCTCCACTTGTATACTGGTTTAGAAGTGGGACAAACAAGCTCATCTTCACGTAATTTGCGCTTCCGGCCCTTTTTCTGTTTATTAAATGAGATTTGTTTTTATTTCCAAAACTTTGACCTGCCACCCAATAGAGAATTAAAGGCAAGGAGTTTAAGATGTAAATACCTGTAGTTCCTTCTGCAATGCCATATCCATATAGAGTTTCTCCAACTGACTCACTCTATTCCTCCTTGCTTCCAGTTCTCTATAGGAAGCAGCAGTTTTGCTACATATGGAAATCAAGGTTGTCACTAACAAACAACTAGTTCCTAATAATCATCATGCTAACAACAACAATAGTATAAAGCTAAACAGAGTTGAGAAACAAAATATAGAAATTAAGAAGCATTTCACACATCAAATAGATATTAGAATTCAAGGTTTTAAAGAACAGTATGTAACTTTTGCCTCTATGAAATGACAAATTCGGGTTCATTTCGACTCATTGATATTTTATGTTTTTTTGCCTTGTTTCCATAAAAAGGCAACAAATGACAACAAAAGCAATTACTAAATGTAATAAATTTTACAAAAAGAAAACATAAATTAATGGAAACATAACTCCAAAACAAAATTATGGCAATCAACACTAATCATATGCCAACACCCATGGTCACTCTCTCCAATATGGTTGCTGCAACCAACACTGTCGGGATTCATTACCACTGCCTCACCATCATATACACGTGTGTGTGGTATGCACCATACGTAGATACATTTTGGCCATGCAGTAATTTTAATCGAAAGTTGGAGCTTTATGAGGATAAGGCCACAATGGTACAGTAGTAACATGAAAACCCTATAGCTTCTCCATTGTGTTTTATTCTTCAATCCCAACACTCCACCGGTCCTACCCTACACAACTACATACCACACAGAACACATCCTTGCAACCCAGTCATACAGTATCTGCAAAACCTCACCACCATCACTGCTCCAGCTCTATATCCTAACACTGATGTGATCACTTAAAACAAGAAGAGGGTGATAGCAACAGTGAAAAGAAGGATAACAAATCAAGCAAAAGAGATTTTTGTTTGATATGCATGCAAGAGAGAGAGATAGAATAACTATGGAGAGTAAGAGAGAATATGAGTTTGTTGCTAGAGTTTTTTGATGTTAGGGAGAGGAAGGGATTTTTATTGGAGTGGCAGAAGAAAAAAATGAGGTATCAATTGTTACTTAACTCATTATACGTCAGATCTCAAGAATACTTAGACTTCTATTATGGCTCATGAGCCTCCTAGCCAAGCCTATTTTGACTTTGGCTTGAGGCACGAAATAAATGGGACTAACTTTGAGTTGAACTCGGCTAATTTAATAAAGAACCAAGCATAACTTCACAGAAACTTTAATTGACGGTACTCATAAAGAAGAGGTGCATATGAATCATTGGAAAATACGTTTGACGGAGTCACTTAAAGGGAAATTTAACTTCCACTATAGAAAGTCAAGAAAAAAAAGAGCTAAATTCACAATTCTACTCCATTTACCATGTAACTGAAAGACGAATACAATGTTAATCAATTAGATCCTAGAATAATCACATGTAAGAAGAGCAAAATTTCAAGATCCAAATGAATAAAAATAATTCTGTCAATCAATCTATATCAATAATTTGTTACATTTTGACTTTACCTTCTAATATCATCATTGATAACATAATCAGAAGTAGGCATTTTTCCCCTTTTCTTTAAACGTGATTGTATTTCTTTAGCCTCCTCCCTGCAAGGATAGGAAATGGATAAATAGATCTAAATACTTCATTTCAACTTCAAAATAAAGAGGCAGGACTTGAAAATAATGTTCACACCACAGATAATTTGGAAAAGGATGAAGGGTTAGAAATGACTTTAATGACAACAAAAGTGAGCCAAGAGATAAATTTCCATTTATTTTCCTTTAACTTAAAACTCAACTAAGTGACAAGAATACCCAAAATGAACACCCCCAAAAGAGAAACTAATAAAATTGCAAAGAAAAGCAAAAGGAAAGTTCACCATCAAGGCATAAGATTTAAAGCATAAAAAAAAATAGAAAACAAACACAAGGAAACCCATTTTGAGTTTCCCACAAGACTGCTGCTAGTTCGCATGGGATGCCTGCCTAATTTTGTGAAAACCAAATGCTCCACATCAAACATGGAGGCACTACTCTCCAAGCAATAGGGCACCTTCTGTTAACAAGATCCCCCTAACCACAAGATAAGAGTGAGGGTGGGAGAAACAGAGGTTTATTGGGAGTCCTACAGGTCTCTCTCATTATGCATAATGCAAACCCATTCCCATGGAGTATACAGAAGACCAAGGCACCCCTAAAGCAGCTTTCTTCTTATTGACAGCATCATTAGAAGGATCCCACTATAGATAATCAATGAAAACGCCAAATATTTAATAACAGATTGGTGTTACATGTGTAACAAAAGCAGAGAGACGGTGGAGAGAAAACTAAGAAAAGACAAATGCCACTGTTATTTTAGAAAAAGAGAAAATAAAATCTCATGCTTCCAATAACACCTCACTTTGTCAAATATGCAAATAAAGGATATGAAGACATTACAAATAATAATTATAATTTAGGAAGCTCAAACCTGTCTTCAGCATAGTAAACATGTCTATTAGATGGCTGGCTATCAAGAGAGTGCAGAACGGCAGTAAGCTTTTCAACTTTCTTCATTGGACAAAGAAAATCCATAATTAAAATCTACTTGAAAACAAATGTAATCTAAAAACCATAAGCTTTACAATAAAAGTACTCGTCTACCTTTTTCTGGCTCTGCAATTTTTGAAGAATATATCCCATATCTTGGGTCTTCATAAGCATAAGCTCTTCCGTATTATATTTGTTTGCCTCATTCCTATAACAGAAGCTTACAAATTAACTATAATTCACAGCTAAGACGCCAAAACATCAAAGCATGAGAATTCATTCATGTTACTCTAATTTGTGGACTCCATTAACAGTTTTTGCTTTCATCATCCGGAAGTAAAACTCATCTGGATTCCTGAAAGCAGCTTTCTCCCTAAGTTTCTGTTGAGCAAATATGTTCAGAATAAAAAATAGTTAACATATATATATATTTAGCCCATCAACCAACTAGACATCAAGAAAACAGCATGGAGAACTTTGAAACTCTACCTGCAAAGTCTGCTCCTTTTTGTGAAAAACTTGTGCCCGCTCGACATAATCCTTGTGCTTTTCAAGAAGACCAAATTTTCTCCTTGAATGCCTAAAAAATAGAACAGGGATCGTCAACAATTATTGGAAACAATTAAGTGTTTTATCAATTAATGAAAAATAAATATATATCAAAGAAAATATATTTTGCACCCGTAAACTTTGAAAAAAAAATCACCCTAATATATTTACAATTCATTTTGAAAAATAGAGTTTCCCCTTATAATATTTGAAATGTACAGCAAAGGGTGAGTCTGCCGACTCACGGTTGAGATCTTTCTTTGTGAGCTCGTCTACTAATAGCATTCCTTAGCGACGACATGTTGAATTAAATCACCAGCAACAACAGCAAGATAGCAAAGAAACTGGACTTCCTTCAAAAGTGAGCAAAACTGGAAAGCAAATTTTATATTAATTGAAGTGAATACAGCAGAGAGGCATAAACATATCAATATTTTTTTATGAGTATATAAAGACCACAATTATATTTAACCACAATCAACATTACAGTATATAATCAAAATCTCATTTATAAAAGCAAAATATCAAATTGCAGAAAATCTTCTTCTCTTTATGTATTCCATCCAGCCTCAAAGCCTTCATTTTTCTAAGTGCACCATCAATAGGAGTATAACCTACGGTTTGGTCCGGTTTTGGACAAAATTTAGAACCGAACCAGTATGTACCGATTTTTCATTTTCAAAAACCAATTACGCACCGGTTACCCCCCTAACCAGCACTTCCAGTTTTACCGGTTCCAGTACGGTTCAGTCTGGTTTTAATAAAATGCAAAATTGTCAAAAAAAAAAAAAAACTGCTTTAAAAAATCTGTTTTATTCCAAAATCTGTTACTATTACAACAATCTGCTTTAATAAAAAAATCCAATAACTGATTTAGAAGTTCATATGGAATTTGAAATTGGCGTCCAGTGAAATAGAGCTATAACAGTGCATAATCAAACAGTCCAGTGATGATTCACAAAAAACAGATATTTGGAATTTGGGTCCCCACGAGCATATTTAATGGCTGAACCTTCTTCACTAAAAACAGTCATTACACCCCATTTTTAAATATATTAACAGATGGTAATTAAATAATTTTACAAATAATTTCATTTTGTTACAAAGGGGCAGAAAGATTAGTAGATAGCATTAATCCAATCATATATTGTTTACAAGGTTGGACCAAACAATGCAAACATTGTCAGACTCAAAGTCACATTTCTAACGCTTTCTCACCAACCAAACATAGTCACAGTCACAGACAATGAAAAAAATTCAAGAATCATTGACAAAAATTAAAATGAACAAGCAGAGTAGCAGATTAATGACTAATGACTATGTAAATACTAAATAGTAAATACAAGTTACATTACAACAATAAAGAAATCATAAATAATCGTGGCTCATGTGATGACTGATGAGGGAGAGAAATGCGAGAGAGAGGAAAAGAAAGTACCGTGTCCCCGTGAGAAATACGTGGCTGTGAGAGGGGCTGTGTGCGACGGCGATTGGTGCGAGAGGTGAGGGGAAGTGCGACGACAAGAGTAAGGGACTGTGTGAAGCGGTGAGACGGCGAGAGGTGAGGGGACTCAGGCTGAGAGGGCGACGTCGAGATGTGAGGGTCTATGTGCAACGGACCGACGGCTGCGTGAGTGATGAGTGAGGTAGAGAGGAAGGAAGGGAACTGAGGGGACTCGACTGAGGCCCTGGTAGCACTGTTCATCCGGGTTCCGACCCGGGAAACCGGGTATACCCAGACCGGAACCCGGGTTTCAAACCCGGGCCGGGTCTTCCCAGGTCATACCCGAGCCGAAACCCGGATGAATCCGGGTTTTTAAAAACCCGGATTCCGGGTTCCAGGTTAAACCCGGTTTTTTTTTTTTTTAAACAAAAGGGCCTACTTGTTTTGAACATTTTTTCAAAAAATAAATGTTGATATAACATTCAAACTCTATTTGTTTAATCTTATAAAATAAATGTTTTCAATAAGTATGTTAACATTGTCCACAATAATAAAAATATATGAAAATGGAAAGCTAAATTTTATGTAAAAAATTACTAAACTTAGAAACAACTAATTACCTAGAAAAAGAAATATAATATTTAAAATGCATGCAACACAATGCAATTCACTACATATTACATTATTTAGTATTTATTCATTACATTACATTACAAAATAAAAAATAACATAGGCTACAATTCCAAAACAAATACAGCCACAAGATACAAAACAGTCCCAAAATATGCAGCCACAAACAGCAGCCACATACAAACTATCTACCACTAATATGCTATATAAGGTAAGTATTTACATCCTAATTGACAGCTTTATACAACGTACCCATAAAGGAAAGTATGACCAAAAATAGTAAAAATCTTGCCCAGCCAGCATTATTGTGATGGCTCCTCTCCAACTTTCCTTTCTAGTCATTTAGATATCAATCAAAAGCTTCCAAAATATGCATGAAAGAACAGAATAGAAAGAGCTCCAAGTCCAAAGATTTCAAAGATTTCCTCTTCTTCTTCTTGATAAAAAAAATAAAAATAAATAAATAAAAGTCCAAATATTTCAACCCATTTTATTGATCCTTGGATTTGACAGAAAGCAGACTTGACCCACCAAAAAAAATCTCAACATTCCATATATGGTAGTGGCACCAGGCCCCTACTACCCAAATTGGTAATATGTGTCTAATATCGTCAACATAAAACTTATTAGTCTTCAGATTGTTTTATGTCCCCCGTATGATTAACACAAAATGCAATGTAAAACAGACTAAAACAGAGGCTGTCTATTACAATTTACATTGTTAAGCAAACTATTTGTTTAGGGTTCAAACTCTAGAATAATAAATAATCTAACTTAATATGCTTATTATTACAAACTTCCTTTTCTGGTTTTAGTTTTTCAATAAGGCAAATTGCACTTAAATATCTGAGTACATGAACATTATGTGAAATCTCCCATCCTTGCAATTCTGAAGCTAATCTGGTTTTTACACATATCTGGTTTTTTTGGAACTATTATGAACATATAGGCGAACTACATTCCCTTTGGTTTGCTTGGCTTCTTTGCTTCCATGACTTGGCATTTGTTTGTGATATGTTACGGTATATTACACCCTAGATAATAATATAGAAATTATTACACGATCACTGCCATATAAACCCACCTTATACATGATTCTGTTCAATGAACTCAACAATATAGAAATCAATCAGCACTACTTGAGCAGAAGAGGAAGCATTATCCATTAGACAACAAAAGATATTCAAATAATTTTCAAATAAAAACAAAATCAGACACACGGAGAAACCAGAAATCCAAACTCAACAAAAGATACTCGATCACAGGAATCCAACCCAGAAATCTCTCTTGGAAAGCCAAACCCAGAAATCCAATGGAGAGAGAGAGGGAGATAGAGAGAGAAAGAGAGAGTAGACTCACGGGGTCACGATGGAGGCAGGGACTTAGGGAAAGGCCGACGGCGACGAAGATGCGGCGGCGACGGAGATGCGGAGACGAAGATGCGGCGGCGACAATGGGGTCGCGGCGACGAAGAGGCACGGAACTTAGGGTTTCTTGCAAGCGTAACGAGAGAGAGAGAGAGAGTGACAGACGGATTCGATTTGGGGGGGGGGGGGGGGTTTCTTAGGATGCGTAAAGACCCGGGTACCGGGTTTTAAACCACCCGTATCCGGGCCGGAAAGGTCCGGATTTTTCAATCCGGATTCCGGTCCGGATTAAATCCGGGCTGGAACCCGAAACCGGATCCCGGTTTTTCGGGTTCCGGAACGGGCCGGGAAAAAACCCGGCCCAGTTGAACAGTCTTAGGCTCTGGGGCTGATATTAGGGTTTATTGGAGAGGAAACGGCCGTTTCCTGTGGTTTGGGCAGATGGGCTTTTTGAGTCCACTGGGCTTTCTGGCCCGCTGGGCCTTTTTTAATACCTATATAAATATATACATATTTAATGCAATATATATACATACATGATACATATACTAAGTTGAAAGCAACGTGCAAAGAGCACGTTTGCTTAGTTAGGTGAAACAGATCATTATTCAAAGATAAGAAAACTGTTTGACAAAAAATTATAAATCAAATATAATAATTACATGTTTGGATACATAAGAAAATAAAAAGATTAGTTCAAAATACACTATAGTTGAATACAAGTCGGAGTAAAGTAATATAGACAAATTAGATAATATAAAATTTTCAGCGATTCCTAATCTAATTGGAATTAGCTTAGCTAATTGATAGGATCCTATTGCATATAAAAGTAAAAAAAAAAAAGACTTTGCTATGGTAAAAGAATCAAAGAAAGGAGAATGACAAACTTACTGGCATATAAATGAGAAGCTGAGATAATAATACAAAATATTACGAAAATCAAACAATACAAACATGATAGGCATATACTATATTAAGATCACTTAAGCTGCAAATAAGAAAATATTTATCTAAAGAGAATGCAAGCAACAAAATCTAATGTTCTATTTATGTTAATAATTTACCTGACAAAAAAATAATATATATTTTTGTGTTGTTCCATTACATATATTTGCAAGTATGATAAGATACTGCCATAGATAACCTAAATAACATAATAACATGAGAGGAATACCTTGTAGTGTGTCAATAAGCTATCCAAAGCAGCTGTTTGCTCAGGACTCAGATAAAACCTGAGAGAAGTGGAGCATTAGAAATAAGACAGACAAGAATTGCATGTTTGAAGTTTATAAAATAACCTAGATTCAAAAGAATGAAATCAATAAGATAAATTCAAAGAATCATTAGAATACCAAAATTTTCAACCACATGAACTAATTAGAGTCAAACCAGATCACACCAAAATAAGAAACTAAGTAAATAAAGTTTTTTTGAACACAGAAAGAACAAGAACAAAATAAAAATAAAAATAAACAAAATTAGAAGCTCGATTCTTGCAAGCATGAACTAGACCATTGTATCTGAGGGAAAGAGGGAAAAACAAACAATGGGTATATTTAGCATAGTAGTCATGACATCATGGTAAACACAGGAGTAGCACTAGTCTTGCCATTTGTGTGATGGGTCAAGAGTTAAAAGTGTGAAATGTTGCTGGGGTAGATCTCAGTTCTATAAAAAGTGAAAGAAAATGGTTGTATCTATACTGTCCTAATTCCTAAATTTATAGTGACAATGAAACTCCCTAAATCAAGCTTTGTCAAATATAAAAACATATTGCAAGAAATCACAGGCAAATATTGCACCTAATACCTTTATCATCAACCTTTTCTGCTACATATTAAACTTGTCAAAACACAGAAGAGCAAGCAGATATTCCAAAACTGGTTATAATCTTACAGAGTTAGGTTCATTCTCTTAACTACCCAACTACAAACATCGAAACAATCAATTTACAAAACTACATGAAAGTTTTGAATTATGACATGTAACTTTGAGTCCCACACACATATCGTACAAACCACTTGAGTGAAAAATGAGACTTGTCCAGTAACAAAAAGAAGTGGGGTAAAGAGATATTTACTCACACATAGAACCTGCAATACAATATAAGCGACATAAATGGTTGTATCAAGCAAATCTCACCCTCAAGAGCAAAGAGCCTATAAAGGATCCCATTGCCTGCATAACATCAACAACAGAGGAAATAGCAGCCATCAAAGATTCAATATCTGCCTGTAAAAGTAAAGAGCTAAAAGTGCACCAATTATGCCATAGAGATTTGAAGCTGGAAAACAAACTTCTAGATGGAAGCATCTTTAACAAAATATATTAAAGAAAAATAACATAGCAATTTCTCAAAATATACAAATCTAACCAAATATATAAAAAAAATAACATAGCAACTTCTTTTAGTCAAACAAGAAAAAAAAATTAAAAAGCATCTTTATTATTCATACCCAAAAGAATTTCTACCACAACATACAACCTCAAAGTAGCATAAACTTCAAACCAAAGAGTCCAAATCTCCTGTAAAAAGCAATAACTATTTGTTAATTTAAAAAATAAGAATATAAACATATTAGAGAACACCAATAACTGTCCAATGTTTTAGCCGTGTGTGGAGAGGAAGGAAAAGGAGTTGAGTAGGGGGTTGGGTCACGACGGAGGGGAGCCGATCCACTACCCATAATCATAGAGACATTAATTATGAGATGTAATACCCGAGTCCTACTACGTAGGTCTTTACGTCATTTTATTAATTCCTTAAGTTAAATATTTTGAGATAAAGATTTTTATTACTTTCAATTATTTTATTTTAAGGTGGGTATGCTTTATTTTAAAAATATGATTTATTAAAATAAATCAAGGGTATTATTTTTAAGACTTTGAAATATTTTCCCTTAAGCCCTTTAATTTTATTTATTTAAGAAATGACCAATTAATCTCTACCATTGGATTGGTAGGTGAAAAGTAACCTTGAGGTGGATAGATCTCCACCATCCATCTTCCAAAATTATGTGGTAAGCTTTGACCAAGCAACTAAAGCCTTGTATCCCTTTTCATCCATAGGCTTATAAGGTAAGTCATTAAGCTCCTTTGACCCATAAGCTTTCTAAAGAAGCCATTGACTTCACTTTACATTGCACCCATCGTCCAAAGCGACACAAAAGGAGAAGAAGAAAAATAAAAACTATCCTAAGGCATTCCATCCTTGCACCGTCGATCAAAGCTACACAAAAATGCAAGAAATAAAATCAATTCCCTTTAGTCGCTTAACCCGTCGACTACACTTACGAAAAGAAAAAGAGAAAGTGTTCGTCTTCTTCTCCAAGCTAAAGCCGATCCCCTCTTCTTCTCCTCTCTTTTGTTCTTCAAGAAACCAAACTCCTCTCACCTCCTTCAAGCCAGGCATCCACTTTTCATTTTTCTCAAGAGGAAAATAGCAAGGTAAGAGTACCCTTATCCTCTCCTTTGTGTATTTTGAATTTAGACATGGTTGATCAAGTGGGTTTTCTTTTGATTATTTTTTATGTTTCGGTTTTGGGGTTTAAAACAGTGATATTGTGTTGCTCTTCATCCACACGGCTATACCTCTATTTGGTCTTCCACTTGTGTTTTGAAAGGAGTTAAGAATTTAAGGTAAAAAATCCTAATTTGACTCATTTATTTTTAATATGATTTTGGAAGCTAATTAAGTGTTTTAGCTTGTGTTTTGATGTAGTTAATTTCCTATATTGCAACTAAATATGTATGCCCTTTTTTGGCCCAAACCGAATGGTATTATAGTTGTTTTGCTATGTATTTTCCTATATTTCGAAAATACTATGTTGTTATTAAACTTGGTTTAATCATAGGTGATGATTATAGTGATTTTAAATTTTATATGTTGGTATCATGTGCCTTGTATTGAGGTTTGGTTGGTAATCTATTTTTAGGATGTTAGAGGTTTGGTTTAAAGGTTTGCTTGGTTCTATAATTTTACATCTTGCTTTTAAAAGGTATTAAGTGAGTAAATCATAAGGTTAAGTGTTTAAAGGTTTTAAAGTTTCTTAATGGGTAACTTTGCCATACTTTATGCTACTTTAATTTTAATGGGAGATTTTATCTAAACTAATTAAATATTTCTTATGTGAATAGGTTATAGCTTAGTTGGTTTAGATATAAGTGATTATTTGGGCACGATATATTATGATATGCAAAGCTGTCCAAGTACTCCTAAGTCCATGTCACGCCATGTCTTGATGTAAAAATAGACCATTTATGTTGTCCCTTGTTTGGTTAAATTCTACCTAACCCAAGAGTCCAAAATATTGATAAGCTATCCCTTTTATAATGAGGGATCACAAGTTGATTTAAATGACATGTTTCCTAAGCTTGTTTAGCCTACTTGAGATACCTAAATCTATTTTAAAGCCCATTGTTGAGAATTTCTAGATTTTATCTCCTAATGTCCATAACCCAAAGTGAGCTTGAACCAAAGAGACCTTGTTAAAACCTATGAATTCTTAACTACTTTTCATGTAAGCCCTTAAAATAGCCTTTCCATGGACAGCTAGCATGTCTTAATATTTAAGTTATTTCTCTTGTAAGTCGGGGTGAGGAGTAGTCATTTGAGTTAATGTTAAGCATAAAAGGGACGTTAGATTGTAATATCGTGACTTTCTCTTTAAAGGGAGGGCTAAAGAATATTATATGAGTATTAACACGCTTACAAGTTCTCTTTATGAAATAATGTCTCTCTCTCTTATTGCAAATGTTCTTCTAAGAGTAAAGGTATATAGTATGTACAAGCCCTTTCTTGATAGCCCCTGTTAAGCACCCTATTGATTATAATTGTGTGTGTGTGTATAAGGTAATGCATGCACGTAGGTTCTAAGTCATGAGATTTCCATACATGCTCTCTCAATAAACTTATTGATTATTCCTATATGTAATATAACATGAAAATATATCTTGTTCATAAAAATGCATGTGCATTGGAGTAAGAAAGATGATGAAAATATTTTGATTGCAAAGGAAAGGAAATGAATGTCTCATGCCTTATGCTTCAAGTGATGCTTTAAATGAGTTTAAAAAGGTCCCTATGAACTGATGTTTTAAATGACACAAAAAAGTGTTTTAAAATGTCCCTATGAACTCATGCTTTAAATGACGTGAAGAAAGTGTTTTAAAATGTCCCTATGAACTGATGTTAAAATGTCTCGATGAACGAATTTTTTATGGATGCCATGAAAAATGATGTTTAAGCTCATGCTTTAAAATGATGTTTTCATGAATGCACTGTTAAATGAAAAGATGATGTTTAAGTTCATTCTTTTAAATGACGTTTTCCATGAATGAACTGTTAAATAAAAAGGACTGAAAAGAAAGGACTGAAATGACTGCCATGAATGAAAGAAAGAAATGACTGCCACCATCATCTCTCATGACAAACATATTATGATCCTTTGATGCAATTATCGTAGCGACGTCACGAACGATATCATGCATACCAAATCGATTGGAACTTTCTAGTAGCAGACAAGAGTCTCTTAATTTATGAAGTTGTGTATCTAGCATATTTCTTGCTTCTTCCAATGTATCAATGCCATCATGAAATAATCCATAACCATAACAATACTTCAACAAGTCACGATAGCAAACAAAGGCAGGAAGTTGGGCACAGAGCAAAAGGAGGGATTTAAGCTCCTGAGACTCAAGATTCTTATAACTCAACTCTATTGGAGAATATACTGTTTTAGCATTTTTCTGACGTGTCTGGGAGTCAATTTTCTTAACTGGCGCATGGCATCCTTCCATTAACCTAAACTCTTATTTTTAAGCCTTTGAAATTGTTAAGAGTGCAATAGGAAGACCTGCACACTCTTTAGCTACCTCAGTTGCTATCACTCTCACATTAGGATCTTTGACAGATTCATGAAACTGTCATCTTCTCAAATAAGTCCCATGCTTCTTCTTTCAATAAAGTCTGAAGTGCAAAATCCTTCTGGGTGATCATTCCGCAAGTTAATACATCTTGATTTCTAGATGTCAGTACTATTTTGCATCTTTCGGAAGGAGTAATTCCTATTTCCACCAAATCAAGTTGCTTCCATATATCATCCAGGATAACAAGTATCTTCTCCTCCTTGTATTTCGATAGCCTCCATTGTAGATGACTTGCTCTCCCTTTTTCAGTTTCTCGATCAAGCTTAAGACCTAGTGTGTCCGCAATCTCTCCTTGAATTCACATTGCATCTGGGCTCTCTGACAAGATTTCCATACCCACCTTATCGAATAACTTATCCTCCTTGACTTTCCTGACAATTTCTCTCATCAATGTACTTTTTCCAACACCAGCCATCCCCCATACACCGATCTTATTGATATTAGCATCTCCTAATGCCTCCATAATTCCCTTTGCAATTGACATTCTCGACTCTAAGGCCACGTAATCCATGTATCTTGCAGTCATTGTTGCTTCTAAAGCAGGGCGATAAGAAACTTTGTTGAAGTTTCCATTTTTAAGAAGTTTAGCAATATTCCCCACTATATTCTTTGCTTATTGGCTTAACTGATGTCGTTGCTTCAAGTTCAGGCATGCCGCAATAGAGCTCCTCGTCTCTACTTCTTCTTCGCCTTCACAAATTTTCCTGGTGGCCAATTCTGTAATCACATCCGCTTTCGTCAGCCACGTGTTGATATTAGGAATTAAACTTATTCTTTTTCATCTTTTTATTCTTTTATTCATCTTTGTATCACATGTTAGTCATGTCTTTTTTTATTTCTTCATGTATTATTATAAATACCGTTACTGTACACATATGTAAATATTTTTTACAGAATAATAATTTTCCTTTCTTCCAGAAGTTTCTCTCCCTTTGTCTCGACCTTTGGTCTACTAGGGTTTCACCCTACCCGTGCTCAACTAGGGTTTACATTTTACATGGTATAAGATGTCCTTTTTGATTGCTTCTACGGCGCCGTCTCACAAATCCATCTCCGAGAATGCCACTTCTCCTTATTTTCTTCATTCTAGTGACAGTCCTGGTGTTCTCTTGGTTACGCAACCTATTCTCGGTCAGAACTACCATGCCTGGTCTTGCTCGATGTCACTCTCTCGGCGAAGAACAAGCTTGGATTCGTTGATGAATCCATTACTAAACCTTCGGATTCAACATATTCTCTTTTTTCTCCGTGGCTTTGATGTAATAATATGGTGATATCTTGGATCTTAAATTCTGTTTCTCTTGAAGTTTCTTTTAGTATCTTGTATAATACAACTGCTTGTGAGATTTGGTCAGATCTTAAGGAACGATTTTCTCAAAAAAATGGACCTCGCATTTTTCAGTTACAGAAATCGATTTCCTCCCTCTCTCAAGGTTCTCTTTCCGTGAGTAATTATTTTACTCGTCTTAAGAGGCTTTGAGATAAACTTACTAATTACAAGCCCTTTCCTGTTTGTTCTTGTGGAGTTGTACAAACGTTGAATTACTATGTTCTATAGGAACATATTTTACAATTTTTGATGGGATTGAATGAATCTTTTACACCTGCTTGTGCACAGATTCTACTTATGAAGCCTATGCCTCCTCTTAATAAAGTTTTTCTCTTGTTTTACAAGAGGAACAACAACGAGAAATATCATCTGTTTCTCTGCCCCTGTTGACTCACATGTTTTTGTTTCTCAAAATGATGGAACTAGATCCGTTAAATCATTTTCTAAGAAGGATAGACTAGTTTGTAAACCTTGTGAAATTACTGGTCATGTGATTGAAAAGTGTTACAAGTTGCATGGCTTTCCCCCAGGCTACAAACCGAAACAGAGGCAACAGTCTATGGCTAATAATGTTGTCCTCAGTGATAGCAATTCCTTGACTGTTTCTCCTTTTTCATTGACTAAGGATCAGTATCAGTAGCTTCTAAATCTACTCCATCCTTCTAAATCTGCTGATGAAGTTCCTTCTGCTGTCAATGCAGTTGTTTCAAATAATTTTTCTGGTATTATTTTTCCTCAAAATAATATTTATTCTGTTTTTTCTGTTGCTCAGTATGCTACTTTTAATTCCAAGTATTGGATTCTTGATACTGGAGCCACTGATCATATGGTTCCTTTTATTGATTTTTTTACTTCCATTACCAGTTCTGTTAATGCCTTTGTGAAGCATCCTAATGACCAATCTGTGTCTGTTACACATATTAGTTCTGTGTCTATTTCTGAACATCTTGTTTTAAATGATATTCTATGTATTCCAACTTTTAAATTCAAGTTAATTTCCATTAGCAGTTAACACAATCACTAACTTGTTGCTTTTTGTTTTCCTCTAACACTTGTCTAATACATGACCTGATTCGTTGGAGGCTGATTTGAGTGGGTAGATTGTAGGGAAGCCTCTATATACTGCAACAGTCAGGCCTTTCTTTTCTTTTTTCTTTTTTTCTAGTACATGTGTTGTTTGTTTAACTGAAACAATAATTTCACATGTTTGCTCCATTTCTTCCAAATGCTCTAATTATGAGCTTTGGCATAATATAATTGGTCATCTTTCTAATTCTAGGTTGCTGTTTGTGAATAATTTTGTTCCTAAATTGACTATTCCATGCAATCCTTGCATGATTTATCCTTTAGCTAAACAAAGAAAGTTATCTTTCCCTAATAATGTTAATTTATTTGTTGCCCTTTTTGATCTTATTCATTGTGATATTTGGGGTCCATATGTTGTACCTACTGTTGAAGGTTACACATATTTTCTGAATATTGTTGATGGTTCAACTCGTGCTACATGACTTGATCTTCTTAAGCATAAATCTAAAGTTTCACATATTTTTAGAGTCTTTTATAAAATGGGTAAAACACAATTTCATTTAAATATAAAATCACTTCGCACTGATCATGTCACTGGATTTTCTTTTACTCATTTCTTGCATTCTAAAGGCATCGTACATCAACATAGTTGTGTTGAGACTCCTCAACAAAACTCTAATGTAGAGAGAAAGCATCAGCACATTCTTAATGTAACTAAAAAAATGATGATTCAGTCTCATCTGCCTATTAATTTTTGGGGTGATGTTGTTTTAACAGCAACTTATCTCATTAATAGGCTCCCTACTCCTCTTTTAAATCATAAATCTCCTTTTGAGCTTTTGTTCAAATCTTCTCACTCTTCTACTCATTTAAGAACTTTTGGTTGTCTTTGTTATGCTTCAACTCTACAAAGATCTCAAACCAAATTTGATCCTAAAGTTCGAACTTGTATTTTGCTTAGTTATCCTTTTGGCATAAAAGGTTACAAGCTTCTTGATTTAAAAACTAATAAATATTTTATTTCAAGAAATATTGTTTTTCATGAACATGTTTTTCCTTTTACTTTTCAAAACAATATTGATTTTTCTTCTATTTTTCCAATTGAATGTTCAGCTTTAGATTCTTTTACTGTGCCTTCAACCATATCTTCTGTTGATTCATCTCTTAACTTCTCTTCACCTTCTCATTCAAATAATTCTTCCCCATCTGTTAATTCTTCACCTTCTCGTTCAAGTGATTATTCACCTTATGTTGATTATTCTTCCCCACTGCCATCTATCATTGTTCCATTGCCTTCTGATCTTCCTAGAAGATCTTCTATAATCAGAAATGTACCTGGTTACTTGTAGAACTTTCATTGCAATCCCTCTTCTATACACTCTACATTAGATCCTTCAACAATTTCTGATTCATCAGGTTCTTTTTCATTTTTGTCTTCATCTCCTAAATATGATATTTTCAATTTTCTATCTTATACTAATTTTTCTCCTTCACACAAATCCTTCGTCATGTTCAGTATGGGCTTTCAGCAATCCAAATCTAATTATTCTCTTTTTACTAAGACTAAGGGTTCATCTTTCATTGCCCTTCTTGTCTATGTTGATGATATTCTCATTGCTAGTAATAATATGAAATTTGTGGAGCTTTTGAAATCCTTGCTTGATGAGAAGTATAAGCTTAAGGACTTGGGTAAGCTCAAATATTTCCTTGGTTTAGAAGTGGCTCGATCTCCTGCTGATATTTCTCTATGTCAAAGAAAATATTCTTTGGAGATTCTTCAAGATGCTGGTTTACGTGCTTCTAAACCTATTGCTTTTCCTATAGAACAAAATATTAAGTTGAGTAAGGATGTGGGAGACTTGCTGCTTGACCCTACAGTTTATAGAAGACTTGTAGGTCGACTTCTTTACCTCACATTAACTTAGCTAGACTTATGTTATTTTGTCAATAGGCTTAGCCAATACATGGTTCAACCTAGGCAGCCTCATATACAAACAGCCTACAGAATTTTATAATACATCAAAGGCACTCTTGTCCATGGTCTTTTCTTTCCTGCTGCAAATACACCGTCTCTCAAAACTTTTGTTGATTTTGATTGGGCTTTTTGTCTTGATTGTAGAAGATCTACAAGTGGTTATTGTGTTTTCCTTGGGGATTCTTTGGTTTCATAGAAGACAAAGAAACAAACCAGTGTTTCCAGATCTTTTGCAGAGGTTGAGTATAGATTCATGGCTTCTACCACTTGTGAAATCATTTGGTTTTTCACTCTCTTATCTGATTTTGGTATTTCTCATTCTCATAGTGCTCAACTTTTTTGTGATAGTCAAGTTGCCTTACACATTGTTGCCAATTCTGTCTTCCATAAAAGAACAAAGCACATTGAGCTGAATTATCACTTTATTCGGGAAAAAATTCAAACTGGAATTATCAAGATTTTTCACTAAGCTTCCAGTTATCAACTTGCTGATGTGTTAACTAAACCTCTTGGTTTTCAACAATTTCATCATTTAGTTTCCAAGATGGGAGTCAATTTTATATACTCTCCATCTTGAAGGGGGTATCAGGAAATAAACTTATTCTTTTTCATCTTTTTATTCTTTTATTCATTTTATTCATCTTTGTATCACATGTTAGTCACATGTCTTTTCTTATTTCTTCATGTGTTACTATAAATACTGCTACTGTACACAGATGTAAATATCTTTTTACAGAATAATAATTTTCCTTTCTTCCAGAAGTTTCTCTCACTCTCTCTCGACCTTTGGTCTGCTAGGGTTTCACCCTTCTCGTGCTCTGCTAGGGTTTACATTTTGCAGTTGACATCATCTTCAATTTCCTCACCATTTCTTATAGTAGTATAGACGGCGTGTTGAATCCTGTTCTTAGCATCCAGCAACGTCGTTTCCTGATTCTTCAGATTTTGCATGTTGCTCTTGTAGTGACATGAATAACATAGCTACTGTCCAACTGGTCCAACAGTGTACTCCACGGTTTTTCGCTGCAATTGCAATAACGACCTCCATTCTTTTTTCAATTCTTTTCTTTAGAAAAAGAATAAAAACTGCATAGAATTTCGTTCGAGTAGACAAACTCAAAACCAAGGAAGATAAGAGTTGACACTAGGATGACAAGAAAGCATAGTGAAAAACAAGGAAATAAATTCTTGCGGTTAGGAACAGAGAAATGATCAAGTGGTCAACCATGGTCGGTCACTCTTATCATTCACTCATGTATACATGATCGCTTTCGATCTTCATTAGGTCCTCCAATCATGCCTTGTGCTGAACATTCAAATTTGTGTAAACATGAGTTGGTAAGATATTTACAAGCTGGATACTAAAAATGATTAATAAGAAGGAACTACGTAGTACTTACCTCTCTTTTAGGTCCTCTGCATCAAGACTGCAAAGCAAAGAAAGATTGTCACTAGTGGAATCAATTATATGTATGAAAGCCAACATGATCAACTTTTCTGCATTGAAACATTAATATGACTGACTTTTATGTGGTGTGAATTAATTGGAGTGACTTTCATTGAGTACGCATGACTTTTCTGCATTCAATAACATGATTCTGCATTATGCATGACTTTTATTGACTGACAATGTCATGCATTGACTAACAATGTTTTCTGCATTGAGTACACATGAAAATGTCATTTTGAATGATTCTGTGGGCTTTGGTGAGGCGAGGCCTTCTCAACGAGTTTTGCTCCAATCCAAAGGGAATATGGTGATTTAGAAGCCTACTCTGGTCCTGATTCTGATGCTATTGCTCTTGAAATAGAAATTAGAGAAGAAGCACAATCTGAATATGAATCTGAGAGAGATTGGTTTAAAGATGATGTGAGAAAAGAATATTGTTCTGACTCTGAAGGCCTTGCAATTCAGTTAGTAAGTTCCCAAAAAGGAGTGCTACCAGGGCAGTTAACCGTCCTTCCAAACTGAACTCATGATTAGTCCTCTCATTTTTTGGAATATTAGGGGAGTTCGTACTTCTCATTTGTGCTTGAGGAAAATTATAAAAAAATTTAGGCCTAATATTTTAGCTCTGTCATAGCCTTTTTTGTTGGAAGATAAAATTCCAAATTTTTTGGGAAGATTCATTACTTGTGACTTATTTGTTACTAACGAAGCACATGGTGGTAAAATCTGGTTTCTGTAGAATTCTGTTCTTTCTTTTCATTGGCTAGCTGGGTCTAGTCAATTTCTTTCTATGAAAGTTGAGGAGAATGGGCATGCCTATGTTCTTACCATTGTGTATGCCAAATGTAACCAGCTTGAGAGGAAGAAACTTTGGGAGGATCTGGCAATGGCTGGTCATGGGAACCTTCCTTGGATCGTTTGTGGTGACTTCAATATTATAAAAAATGACTGAGAGAAGAGGTGGACTTCCTCGACCATTTGCTGCGATGGAAGATTTCAACATGTTCACTCATAATTGTGGTTTGCTAGAAATGTCTTATAAAGGATCAAGGATGACTTGGTGTAATCGCCAAGGCAGGTTGGCTTGCAGTTGGGCCAGGTTAGATTGATGTCTTATTGATTCTCATTTTCTTAATAGTTTTCCTAATGCTTTTTTACTAGGTCTTAGCTCGTACTACTTCTGATCACTCTCTGTTGGTGATTCAAATGGGTGAAGACCCGTTTAGGTATGGCCCTTGCCCTTTTCGTTTTCAATATATGTGGACTGATCATGTCGATTTCTTTCACCTTGTTGGGGGGGTGTGGAGAGAAGCGGGGAATGGTTTTGGTTTGTCCAAATTACCTTGTAAGTTGAAATGAGTCAAGGTGGCTTTAAGGGACTGGAATAAGAATGTGTTTGGTAGGACTAATATCATTATCAATGATCTAGAGCAATGTATTAAGAGATTGGAAATCAGTCTTCAAGATTGTTACAATGCTGATGATGATACTGATCTCATGGCTTCTAAAATGGAGCTTTTAACTTGGATGGGTAGAGAGGATACCCGTCTAGCGCACATGGCTAAGAAAAGCTGGTTGGAAGATGGGGACCAGAATTCGAAATTTTATCATGCTTATCTGAATGCAAAAAACCACAAAAGGGTGAAGGATATGTGTTTATCTGATGGTACCTTGTTAGATTCCCCTTTTAAAATTCATTAGGCTGTCATGGATTATTTTACTCAGTTCCTAGGTGTTGGGAGTAGTAGTGAGTTGCCTATGTTAAGTGATTTGATTTCTTCTGTGATCACCAAAGAGGAGAAGTTGACGGTTTGTAAAGCCCTTTCTCTTGAGGACATTAAGGAAGCTCTTTTTAGTATCCCCATTGATAGCAGCCCTGTTCTAGATGGTTTTGGTTTTGGTTTCTTTAGGGTTTGTTGGGATTTGGTTAAAGATGATTTATTCGAAGCCGTTTGTGAATTTTCCAACATTGCTCGCTTCCTAGATTCTACACTGCTTCTTTTATTGTCTTAATTCCTAAGGTGGAGAATCCTAGTTTGATAAGTTTCGACCTATCAGTCTTTGTTCAGTGATCTATAAGATTTGTGCTAAAATTATTGTGGGTCGTATGACGAATTTGCTAGCTAAGATGATTTACTAGGAACAAGGTGCTTTTATCCCTGGGCTTTGTATTTTTGAGAACATCAGTCTTACCCAGAAGATGGTCCATTCGATCCATAAACTGTCAAATGGGGGTAATGTGGTTGTCAAACTTGATATGTCCAAGACTTATGACAGAGTTGATTGGTATTTTTTTTATATGTCTTGGATGCTTTTGGTTTCTCTCCTTATGTTTGTAATCTGATTAAGATGTGTATTTCTACACCTTGGTACTCTATTATGATGAATGGTACTTCAATGGGGTTCTTTAAAGGGGAACGTGGTTTACGGCAGGGTGACCCACTTTCGCCCTATTTTTTCATTATCATGCAAGAGGTTCTCTCTCGTCTTCTAAAGAATTCTTTTGAGAATGGTTCTATTGGTTAGTTTTCTCAAGCTAGAGGCACCCATCTAATCTCCCATCTTATGTACGTGGATGATATTGTTATTTTTGCTAATGGTGGGAAAAGATCCATGAGGAAGTTAATGCAGGTTTTAACACTTTATGAAACATAGACAGGTCAAATTCTTAATAAAGAGAAGAGTGCCATCAATTTTCCCAAAAAGATCCCTCTTCGAAGGAAGTCTTCTCTTCTTCGTACTACTGGTTTCATTGAAGGATCATTTCCTTTTAAGTACTTGGGTGTTCCTATTGTGGATGGGAGGCTCAGAGTTTGGGATTTTGGTGAGTTGCTTGGTAAAATTACTAAAAAGATTGCAGGTTGGAAGATGAAGATGCTTTTTGTTGGTGGGCGGACAATTCTTCTTTAGAATGTGCTGTCGAGTATGACCACTCATCTCCTGGCTGTTTTACAGGTTCCTCACACTGTGATCTTGGCCTTGAATAGACTGTCGAGTTCCTTATTTTGGGGTGATTGTGACGGGAAAGGAAAAAGGAAATTGATTGCTTGGAAAAATATTTGTAGGCCTATAGAGGAGGGTGGGTTGGGTATTCGGGATTTTGACGAAACCCAACGAGCTTTGCATTCGAAACTTGCATGGTGTCCTATTAAGGGTTAGTCTTTATGGGCGGATTTCTTTAGGAGCAAGTATGCTCGAGGCAATCATTTATCTCTTTTGGAGCCTAATAAGGGTACTCGGTTTTGGAAATCTATTGCCCAATGCATTCCTGATATTTTATCTAATTCCAAGTGGATTGTTAGAGAATGTAATATCTATTTCTGGTACGATAATTGGGATGACAGGGGCCCTCTAAGTGTTAACCTACCCTGTGACTGAGCACCCTTTGTTGAACATTAAAGATTGTCGTATTGGTCATGGTTGGGATTTCTCCTTATTGGAAAGACTTGTGGGTCATCAGAAAGCTTCTGACTATGTCATTTCTTGGCCAGGAGAAAAGATGGGGAGGATGTTCTTATTTGGTTGAAGGACAATTATGGAAATTTTACAACCAAAAGTGCTTGGGATTGTATTTGGATTAGGGCTTCCCCTTTACCTTGGGCTCAGTGGATTTGGCATAACCACCTTCCTAAGAAAATTTCTATTAAGATGTGGAAGGCTATGAGTGTTGATGAGAAGATTAGAACTGTTGGCATCCCAATGGTCTCTAAATGTAATTGCTATTCCATGGGACATTCTGAGGATTTGAATCATATACTCTGTAATGGTGAGTTTGCTAGGAAGATTTGGCATATGACTACTATTCATTTAGATGTGCACATGGGTGTTTTTAATACTTGGAATGAACAAGTTAATTTTTGGTTTCAACGTGCGGGTAAATCTTCCCAACTTCGTATTATTTTGGCCTTCTCCCTTCTATTGTTTCTTGGAAGCTTTGGGATTAGAGATGCAAAGTTCGTTATGAGGATAAGGTTGACATGATGGACTCGGTGTGGAAAGTTATTAAATTTTGAATTCATCAGATATTGCAACTAATCATGAAAGTTACTTGGATTTCTAATCAAGATGTTGCTATTTTAAATAGATTGGATATTCTGGTTTTATTTCCTAAGCCTAAGCAGGTTCATGTGGTGAGATGGTTGGGACCTGGGCAAGGTTGGGTGAAGCTCAACATAGATGGTAGTAGTTTGGGTAATCCTGATCCGACTGGTGCTGGGGGCGTTATTCGTGATATTCATGGTAGGCTTCGGATGGCTTCTTCTGTTCAATTAGGTCAAGGCTCTAATAATTTTGCTGAGATGAGAAGTCTGTCTGCTGGATGGTGTCCGGAGGTGCTATCAGATGGGTTTTTATAGGGTTGAGATGGAGATAGACTCTCAGATTCTTGTTAACTGGATTATTAAAGGTGATTGTAATATTTGGTACCTGGAGGATAACTAGGACGATGTTTTTAATTATCTCACTTGTATGGAGTATTGTGTTAGCCATGTTTATTGTGAAGGTAATGTTGTGGCAGACGTTTTTACCAAGAAGGGCGTTGAGGGTTTAAATATGGATTGGTCTGCTGACTGTGATACTTTGCCTAGTCAGTTACATGGCCTTCTTAGAATGGACAAAATTGGTCTTCTTATCTATGCATCTCTTAAGATGTTCCAAATATGTTTTGGCTTTCTCTGGTTTTGATATATTTTTTACTTGCATTGGGTTTTTTGGTTCTTTTTCTCTTGCAAGTCCCTATCCTTGTGTTTTTCTGGTTTTTGATATTTGTAACCTGAACAGTAGGGGAATATTGTATTTTATTGGAGTTGTTTTGGTCTTTTGATGCCTGCGTTTGTGTCCTTTTTTTTTCTTGATTGTACCACCCAGGTGTCCGGTTGTAAGCACGATTTTCTTCCACCACAAGTGAAAGTTATCAATAAAATTGGGGTACAATCCTCTTTTCAAAAAAATTGGGGTATCTCGTAATGCTAAATAAGATTTCTCACATATTCACTCTAAACCTATTCAAGGATTTCAAGGACTAAAAATGATTTCTAGAAATGCAAATTTTTTGCAATTGTTTTTTTTTAAAGAAATGTAAGACACATCTAGTCAATTTAAGATATAGTAATATGATATGAAAATCTCATCTGGGGCTTTTTATAAAAAGTGAGTTTTTTCATGTAAGTCATATACATATATGTGTTCTTTATTTCAAATAGTTTGCACGAGACTTATATATCCTATAACTGTTTCTAGCATTGTTGTTTAAAGGATCTAGGCTTAATAAGATCCAGTTTGCCTCAAATTGCCTGTAGGCTCAAGAAGTGGCAGCAACCCCGAAATCACATTTCCAAACCATTTCTTCTTTTCATTAGTTGAAGGCGACTTTGACTTTCTAATTTGTCTCAAGCTCACCTAAACTCAATGAAACCCCTCAAACAAGTAAACTTTTGTGGAGCCAAGCTGCACCCCAAGCCTCTTATAGTTCCGCCCTTGTGCTTGCATATTCTAGGAGATGTAACGAATGGTTGAACTTCCCAAGCATATGAAAAAGTCTCATTCTAGCTACCTACAATGAAATACAAGGCTTGGTTACCTCCAATTCAAGATTAAAAAAAGGGGGAATAAATAATATGTTCATCTTCGAAACAGAGGCATAATAATTGCACAAAAGAATATTACAAAATAAATTGATACAAAGCTTGCACATTCAAAAGAATTTCACCCAAAACTCCAAATGTTATATTCATGCAGGAACCTTTCTGCAATAAAATTAAAAAATAAAAAAGTCAACAACCAATTGGAGTAACTGTATTTTAATTCTCCTTATCTAGAAACAAAGCTTACAATTATTCTTAATCTTTGTTAGTGTGTATGTGTTATGTGAGTGCCACATTGATTTAGTAATGCTCTTGTATAGTCTTTGGCCTCCTACATATAGGTCACCTTGTACATCACAATTGATATATATAGAATTGACTAATACAATTCTAACATGGCATCAGAGCCACTACTTTGATCCCTTCAGTAAAACTAGTTTTCATCCTTCTTAGCATTCTTCCACTACTCAAGTGTTGCTTACTGTTGTCAGATAGTTGCAATTGTTGTGAGGACTACTACAAAATTTTGGAATCATCTTGCCTAGAGCTTTGTTTTGATTACGCGAAATATCGTTGGAAAGATCTCGTTGAGATCGACTCAATGCCGAAAAAATCAGTCAGATCGGAGCTCACACGCACCTCCACACACCGACGGAAGTTGCTGTCGCGCCGCCCATGCGCCACATGCGCTCTGTAGCTCCACTTCCACGAGCCACACATGCACACACGCGCCAGATGTCGCTGACGTCAACTATAGTATTGTCAGCTACCACATCAGCCGCCAGGTGCCACATAAGTAGTCGTCCATGTCAACACTGTTGATCGTTGACTTTGACTGATGTGTTGACGTTTCATATCTAGGTGTTTTCTGCATATTTTTGCGTGTTAATCTCATTTTTGTAGTCTATTTTTGCATATCTGACCTTATAATGGCTCAAAAAATGAGATTCTTCGTGTTATTCATGTTATATTAGATGGTTGAAATTATTTGGTGTGGTCTTGGTCCTTTCGCAGCATTCTTAAAGGTTGTGAACTTTGGTTCTATTGTACGGGAGATTAGAAAAAGCTGGTGCAAAAAGGAGATGAATGAGCAGAACAATTTCTACAGTGCCTTCTTAAATGGGATAATCATAATCACCATATCCTTACTTGGATGCGCAACACCTCCATTCCGACTATCTCCAATCTACTTGGTAGCTATGATGATGCTCTAACTGCTTAGACCATGTTAGCCAGGCGTTATACTACTCCTCATGGGTCCAGAGAGTACCAAATTCTGGTTGAGTTATATCAGCTCAGACAAGAGCCTGGTCAATCCATCAATGACTTCTTTGATCGCCTTTGTCATATTTGGAATCAAATTGATCTCTTTGACCCACTCCGGAAGAATCCCACTGATTCTGACATGTATGACATTCGTCGTCATCAGCATCGTCTCTATCAGTTTCTCATGGCCCTACAGGATGAATTTGAGTTGATCTGTGATCAACTGCTTAATCGCACTGCGACTCCTTCCCTATGTATTATTGCCAATGAGCTGATCTGTGAGGAAACTTGGTTGCATATATTACAGACTCAGAACAAACTCAGTGTCTTGGTTCTAGAAAGCATAGTCCTAGCCACCGCCGCTCCAATAAGTTTTTTTGTCATTATTGAAAATGTCCTGGCCATGTCATCGAGACCTTTTATCGTCGTAAGAAGAAAGGAACTCCTACTACTGTTATTGCTAGTTCAGATGCACCTCAGTCTTCTGGATCCATTGTCACTCTCACCATAACTGACTTGGAGAACCTCCTCAATTTGATCTTGATCCGGTTTGGTAATGCATCATCCTCCTATGCTCTTTCTGTTCTATCTGGTAAGTCTCTCTCTTGGCTTATGGATTCTGCCTATCACAATCATATGACACCCTCATTGTCCTTGTTCTTTAAAATGCATTCTGCACTTCCACCACTTGCTATACATACTGCCAATGGATCCACTATGCTTGCTCCTAGTATAGGCTCTATCTCTACATCCAATGTTTCCATTTCTAAAATGCTTTATGTTCCTAAACTCTTCTGTGGGGCAATTGGCTCACCTTGGCTACCGTGTTATTTTTTACTACTCTGGTTGTACTGTGCAAGATCCACGGACGAGATAGGCACTTAAGACAGGCCCTAGTGTGGAGCGTTGTTTCCAATTAATACTATGCATCTTCCCTCAATTCCTCCTAGCCCACCCGTTGGTATTTCTGCTATCACATCTGTTTCTCCTTCCTTTGCCCTCTGGCACTCTCGATGTAACGCCCCGATCCTAAAGATCCAGGGAGTTAAGTCCCGTCACCTGATAATCAACTTCAACAATACTAATATAAAATTTTCAAATCTAAATATATACTTTTAAAGATTCCAAAATAAAAAATAAATACCTCTAATTTAATTCCATATATCAGATCCTCAATTACAATAACCCAAATAAAATATATCAATTTCTCCACGTCTTAATTTACATAACAAGCTGAAATTGAGTTTATATAAGTCTCCATAAACCATCTAAACATACTAAAACTCATCTACTGAATAAAATAAATCACCCAACATCAATAGTACCCTGAGATACTCAACTGCTATCCTCAGCTAATCTTGCCCACGCCCTCTATCACTCATTCTCAGCTGAACCATCAAAATCATCTGAAATATTATGAAGATAAATGAGTGAGTTATCAACAACTCAGTAAGCAAAAAATATATACTAGTATGTAAACACGAGCATTTATATCGTTTAGAATGCGAAACCAAACATTTACTTCCAGAATGCAGAATCAAAACATGTTACAAAACATCAGAGAGAAAACTTTCAAAAAACAATCTTATTTAAAAAATCCTTTGGCATATCAAATTGAAACGTCATCCTCAATATCGTATCCAAGCATCAAATCAGATCAAATACCATGTTTAACACCCGTGGTAGGGTTATAAACCACCATTACACCCGTGATGAGGCCGTATGCCACTATTATACCCATGGCTGAGCCGCGTACTATGTTTAACCCCCGTGGTAGAGTTATAAACCACCATTATACCCATGGTAGGGTCGTATACCACTATTATACTCGTGGCGGGGTCGTATGCCACTATTATACCCGTGGCAGGGCCGTAAACCACTACTATACCCGTAACAAAGCCGTATACCACTATTATACCCCTGACAGTGGCTTAACAAAAACAGAATCGAAGCAACATCAAAACCAAATTATATTTAGATACAAAATCAGATATTCTTGCCAAGGTTTTCCACATGACACATCATATCAAAATAGAGTACTAAATAACTTTAGATTATTTCACATATTCATATAACAGAAATTAAAGCATTTTCATTTAATCAAAGCAAAATCTTTTCAAGTCTCATATTCGCCCTTTTTCGCAGTTTAGAAAACATAATGCTAAAATAAACTCATGTCTTCATCAGTCATGGCAGAAAGTACTTCATTCTTATACAAATTTCATGAGTATGCAGAGCACATATTTGAAGTTGTTTTCAGGTTTCTTATTAAAACAAACATGCATATTTTTTAAATCAACCTCAATCATTTTCTTTTATGCAAAATCTGGTATAGAAACCTCACTTATCTAATTTTGGTAGTGTATTCTCTATGTTTTGAGACCGTACTCTAGTCGTGTCACTATAACCTAAATAAAAAATATTTGTACACACGTTATTTACCCACACCAGCACATAACCTTAGCTAACTGAATTCCATCATTCTAAGAATAGAGCAAAACAAGCGTATAAGCCGTTAAACTTATAAACAGGCCAACGTACAACTGCCTTATTTAATCATCAACCAGCCATGAATATCAATCCCAAATAACCAACATCATTGCAAATAGCATATAAACCCAAGACCACTCATCAACTCAACTACTAACATATAAACCCAACCACTTGTCAACTCAACAGCCCATATATACCCCCAAAACAACCAATTCATTGACTCCAAGCATCCACACAACTTACCACACGTCCAACACAAACAACCCCAAATACATAATCTCACAAGCAGCCAAGAACAACCTCGGCTACCTGATTTCACCCTGTACAACCACCAATCAACTCCATCCGCCACACATCAACCCAAGTCACCACACTTAAACAATTAGAAAAGCATAACACAACCAACATGTAACGCCCTATCCCCGAGGGTCCGGAGAGTTAACTCATATAACCTGATAATCAACTCTAACAAAGCTAAAGTACTTCCAAATTCAAGAATATATATTTTTCAACTTCAAATCAAACGTAAATACTTCAAATTAATAAACCATATAAACTCATTTATCCAATTTTCAATCCAACAACCCAAATAAAATATCAACTCTTCTCCATGTCTCAAATAACAAACTAGAAATAAGATAACATTGACATAAATCTCCATAACCCATCTAAATCCATTGAAGCAAACTTAAGAAAAATATAAATAACTTCCAACATCAACACTAATACCACAAGATACCCAACAACAATTCACTGCTAATCTTCTCCATAAACTCTAATACTGATCCTCAGCTGAACCAACAATGTCATATGAAATATTATGAAGATTAAAGGGGTGAGTTATCAACAACTCAGCAAGCAGAGATCATATACTAGCATGTAAATATGAGCATTTATAACAATTGATAAGCAGAACAAAACATTTTCTTCAGATTATAGACACAACCTGTTTTACTTCCGAAAAGCAATAACAAAACTTGGTACAAAACATTAGAGCAAAATTTCTAGAAAAATAAACTTATTCCCTAAAAAGAAAATCCGTTGGCATTTCTAAATTGAAACATTATAATCATATCATCGCTTAGCATCACATCGGGACAATATCATGCTTAACCCCTGTGGTAGGGTTATAAACCACCATTATACCTGTGGCTGGGCCATATTCCATGTTTCACCCCCGTGGTAGGATTATAAACTACCATTATACCCATGGCTGGGCCGTATACCATGTTTCACCCCCGTGGTAGGGTTATAAACCACCATTATACCCGTGGCTGGGCCTTAACAAAAAACAGAACAGATATCATCGGAATCAGATCACAATCATACACAGAATCAGAACTTCATGCCAAGGTTTTCAGATGACACATCATATCCAAACAAAATACTTAACAGCTTTAGATCACTTCACATGTTCGAGATAAACAGAATCAAAATATTTTCATTTGTTCATAACAAAACTTTTAGATTTTCATATTCGCTCTTTTGCATAGTTCAGAAACAAAGTGCACAAAACTAGCTCATGTCTACACCAGTCATGACAGAAAACACTTTCTCTTATATTGAATTTATGCATATGTAGAATAAATATCTGAGGTTGTTTTCAGATCATTTCTTTTAAAAAACAAACATGCTTATTTTCAAGGTCAACCTCATTTTATTTTTTTTATACAAAACTAGTATATGAACCCCGCTTACCTAACTTCCTCGTAATATCAACACCTTGAGTCGAAATTCTAGTAGTAACACCACCTAAACAAAACATATACCCAATACTTAGTAACCAATCTAGTAAGCTGCTATTTATTGAGTAATAAATCAAAACGGTCCCTTCACAACTCAATAACTATCATAACAATTAAACCCGAACAACTCTCTCTTCAAACCATTCACATTTAAAATCCAAAACAACCACCTTTTATTAACGCCGAAGCAACCATAATTACTTCCAAAACCAACAACAACAACTCCAATGATTAAAACATACTCCAAACCAAACTTCACCTCCAACCTTCAAATAAAAATTTCATTGCCCGCATCACTATTTTAGTCATTCAACAATTCAATACTTGCATAAAAAAATATCCAATACCACCAGCTCAAAATATCCATAAATTACACCAAATAGTCTCAACCAAAGCAGTCTCACAATGCCGTCCAAAAATCATACTCCTTGACTTCAAAAATTCCATCACACTCCACCACAATCCAACATATAAAACATCAACACAAAAATAAATTTATAATTATAACAGATTGCCAAAAGTCACTGCAGTAGTGCAAAAATCCTACCCACACCACAAACAATTCAGCAACATCACTGCATTTCACAAACAACCACAATATCTAAACTCTACCAAAAGCTTCGGAAGTGACTTACCTAACAGAGTCACAAAAACTTCAAACCACTTCAAGCCAACACAACCCACCGCAGTCTACGCTTAGAAAAAAATTTCAAAGCAATCTCTAGTGAATGAGAAAGTGACCTGTGCAAAGAAAAGCCTGAGAAGTTGAGTGTGTGCGTACAGTAGCAGAACAGAGTGTGTGTGTGTGTGTAATCAAAACAGAGCAAAACTCGAAATAGAAGAGAGGCCTGCGCTAGTAAAACCGGAAGAAGAAGGAAGGAGAAGAAATAAATACAAGAAAAAAATAAAACGAAAGAGAGGCATGCCGGATTGAGGGAAGAAGTTACCAATTTTTGTTCAAGAGGCCAAAAAAACTGCAGTGGAAACACAATTTGAAGTTCCAACACCTTGAGTCGAGCGCACGGTGAAGGGATGGAGAAGAGGAAAAACAAATGAGAGGAACCGATTGAAATGCCTGCAGAAGTGAGCGAATCCGATTCTTGAGCGTGGTAAGAGGTGAAAATCAACTGCTAGGATTATGGGTTGGTGCTCACGGTTAGAGCGATGTGCGGAAAGGCAGTGAAGTGGGAAGAAACCGTGGAGAAGAAGAACAGTGCAGCAGAAAAGGGGACTCACCAAAACGATGCCGTCCGTCTCTCAACAAGTGCTCGTGGGCTGGGCTTCGTGCATCCGACTGACTTCAAAAGGGCTGGACCTAGAGCCCGGGTATTACACAACATCTCCAACTCTGTCTCGATCCAACACAGAGGCTAAGTATCGTGCCCTGGTAGACACCATCGCTGAACTCCTTTGACTCCAATGGTGTACCTCTTACCTCTTACCTCTGCCACTCCTCTTTATTGTGACAATCGCAGTGCCATCCAGATTATTCATAATGATGTTTTTCATGAGTAGACCAAACACATCAAGATTGATTGTCATCTCCTTCATCACCATTTGCTACAGGGTTGTAACATACGGGTCTAAATTTAGGGCTTAAAACTAGTATTTTATTTATTTATTTATTAGTATTTTATTATCTTTATATTTATTTATTTATTTTATTTATTTATCATTTTAGATTTTTGTGCCAACAGATAGATTAAATTAGTGGTTCATTTCCCTTAAAACCTTCGTATATTATATCCACTTAGTCTCCATACTAGTTTCGGTTCCAGAGTGTGAGATCAACTCCAATTCAAACTCTTCAAACCCTCTCAGAAACTGTATCCACGTAAGAGTAGGTTCCTAAAGTTTAGGCAATTTCAAATTTCAACCAATCTCCTAAGGGTTCACGTCGTTTCCTCCCATCGCCTATAAGAAACTCACCAAGCCTCTGTATTGCACACATTGAAATACCAGAAAAACAACATTTCCGCATAAGCCTTTTTGCTGCCCAGCCATCGCCGACCACCCTCGGACGTCGAAGCACAACCCACGGCGCCAGAAAACGCCGGCCAACCCAACCTCGTTGAAACCAACCTGTTATGGTACAGTCCTCGACGAGATCTCTTCCTTCCCGTGATTTTCATTGTCTCAGTCTAACTCCCTCCCTCTCTTTTTCTCTCTTTTTCTCTCTCTCTCTTGCGTCGCACAACTGCCCAGAGGACCCGATCGCGTCGCCGGTAGCTTCCAGCCACCCGTGTGCCGCCATCGCACTCGGTCCCTCTCTCGGTGAGTCCCTCACTTTCGCACAGCCATCCCTCTGTCGTCCCTCGTGTTTTTAATTCTGAGGAATCTAGTTGTTTCACAACAGGCCCTTCAGCCCTAAGCCCATACGGCCAAGTGTGTTCTTAAAACAAACAGAGTGTTGGGCTTACTTTAAATAGTCTTGTATTTTAAATTGGGCTTAATTTTATTATACAGTTTTTTAATAAGTTATAATGGGTTGATTATATTTCCAGAAAAACATTACTTTACATCAGCTTTATCTACTTGAATAATTATGAACCCAAAGACACAAATTTCATAAAAAGTATTTACGGGATTTTAAAGTATCTTTTTTTTAAACTATTTTTGAGTCCATTATTTAGTTAATATTCCAATCGACTTTTAATTAAGATTTTATAAAATTATTAAGTTATATTTTAATTAGAAGTTAAGGAATATGTTATGAGTTTTGAATAATATTATTATATATGATTTTAAGTATTTAGAATGCTATGACATATCTTTCTAGAAAGGTTAATGACGATTAGTACGTCTATAGGTAACGCGTTACAAGTTGGAAATCAAGAGGCAGTGTTAAGAGGTAAATAGTATGATCATATAATGCATGCGTACTGTGAATATTATTATTATGAATAAAAATATGATGTGCTTATGATTATTAACTACGCTACGCTAAGAGGCAAGTCAAGGTTAGTTTCCTTTTTGATCTTTGATGAAATATGAGATTATGCTTGAATGAATGAAATTGTTGTTTGAATGATTGAATGTTACTAAAATCATATGAAAGCCATGAGATGTTCATTTAGTAGTTCAAAGTCAAGTATGCCAGGTAATGGAATTGTCAGATTATGCAAACCATGTTCATGAAATGCTTAGATTGTATATGCCATGTCTATATAGTAATTAGATCATGTATTGTATTATGCCATACCATGTACAAGAATATGCCATGCGATGTTATATCGATGCCATGTACAAGGATATGTCATGTTATATCATATTATGCTATGCCACGTACAAGAATATGCCATGCCATGTTATGTCTTTGCCATGTACAAGGACATGCCATGCTATATCATATTATGCTATGCCATGTACAAGAATATGCCATGCACAAGAGTATGTCATGCCATGTCATGTTATGCTATGTCATGTATAAAATTATGCCATGTTAGAAAGGTTCATGAAGCCTAATAAAATCTCATACATTAAGAAAGATAAAAATGTTATGGTGCCACGGACTCAAGCGTGGTTAACCACAAGTTAAGTGAAACACGGACTCAAGCATGTTTCGCTTCATGTTATGCAAGTTTAGTGAAACACGGACTCAAGCGTGTTTCGCTTCATGTTATGTAAGATAAGTGAAACACGGACTCAAGCGTGTTTCCTTCCATGTTATGCAAGTTAAGTGAAACACGGACTCAAGCGTGTTTCGCTTCATGTTATGCAAGTTTAGTGAAACACGAACTCAAGCGTGTTTCCCTCCATGTTATGCCAGATAAATGAAAACACGGACTCAAGCATGTTTCATTTCATGTTAAGACAAGATAACCAAGATATTATGCATTCACGTTACATGTTTGCCATGATTATATATGCTTCCGCTCATGTTAATGATGAAAATGTAGGCTATGTGAGTCTGTGATGATATATGTATGTAAACTCTTTCAGGAAGTCATGTTACGTGTTTGATTGAAATCTATGAAGCTATTTGTATGTTATGAAGAGTACCATAGAAATTAAATGCATGTTAGACTAAGATTATATTTTACGGTATGATGTACTACTTACTGACTATTCAACTCATTATTTTTTTGTTTGCCTTCTTGTTTTCTTCCATGTCTAAAATTCTCGCAGATGATGTCTATGATGATGAAGAGCTGGATGGCCAGGAATAGATCTAGTACAAAGACTTAGGAGTGAATAAGTGATATTTTCACAAGAACTGAATTCATTTTTATTTCATTCATAGGATTAGTTTATGTTCTTTTATATTCGTTCAGTTTCCAAAACAATCATGTTCATTTCAGTTTTATCGTTTTCTTTGATGAAATTCAATAAATGAGGTATTTCAGAATATGAATCTCTTAACCGGGCATTATGTTTTAAAGGTTAGTAATATCTCTATCCTTCGGGAAGGGGGTGTTACAAGGGTTCTCTTCAGTTACTCTCGGTCTCCTCTCAAGATCAATTTTCTGACATCTTTACAAAGTCTCATTCTACAGCTCAGTTTCATTATTTGGTTTACAACCTCAACGTGGTTTCCCATCCATCTTGAGTTTGAGGGGGGCTATTAGTGTATATGTGTTATGTGAGTCCCACATTGGTTTAATAATGCTCTTGTATAGTCTTTGGCCTCCTATATATAGGCCACCTTGTATAACACAATTGATATATACATAAGTGATCAACACAATTCTAACAATCTTGAAGAATAATTAATCGTTTAAGGAATATTTATTTAGAAAAAAGGTGTTCCCAGTGAGCCAAACAATAAGAGGAATGATAGGTGCACCAGCTCCTGTGCCCCAAATAACGATTAGAAATAAAATTAGTGGTGTTGGAAATATGAAATGTATTAAATAATACGGCTTGCCTTTCTCAGAGTAGACTACATGCTGGCTGTCAAACTGGTTCGTCCTCCCAAAGCGAATGTATTGTGTTATTCAAGTCATGCTTCCAATGGGTATGTGATTTATCTCCTCTTGTTGCTTGTACACTTTTTAGCTTTGGTGTGCTTAGGACTCCATGACAGAAAGTTTTCATCACAAGGAATTCTCCCACAATTACTTCCTCCAAACATGGGAGCATAATAGAATAACTTCCCGAGCAAAAGCTTGTGAAGTTTGGTAAGCAATCAAATTTTAAGCAAGTCAATTTGCTGAATGTAATCACCACTTTGGCTTAATCGTCATCCCCCCTTGCTACAATTTCTGTTATTCCTTCGCATGAACTTACACTCATTTTTCTCAGTTGCACCAAGCTTTTGGCTGTTGTGTATGTTATTAGATTGATCAATCCATTACAACTCAATATCTCAAGATCTGTCAAATTGTGAAAACATGCCGAGGATGGCACTAAACTTTTCAATTTGTGACATTCTGACACTGCTAGAATTTCCAGTACTTCATGAAAACCTAGAGATTCCTGGACATCTTCTTTCCACAAATGTGACAGCATTGGTGCTTTAGACACCCTAAGTTCTTTTAGTCGTGGGAGTATCCTAGCATGCTTTTCTGGGCTAATAAAATCTTCATACGGGGATTATTTCTTGCCAAGAAGTATAGCTCACAACAAGTTTCTCCAAATTCTGTAATCTTTTTAGTAAACTAGACAGAACTGATGTATCATGGTTGCATTTCACCTCTAAAACTTTTAACTTGCAGAAGGACTCTACCAAAAACTGGTCACACCAAGTGGTTTGATGAACGTTCGATTTCAAGGCCTCCAATTCCGGGAATGTACCCTGTAGAAAAAACGAAGTTAGCATCCAACTTTCTAGAGAACTATGCATTACGGGACTCTTTTTCTCAAGAGGGGGAAGAATACAATATGACTCGTGCTATTTCAAAGAGTTAATTGATTGGCATCTTACCTCTTCAACCAAGAAAAGATGATGTTGAATGGAACTCTCAGGTAGACACTGTTGACTTTTTTCTTGAAAGCTCGAGAATTTGGAAGCAAATATGATAACTTGGTCACATCCCCACACTTTCAATTCTTTCAATACTGGCCATTCTAAATTATGAGCCTCGGGGGGAATCCACTTGAGTTTTGGCAATGCCCCGAGTGCCAGAGAAGTTAGTTTAGGGAACACAAGTCTCCCTTCTGCTTCTTCCTTCTCAACAATGACCTCAACCCCGCAATTAATTACCTCAAGAGATTCCAATTCCATGAGTGTTCTGGCCATGGAAGCTGGAAAGAGACATTCCATGCTCTCACACCCGTTGGCACGTACATCACGTAGATTTTGAAAGCTCAAAATATCACGGGGATCCTTATTCGATATTTGCTTCAGCTTTGGCAGATCACTCAAATATAAGTCCCTCAATTGCATGACTGTTATAGCACCTGTTTCTTGAAAACTTGGCCCTTGTAGGTCAAACACTTGTTTTAGAGAACCGCAACTGACTACATTCACGAAGTTCAGACTCTGGAAGACTTTAAGCATCTTAAACGGAAAGATACTATTAAGATTTGCACAAGATTCAACTCTCATCATCTGAAGTTTGCA
This sequence comes from Juglans regia, assembly GCF_001411555.2. NCBI lineage: Eukaryota > Viridiplantae > Streptophyta > Magnoliopsida > Fagales > Juglandaceae > Juglans > Juglans regia. The sequence goes on from NC_049908.1 coordinate 19,769,608, forward strand.
AAAGGAATCAGCTGCGAACTGGGTATTCCATATAACTTTCATGTCATCCATGTGGGAGATTATCAGTATTTCCAAACTAGGGAATGCGGCCTGTAGGAGTAGGATTCATCCAATAGGTATCAAAATAGTGACAAATCTAAGCATGCATCATAACTTCATATAATTTTTTTTTTTTTTGGATAACTTGACATAAATCAATATATATAACATTAAAAGGGCCAAAGATTTCGAAGTTTATAATCATTTTTCGCATTTTTCATCATTCTTGTTACATCTTGTACTCAAATGTGAACATCTTAAAAGAGTACTAGTTGAAAGGCTATTTATTACCTGATCTTGATCAACCAAGAAAAGGGGTTGGTCACTTGAGATCTTGCTTTGTCGACTTTCTTCAAGTGCCTCTTGAAAGCTCATATATTCTGAAGCAAATATCTCAACTTTTTGACATCCATCCACCCTCATATTTTTCAGTGATGGCCATTTTGAAGTATGCACTCCCTGATAAAACAACTTGAGTTTTGCCAGCCCTAAAAGATTTAGTGTAGTCATACGAGAGAACACAAACCTTGGTGTTGCTTCTTCTCCTAGTCCTCTTGCGACAATTTCCTCAATCCAACAATTGACTATCTGAAGATCCTCCAATTGCGTGAGACTTGTAGCCACCAAGACTACTGGAAAGAAACTTTTCAAGCTCTCACATCCCTCGGCATGAATTTCACGTAGATTTTGAAAGCTGCAAATATCTAGGTAATCCTTATTCCATACATTTTTCAGTCTTGGTAGACGCACCAATATCATTGTGCTCAAATAAGTGGTCGTCACAGCATGGGCTTCGACATTACTATTCCGCCCCTGCATTGCTACTTCAAGTACTTCCTCCAATGAAGCACAGTCACTAATACGTAGAGCTGTTAGGTGTTTGAATCTTCTAGGCATATTAGAGTCGAATACGTGCAAAAAATTTTCACAAAACTCAACCACAAGTTCTTGAATATTGCAAAAGGAATCCGCTGCGACTTGGTCGTGCCATATGGTTATCAAGTTATCCATATGTGAAATTACTAAATTCTCCAAGCTTGGGAATTCTACCTGTGAATTCATCCCAATTAATGTGTTAACATATTATATATTCCCATCCACCAAAGCATCGATTTGATTAATTTTGATTTCTTTTAAAATGCCAAACAGAAACTGAATTATTTTTTGATAATTCAGTTAATTTTTACATTAATTGAAGTCTTTTTTCCCCACCGTTTCTTGATGATTTGATCGGTATTCAAGCAAACACCCCCCTAGTTATGGAGTGTTCAAGCATTCTTATCTCTGTTGGCTGAAAATCTCTTTGGAAAAACCTCCAAAGACAGGTTTGGAGTATTCAAAAAACCTCTATCTATATATCTACAAGCATTTCCTCTGTTTTTTCCTCCCCATTCCTCAAGTTTCCTAAGAAACCCAGGCATACTTCTGTCTCTCGTATCAGATCTAGACAAATAAAAGCTAATAACAGAGGATTACAGGTTTATGCTACTTCAATAAAATAAATAGTATTATAAAATTGTTGATTGGCAAAAAGAGTACTGTCTTCTCATTGATTACAAATTTGGCTTATAAATTTCTTCCATAGTTGTGTGATGTTGCATGTTTATGACAAAATATGACATTTTAATTCAATATCAAGTTCTATGCATTGCTCAATTTTGTGGCCCTTTATTATGTTCAATATTTATGAGTATACTTTTCTTGCTATACTTTTCTGACGTTAAGAAACATTGTCAGTTTTAAGACTTCTACCTTAATAGAGATTAATTAAGCCCTTTTTACCTCATGAACCAAGAAAAGGGGTTGCTGAGTGGAGATCACATGCCGGCTCTCTCGAAGCATTTCTTGAAAGCTCAGAAGTCCATAAGCAAATATGTCAACTTTTTGGCATCCTTCCACCCACATCTCTTTCAGCATTGGGAATTCTAAAGTATGCACTCCTGGGTAAAACCACTTGAGTCTTGGTAGCCTCTTAAGAGTTAGGAGAGTTACTCGAGGGAACACAAACCTTTCTACTGCATCTTTTCTCCCTTCACCTTCAACAATTTCCTCCATCCCACAATCTATAATCACAAGATTCTCCAATTGCATGAGACTTCTAGCAACAGAGGCTGGAAAAAAAACTTCTCTAACTCTCACATCCACCAGCCTCTATTCATTTTAGATTTTTAAAGCAGAAAACTGCTTTGGGGTCTTTACTCCATGCATGCATCATTTGTGGAAGACGAGCCAACCACAACTCTTTCAACTGTATGGTTGTTACAGCTTGATTTTCATTAACATTTAACTCTTCTAGCTCAAATATTTGCTGTAGTGAGGTGCAATTAGCTACGAAAAGTTCCTCTACACTCTGGAATCATGTCAGCATATCAGATTGAAAGATGCTCACAAGATTTTCACAAAGTTCAACTTTTATTATTTGTAGATTGCCAAAGGAATTTTCCACAAAGTTCTTCGCTCGAGCAGCGTGTCAAGCACTCCTCGAGTGAACAACCAATCAAATATTGGCTGGAGCGGTTTGTTGAGCGCTACTCGAGCGAATACTAGGGCTAGTGCTTCGCTCGAGCCTAGCATCACGTGAACTTTGAGCGAACAATCTATCTAACCTTCGCTCGAGTCCATTGTGAGTCCACCTCGAGCGAACTAACGGATTGAGCTTTGCATCTAGAGCGAACTCAGGGGTTGAGCTTTGCTCAAGCCAAGGTCGAGCGAACTCTTTGTCTGTGCATTTTCTGCTCACAAACCAGGCTCCACATGTAACCAAAAACAAAGTTTTGATGGGTATAAAAATTAAATGTTGTTGCAGGTTATGTTCCCCAACTTGGAAAGGTTGGAACTATCCTCAGTAGACTTGGAAGAGACACATCACAACCAACATCTGGCAAGTTTGTCTTGAAGATTAACAACCATGGAAGCAATGCTGAGGTTTCAGAATTTGTCAAACTTGGAGGTGCAGGGCTCTTGTAATATGATATATCTACTATCATTCTCTACAGCTAGATTTATGGTGCATCTGAAACATCTTCACATATTGGAATGTAAGACTATGGTTGTTATTATTGTTATTGTTATTGTTGTAATTATTATTATTATTATTTGTCGCGGTTAATTACTTTTGTTAATTGTTTCAGCTCAATATTATTCCTACAAAGTCCTTGTTGAAAAATTAATTTTCCATAAGCGAGAGTACTCACACATTTTGTTGATGTCGTGTGTGCAATTCCGCTCGATCAATGCTCGTACGATCACTTGCACAGTAACTAAGGGTGGACCTTGAGGTCAGTTGATGCTATAATGCTTAAGTCAGTATGGTGCTCAATTTGAAGATGAAGTATATTGACGATGATAGTGTTAGATTACCTACCTGTGTGCTGCGGGTAGTGTTATTTATAGTTGCCAACCTGGTCTCCATGGTAGTGGAGCGTTGTATAGTAGGAGATCATATATTCATGTTGTCCTCTCGCCAAGCTATCCTCTTGCCATTGGTTCGCCGAGCTATGAAGTGCTTAGTGTCACTGTGTGTTGTTCAAGCCTTGGGCCACATTGAATGCGGCGTATATTCTGTCTTGGGCTCTTTCCATCTCATGAATGCTGCAAGTTTTCTCGTCTGGCATTGAATGCTATACTCCTTCGTCCTTAAGCCTTGCCAGTGTTTCTTGATGTAAGTAAGATTTGACCCAAGGGCTATCCTTCGACTCGGGCTATATTATGCACTTGGGCCTTAATCTGGGGTTTGTGTCTAGCCCAGACCCAAGGTCTGGGTATTATCCTGGGCCCTACCTTTAGTCCAATCCAAGGGATTTTTCCCCTTCACAGTACCCCGCGAATTTTTAGCACACTTGTGGGCTAGAAATTAGAAGGATAAGTTTTTTTTTTTTTTTTTTTTTGCTAATCCTTATGAAGATTTCTAACCTCGGCAAATGTGTGAAAGGTGAACGAGTTTGCATGTACATACCCGTTCTTTTCCCATATCTAAGGGGATGCAAACCGATCTTTTCCATTAATGAATAATCGTTCGCTTTGCCTTTATTCACTGAAGCTGCTCCCCAGTGTGAACCCCAATGTTGCTTGGGATTGGCCCTTTTGCGTACGCGAGTAAGTGTCATTCTATTTCTCCATGACGGGTGTATCCCTTCGTGCTTCGTGCTATCGTTTCAGACACCTAGATGTTCCATTGTATTATTTTTATTCATTTCCTTCCCCATTTCTTCTTCTCTTTTCTCCCCATCGTTTCCATTTCGCTCACCTTCTTCATTTCTCTAAAAAACAATAGCCTAAACCCCCGTCTGCCTTCACCATGACCAAACAAGACGAGAACGATCCCCACTTCAGGTATTTTGCCGGGAAAGGTTGGAAGTCAGCCATGACTAGTAATGAAATCGTGCGTTCTGCAGGGAGTACCCCATCCCTCCAAAAACAGTTCTTGAAATCCCTAGTCCTCGCATTCCGATGGTTGACGAGGATGGACTGGCGACAAAGGTGGCCCTTTACCCCCACATGTTTTCCAGTGGACTGCACTTGCCATTTTGCTGCCCGGTGCTCGACATTCTAGATTTATTGCAACTTGCCCTGCGCAACTAAACCCCAATGTTTGGCGTTTCATTATGGCGAGTTGTGTGGCCTTTCAAATCGTCCTAGGTGATTCAGAGGACTTCCCCGATCTTACTGCTCGAGAGTTTCTGTCGGTGCACCGCATGAATCGGATACCAGGAAACGTTTGTAGTTTCCAATCCCACTCTGCCAGGAAATGTTTCACAACTTTGGAAAGACGCTACTCTTCAATAAAAGATTGGCACCGGTGATTCTTTTTTGTAAGAGGTTATGACTGGGAGTTCCCAGAAGAAGAGCGTGAATACAAGGAATTTCCTGTCCGATCTGTCTGGGGCAAGGTTCTGATGACAAAATCCCTCTCCATAAAGTTATCTGAGAGAGAAGAGTTCAGGGTTGCTTCCGTAATATCTTGGGTAGCGGCTAATCCAGCCCTTGCTGAGTCTGATTCATTGTTGAGCGATGTGAACATTTTTCGTTACATTGTTCTTCCCCACCAGGCACATACGCTTGGTCGGGACTTCTTAAAAGTTCCCCCTTCTCCTCTGAGGGAAAAGCGCCGCGCAGCTTCTTTGCATGAAGGTAATCGTTCAAAGAGGTCCCGCACAAATGAAGGTGCCTATGTGGCCATTCAACCTGTGTCTTCCCGAGTCGCTCCTTTGAAACCCTCGCAGACCCCTCCGCCGAGTGTTCCCTGTAAAGAGAAAAGGGATTCAACCTCCGCTTCAAAGCCTAGCTCTTACCATGTTGCTAAAGAGAGCAGTCCCCATCGAACTGCTAAAGAGAGCAGTTCCAGCCGAACTGCTGAAGAAAGCAGTTCCTAGGAGCCCGGGCCAAGTTTAAGAAAGCTTGGGCAAAATCCTTTGAAATGCAGGGCCGGAAGTTCAGGCCCCTATTTGCCAATGTAAGTGTTTCTTCTTTGTATGTTGACTTTCACTTTTTACCCTTGTGCCCCTAAATTTTACCATTTCCTATCCTTTCAGGCCGCAGACCAATTGGGAGCCTCTTGAAGAGGATTATAAAGCCCATAAGGCTTTGAACACCCTTATGCACCTGCATGGGATGAAAATAGGCGAAGATCTCCACAACTTGACCGTGGAGAATAATTCTTTAAGGGAGGAGAACGAGTCCCATCATCAGAAAATCTGTGCCCAACGAAAGAAACTTGAGGAGATAGAGTGGTTTATGAAGGCTCTAGATCATAAGCTTGAGATGATGGCTTTGGAAATCAATCTCAAAAATAAGGAGATTCAGTTGAGGGACCTGGAGATCCTTTAAAGCAATAAGGAGATTGCTTCCAAGGTCCAAGAGTTTGGAGTCTGCTCAGAAGGAGACTGAAGATCTCCAAGTCCACTCTGAGCTTCTCATGGCCGAAAGGGATAGCGCCCGAGTCGAAGTGTAGAGGTTGGAGTGTGAGTTAGGGCCTCTTCAAGAGAGCTAAAGCGGAGCAAAGAAGTCATAGAGACATTGGCGAAGGAAAGGAGGAGTGCCATTAAAGTTCACTGCCAGATGATCCACAAATATTTTGGGGATCGCCAAGCAAGGAGATAAGTTAAGTGTTTCAGCTCAGGTTAGGGCTTCTTGCCTGGAGTCTTCTTTAGAAGAGGCTCAGCTTCATGCAGATCTTATTGATACCTAACTCAGAAAAGCTCCAACCCTGTGCGATAAATCCTGGATTTATGGGTACCGGGAAGGTCTTGAGCATCTAAGAGAAGTGCTGCTTGAAGATCCTCAGATCGACCTTCGCACTTTAAGTCTTCGAGGAATCACTCCGAATAAGTCTACCTATGAAGAAATGTTGACCTAGGGTGTAGACGACATACCTCTGGCCTTTCGCGATGCTCCTTCTTAGACTTCAGCTTTTTCTTTTTGTTTTTCCGTTTCCAGACCTGCAATCGGTCTTTGATGTAATTTTGATAATCCGCACAAAAGAATGTATCTCTGGTTTGTCTGAATTTGGCTGATTCGAAGCCTTTGATTTTTCTTCTTTTTCGGCCTATTGCATTTGGTTGTTCTCCATTGCTGAGCCCATGTTCAAGCATTTACCGAGCGACAATCTTTTTGTTGAATGCATGTTAGACGGCACCACCATTGCTAAAAATTCCAGCCCATTCTTTTCCCCCTTAGCAATGTCAGACGGTTAAATCCCTCACCATTGCTTTCCGATGTCAGACAGGACGACCATTGCTGAAGGGGGAAAAGAATCCTGCCCACACAATGTCAGACGGCATTGTGTGGGCTGGATTCTCTGAAAGGTGAATGGGTTTTCGATGCAAACCCGTTCACCTTTCACACAATGTCAAACGACACCACCATTGCTGAAGTGGGAAAATCCCTTAGATTAGGCTAAAGGTAGGGCCCAGGATAATACCCAAGCCTTGGGTCTGGGCTAGACACAAACCCCAGATTAAGGCCCAGGTGCATAATATGGCCCCTGGGTCAAGGCTTGGGTATAAGACCTGGGTCGGATCTTACTTACATCAGGAAACACAAGCAAGGCTTAAGAAGGAAGGACTATAGCGTTCAATACCAGACAATAAAACTTGCAGCGTTCATACCCGGTATTAATGAGATGGAAAGGGCCCAAGATAGAATATACGCCGCATTCAATGAGACCAAAGGCTCGAACAACACACAGTGACACTATGCACTTCATAGCTCGGCAAACCAATGGCAATAGGATAGCTTGGCGAGAGGACGACATGAATATATGATCTCCTAGTATACAATGCTCCACTACCATGGAGACCAAGTCGACAAATATAAATAACACTACCTGCAGTGCACAGGTAGGTAATCTAACACTATCATCGTCAATATACTTCATCTTCAACCTGAGCACCATACAGACTTAAGCATCGGAGCATCAATGGACCTCGAGGTCCCCCCCTTAGTTACTATGTAGGTGATCACACGAGCATCGATTGAGCGGAATTTCCCAAGCCAGTGAAACACGACATCAACAGTGGCGCCGTCAGTGGGATCTCTGTTGTCCCATAACTAGCATGTCTTTCGTATGCCGACAACAACCCATTCTCAGTGCTCGCAACGTGAAGTAGCACAATCTGAAGCAATGGAAGCAAGACTCGATGGACAAACCAAAGCAATACGGAAACTTATGGCAGATATGGAGACGCTTCGTCAAGAAAATGTAGCCTTACGAAGGCGCGAAAAAGAACTAGAAGTGGATCAACTTATCCATCACTTTGAAGCCCATCCTCATGCAACCACCGTAGATGAAGAACATTGTAGAGTCAGCATGCATATTCAGTTAGAAGTAGCAGAGCAAATGGGCCAGCCCTTAATGGTAGACCAACTCCTTACGAACGTTGAACTACCGTACAGTCCTGGGATTATGGCGGTACCAATACCTTTAAAATTCAAAATCCCGCAAATGGAAGCGTATGGTGGGACTAAAGACCTGTTGGAACACCTGGAGACTTTCAAGGCCCATATGACCCTCCATGGCTTCCCCAACGAAGTAGCATGCTGAGCTTTTCCCCTCACCTTGAAAGGAGCAGCACGAAAGTGGTTTGGTTCCTTTCGACCTGGAACTATGGATAGCTTCAATGAGTTGGCATGTCTCTTCTTAACACAGTTCATGGCCAACCGAACAAGGAGAAGACCAGCGGCTTACCTCCTAACTGTTAAACAAGGGGATGATAAGAACCTCAAATCATATCTCTCCCGGTTTAACAAAGACCGACTAATGACAGACGACCAAGACGAGAGAATCACCTTGGCTGCACCATTAGGGGGGGTCTGGCCCCGTAAACCCTTCATGACTGAAATCGCTCGGAAAACCCTGACACCCTTAAGGGAGTTTATGGACAGCGTAGACAGTTTCATAAACACAGAAGATACGCTACGAGCACTAACTGTCCTCAGGAAAGGCGACCTGGAAAGGGCAGACAAAAAGCAGCAGACCGGCATAAAGGATTGAATCGACGGGACCACAAAAAAGGGACTTATGAAACTAAAGTCAAAGGCAAACATGTTCAACAGGGAAAGCTTGGTCCTCTTATACATTCTAACCTAACGATGGAAGCTGAGGAAGAGCCACAAAGAAGATCGAAGGCAAGGTCTGTCACGTCCCAGGTACTGTTCCTTTCACAAGAGTGGGGAACATAATACTGAAGATTGCTACACGTGGAAGAGAAAGGCAGGAGACCCAAGGGCTCGTGCTGATCGATATGAAAGCGAGAGGAATGGACCGCAACGCGACCACCGACCCTATTCTTGGAGAGATCGAAACCGAAGCGCCATTTGGAGAAATCAAAGTCCACCTCACAGGAATCACAGCCCGAATCATAGAGATCAAGACTATACTCAGAGAAGTGACATCAGGAGAAGTCAAAGTCCCATCAGGAGAAATAGAAGCGTTGACGGGAGAAGGGCCACAAATCCACTTAGGGAAAGTCAACATAGAAGGGATTCGAGAAGAGAGGAACCTCCAATAGGTGAAATTAGCACAATAGCTGGAGGATATGCTAGAGGGGGGCCCATGCAAGAAGAGCCCGATATGAAGAGGTATTCTCTGTGTACAAACCATCCCTTCACCACAAGGATCAGGCCAGGGAGTGTATTAATACTTTTGGTGAAAAAGATGGAGAAGGTTTGTCGCAGCACCATGATGACACTCTGGTAGTGACAGCACAAATTCCTAACTATCAGACCAAAAGAGTACTGATTGATAACAACAGCTCTATCGACGTCCTTTTTTTGGAGGCATTCACTAAAATGGGGATCGCCCCCGATCGGTTGCAACTTGCACCTACGCCCCTCAAACGCTTCACAAGGGACACAATCCAACCAGTTGGGGCAATCACCTTGTCTGTGCTAGGTGGAATGGCTCCTAAAACAGCATCTCTTATGGTAGACTTCCTGGTGGTGAAAGCCCCATCGTCGTACAATGTAATTCTTGGATGTTCGACCTTGAATCAGATGAAGGCTGTAACCTCCATGTATCATCTAAAGGCAAAGTTCCCAACCCCATCAGGAGTGGGTGAAATGCGATGTGAACAACAGACTGCTACACTGGTGAAATGAAGTCTAAAGAGATAACTATACAGGTGCTCATGGAAGACCATGGGGAAGCAGTCCTTCCGCTACCTCCGGCGCTAACAAAATTGGATAGAGAAGTGAGAGACGAAGAAGCATTGAAGCAGGCAGAACCCAACGAACTAGTGGTTTTGAAACCAGTGGATCCTGAAAAACCAAAATGAACTATCCGAAAGGGATCTAAGATGCCTATTGAACTGAGCTGGTCCATGAAGCAGCCACTCATTGAACACCGAGATGTGTTTGCTTGGAGTATCAAAGAAATTTCTGGCATCGATATGTTAGTAATCAAGTGCAGCCTCAGTGTGAACCCCGAGGCAAAAAAGGTCAAACAAAAGCTTTGCAGCTTCAGTGTGGAGAAGTATGCGGCCATCGCCAAGGAAGTGGATCACCTCTTGGCTGCGGGGTTCATTCAGGAAGTTCATTATCCCGAATGGCTTTCCGACGTTGTTTTGGTAAAAAAGACAAGTCAGAAGTGGAGAATGTGTGTAGACTTCACCGACTTGAATAAAGCCTATCCTAAAGATAGTTTCGCCCTCCCAAGGATAGACTTGATATTGGACTCAACGGCTGGGCACACCCTACTTAGCTTTATGGATGTAAACTCTGGTTACAATCAGATCAGGATGAGCCCTGATGATAAAGAAAAGACAGAATTGATCACGGATCGAGGTCTATACTGCTACTGAGCAATGCCATCCGGTATCAAAAATGCGGAGGCAACCTACCAACAACTGGTCAATTGAATGTTCAAAAATCAGATCGGGAGGAATATGGAAGTTTATGTGGATCACCTCTTGGTTAAAAGTAAGAAATCGGAAGAACTTCTTGATGATCTCCTGGAAGCTTTCACGGTACTTAGAAAGTATAAAAGGAAGCTCAACCCGCAGAAGTGTGTTTTTGGAGTTGAGTTGGGCAAGTTTATGGGATTTATGGTACCCGAACGCGGAATCGAAGCCAACCCCGAAAAAGTCAATGCGATTATGGAGATGCCTCCACTCCGAACGATCAACGAAGTTCAAAGACTCACTGGGATAGCTGCCATGAGCTGATTCATTGTAAAATCAACTGATCGGTGCCTCCCTTTCTTCAAAGTCCTGTGGAAAGCGCAAGAATGGGATGAAGAATGCGAAACGGCCTTCAGTGAATTGAAGGAATACTTGGCCCATCCACCCTTGCTCAGTCAAACCACGCCCAGGGAAGGTCTGACTGCCTACCTGGCAGTATCACCCAATGCGGTGTCTGCCGTACTAACTCAAGTAGAGGAAGGGGTTCAACGACCTGTTTACTATATAAGCAAAGCCTTTCGATGTGCAGAGGCCTGATATCCTTGAACGGAAATGCTAGCATTTGCGTTAGTAATCATTGCCAGGCTGTTAAGACCCGACTTTCAAGCTCATCCAATAAAAGTACAAACTCACGTCCTTTGAGAAAAATATTGCAAAAATCTAATACATCTGATCGGATGACTAATTGGGCTATTGAGCTAAGCGAGTTCGAGATCGAATACCTTCCGCGCTCTGCTATTATGGGCCAAGTATTCGCAGATTTTGTAGTTGAATTTTTGAACTTTCTGGAAGATATAATCATCGTGCCCTAGGGCAAGCCTTGGCAAGTCTAAGTCGATGGCTCGTCATGCCGGACCGGGGGAGGAGTGGGGGTGCATATAATAACAGATTCAGGAGAATGTCTATGCACTCAAGCTAGGATTCAAGGTCACCAATAACAAGACTGAGTATGAAGCACTACTGTCAGGTCTGACAATTGCTAGATCGTTGGGCACCACCGAAGTTGAAGTAAAAGCTGATTCCCAAATAGTAGTGGGCCAAGTAACCGGACAATTTCTCACGAAAGGAGAAAATTTGAAGAGATATCTCATACGGGTAGGAGAGGAGCGTGATCTCTTCCAATATTCTTCCATCTATCAAATCCCGAGAGGAGAAAACCAGGAAGCAGATCATCTAGCAAAAGCTGCCTCAGGTCAAGAGGAAGTGCCCCTCCCGAATTAAACCATAATTTGAACCATTGATGTGGCAGCCATCGGGATTCAAATGTCCACAATCCAGAGGTTACAACCACAAGAATGGGCCATCAATATTCTGAAATTCCTTCAGGAGGAAGTTCTTCCAGAGGACTGAGAAGAAGCACGAAAAATCAGGAACCGAGCGGCTCGCTTCACAATAATAGAAGGAACCCTGTATAACTGAGCCTCTTTTAAGATGTATCTCTTTCGAGCAGGCCCAGTATGTACTAGCTGAGATACATGACGGGATTTGTGGGAACCATTCCGGTGGAAGAACGCTAGTGGCACGAGCTACACGGGCAGGGTATTATTGGCCTAGCTCTCTCAAAGACGTAGAAGATTTTGTAAGAAAATGTCTCAAATGTCAAGAGTACACCCCTATTCCCCATAGCCCGCCTGAAAAGCTCACCTTTATAACTTCCCTGTGGCCCTTTGCATAGTGGGGGATGGACCTTATTGGCCCCCTCCCTACAAGCAAAGGGGGAGTAAAGTTTGTCATAGTAGCAGTGGATTACTTCACAAAATGGGTCGAAACAGAAGCCCTAGCAACGATCACAACACGGGCAATTACAAACTTCCTCTGGAAATCTATAATCTGCAGCTTCGGGATTCCCCAGAGCTTCGTATCAGACAATTCGATTGTTTCCACTATCGAGAATGGTGCTCGGAACTAAAAATCAAAGCTAAGTATTCCTCTCCGGGACATCCCCAGGCCAATGGGCAAATAGAAGCAACCAACAAAACGTTGCTTAACATCTTAAAGAAAAAACTGGGAAGCCAGAAGGGGAAGTGGGCTGAGAAACTCCCCAGCAGATTATGGGCATACTGAGCATCTGTAAGAACCCCCACCAAGGAAACTCCTTTTGCCCTCATTTATGGCATTTAAGCCATAATACCAGCCGAAGTGGCAATGCCCACGTATCGTGTACAATATTTCGACCCCGATAGCAACAACAAGAGATTAAGAGAGAACTTGGATTTTTTAGAGGACATGCGGGAGGAAGCAGTAAGCCGAGCGGCAGCCAACAAACGAAGAGTTAAACAATATTTTAACAAACGGGTCCAACCCGGCACCCTCAAAGTGGGAGACAAGGTTTTAAAGCAAACATGAGTAACTACTCAGGAAGAAGGCAAACTAGGCCCCAGATGGGAAGGGTTGTCTTTGGTAACAGCAACCTAGAGACCTGGTTCTTACCGACTTAAGAACCAGGAAGGGCGCGAATTGCCCCATCTATGGAATGCAGAGCATCTAAAGAAGTATTTTGTATGAAAAACCCAAAGAACGGTTCAAACAGTGTAAGGTTGTGATTTGTTAACTAAATTTTTATGGACTAATTTCGAATGTTGCATGATTATGTTCCCGACAAACAGTGTAAATCAGTACTAGCCCAGTCTTTAGATCGGCCATGAAGTATATAGCATAGGACCAGAGCCACTAGCTTTGCCCTACTAACAGCTATTCGGAATGCAAGTCCCAATGACTTGTCGAGCTTCGTGCAAAGTTGCTGCCTACAAAGCAATGGTGAGGGAGTAGGGCCCTCGGGCTCTGCCAACCTATAAGTGCCAATCGGAAAGCAATGGTGAGGGAGCTGGGCCCTTGGGCTCTGCCAACCTATAGGAACCAGTTGGAGAACAAATAAAGCAGAGGAAGAAGTGACAATAATGAAAGACTATAAAGAAAGGAGGAGACCATATAGCCAGGTGCCCAAAATTATTTTATTAGTTATAAACAACCCAACCTTTGTAAGGTGCAAGCTCAGGCACTCGACTGGCCGCAGGGAAAATAAAAGAAAACATAAGGGAGAGCAGGAAAACAAAAGAAGGTTGCAGCTCGATATAAATTCCTCATGGCTCGGACTCAAAAGCTTGTTGATATACAAAAATGAAATACAGTGCGGAATCGTGCAACCAAGTATAAAAACAATATGTCTATCTTGGAGTCATTTTATTGCCAAATGGGATTACAAAGAACAAAGGGACCACATAGGATCTTACAAACAAGATTACAAAGAAGACTATTACATCATCAAAGGTTACAAGGAACAGAAAGAAAAATTCCATCCAAGACAAAAGCAGAATGATCAGTGATGCAATATCTCCATTAGACAAAAAGGCGTCTAATGGAAACCCGTTCTGGCCATATAGAATAGGGGGATAGCAGAATGGTCTCTCCTTTAAAGTAGATGGGTGCCTTGTAGACCCAGATTCTTCTGAGCAAAAATAGGGCATTCAGTAGTGCAGTACCATCCCCACGCAGCACCGAGCAGGACACTCAGCATTGTTGTATATTCCTTCTCAAGAATAGGGGAGTCCAGTGGCACCCCACCCAAGTTCTCAGGAAAGCGAATCGGGTTCGAGATTAACCGGGGTAGACGTCGTGATGAGCAAACGGATGGTGGAGCGACAAGAGAAATCAACTCCAAAGATTTGATTGCCACCTTGAATCGTCTGTTCTTGTCCACCTCAGTCTCCACCGCCATGCCACTCTCCCGTCCTTGCTCCATACAGGACTCGTAGGTAGTGAGTACCTATACAATAGCTATGGGAGTCGACTCCCGTAAGCAAGGGGGCAAGAACAAGCGAGACACCAAAGGGCAAGGATAAGGAGTATGGGTAGTTTATTTCTTCTTTGATATTCAAACTGCCATAACCAGTGACAACCTGAGTACCATAGAAGAAGGAGTCGCCCCTTATGGTGAAAAGTATGAAATGGGAAAGGCATGGGAATTTGGAAGTCACCAAAGTTTAGAAAGAACGGGTGAAAAATGGAGTGGGATGAATTCCCCAGGAAAAGGGAAAAGCCCCTTTTATAGGCGAGAGCTATGTTTGGCATCCCAGGGCACCATAACTCCTGAGACCACCCTGGGCGGCCATTTGCCTCCAAGACCTCCCAAAATCTCCATGCGTCTCTAATGGGAAATCGTAGACCCTTGAGATTCGAAAAAGCCAGAAACTTCAACCGACGTATTACACAGAGTTCATGGAGAAGTTAATGACAAGGTTAAATGCAGAAACCTCAACCGACGTATTACACGGAGATCGTGGAGAAGTTAATGACAGAATTAACAGCAGGCGTAACTACACTGACGGGATCAAACAACATTCAAAGCAAACAGGAAATGAAAAGACGTTAATAAAAGTAGTTTCAAGATCAACGTGGAATCAACAGTAGGTCGAGACGCCCATGTGTATAAAAGTAACGCAAACGATTAAAACACTCAGCAAAGTGATGCCGCACGAAAAACACTCAGAAAGGTGATGCCACACGATAAACACTCAACAAGGTGGTGCCAAACACTCAGAGAAGTCGTGTCGCACAGTAAACATTCAGCGAAGTGGTGCCGCGCAGTAAATACTCAGCAAAGTGATGCTGCACGATGAACACTCAACGAAGTGGGGCCGCGCAGTAAACACTCGATGAAGCGATGTCGCGCGGTGAACACTCAGCAAAGTGATGCCGCACGGCACCACAGCAAAGTGGTGCCATGCGATAAACACTCAGAGAAGTCGTGTCGCGTGGTAAACACTTAGAGAAGTGGTGTTGTATGGTAAACACTCAGCAAAATGGGGTTGCGCAGTGAACACTCAATGAAGTGGTGCCGCGAGGTACACACTAAGCAAAGTGGTACCATGCAGTAAACACTCAGAGAAGTGGTGCCACGCGTTAAACACTCAGCGAAGTGGGGCCGCATGGTGAACACTCAGTAAAGTGGTGCCGCGCTTTAAACACTCAACGAAATGGTGCCGCGCAGTGAACACTCGACTGAGTGGTGCCGCACGGTACACACTTAGCAAAGTGGTGCTGCGCGATAAACACTCAGAGAAGTGGTGTCGTGCGGTAAACACTCAACGAAGTGGGGCCACGTGGTGAACACTCGACGAAGTGGTGCCGCGCGGTAAACACTTAGCGAAGTGGGGCTACACAGTAAACACTAGACGAAGTGGTGCCGCGCGATGAACACTCAGCAAAGTGGTGTCGCACGGTAAACACTCGACGAAGTGGTGCCACACGGTACACACTCAGCAAAGTGGTGTCGCGCAGTAAACACTCAAAGAAGTGGTGCCGCATGGTAAACACTCAGCGAAGTCGTGCTGCGCGGTAAACACTCAGCTAAGTGGGGCCATGCGGTAAACACTCAAAGAAGTGGTGCCGCGTGGTTAACACTCAGCAAAGTGGTGCCGCGTGGTGAAGACTCAAAAATGTTGTGTCGCGCCGTAAACACCCTGCAAAGTGGTGCCATCCAACATGCATTCAGCAAAAAGCTTGTCACACAGTAAATGCTTGAACATGGGCTCGGCAATGGAGAACAACCGAATGCAGCAAGCAGAAAAAGAAGAAAAATCAAAGGCTTCGAATCAGCCAAATTCAGACAGACCAGAGGAACCTTATTTTGTGCAGATTATCAAAATTACATCAAAGACCGATTACAGGTCTAGAAATGGAAAAACAAAAAGAAAAAGATAAAGTCTAAGGAGGAGCATCGCAAAAGGCCAGAGGCAAGAGGCAAGTCGTCTACACCCCAGGTCAACATTTCTTCATAGGCGGACTTATTCAGAGCGATTCCTCAAAGATTTAAAGTACGAAGGTCGATATGAGGATCTTCAAGCAGCACTTCTCTTAGACGCTCAAGACCTTCCCTGTACCTATAAATCCAGGATTTATCACGCAGGGCAAGAGTTTTTCTGAGTTCGGAATCAATAAGATCTGCATGAAGCCGAGCCTCTTCTAAAGAAGACTCCAGGCGAGAAACCTCGACTCAAGCTAAAGCGCTTACCTTATCTCCTTGCTTGGCGATCCCCAAATATTTGTGGAACATTCGGCAGTGAACTTCAATGGCACTCCTCCTTTCCTTCACCAATGTCTCTATTTCTTCTTTGCTCCCCTTCAGCTCTTCTTGAAGAGGCTCTAACTCACACTCCAACCTCTGCACTTTGGCTCGGGCGCTATCCCTTTCAGCAAGGAGAAGCTCGGAGTGGATGTGGAGATCTTCAGTCTCCTTCTGGGCAGACTCCAACTCTTGGATCTTCGAAGCAATCTCTTTATTGCTTTCAAGGATCTCTAGGTCCCTCAACTGAATCTCCTTATCCTTGTGCTTGATTTCCAAAGCCATCGTCTCAAGCTTATGATCTAGAGCCTTTATAAACCGCTCTATCTCCTCAATTTTCTTTCATTGGGCATGGATTTTCTTACTGTAGGACTCGTTCTCCTCCCTTAAAGAATTATTCTCCACGATCAAGTTGTGGAGATCTTCGCCCATTTTCTCCCTTTGAAGGTGCATAAGGGTGTTCAAAGCCTTCTGGGCTCTAAAATCATCTTCAATAGCCTCCCACTCTCTGGAAACCATATCAGCAAGTTGGTCTGCGGCTTGAAAGGACAGGAAAAGGAAAAATTTAGGGGCACAAGGGTAAAAAGTGAAAGTCAACATACATGGAAGAAACACTTACATTGGCAAACAGGGGCCTGAAGTTTTGGGCCTGCACTTCAAATGATTCCACCCAGGCCTTCTTAAAACTAGGCTTGGGCTCCTGCGAGGTTCCCTTCCCAGAAGAAGAGGCGGGTTGTATGCATACCAATGGCAGGATAACTTCAGTGGGTATGGAAGGCAGACCAGATTCCTCATCACGTTGAAGAGGAACTTCGACTTGGGAAGCTTGGGGAGGAACAGACGAACACCTTGGCCGTTCCTCATTTTGAGCCGAATTATATCCTTGAGCAGCACCAGAACAGGGAGAACCGTTCCCAGATGAAGAGGAAGTGGATGAAGAATTGTCTTCCATCATAATAACGTCTTCCTGTAACGAAGGAGAAGAAGGGAGAAAAATTCGAGCAAAGGTGCGAGAAGCAAATACCTGAAAGGTCTGAGGAGAGGAGGTAACTTCTGGGATTACTGGGGGGACCAGCTCGGGGGTCGGTTCCAATACTGATAAGGAGATTGAACATAAAAAAAAAATCAGTTCCTGGTTTCCTTGAAACGAGGTTCCACAGCCTCGAGAGGAGTTAGCTCCTTGTCTCCAAGAGGAGTAACCTACAAGTTCGACCCCAAAGGCGGAACTGGAGGAGTGGCATAAACCGTTGAAATAGGGACCAAATGAAAACTGGGGGTAGTCAGACCTGAGAACTCTAGAGGCAAAATGGGAGAATTGGTCAAACATTCCCCAAAGGAAGCTTCAACCTCAACAAGTCTTTCATCGAATGGAGTCAGTGACCTGCGTGGTGGAACCTCCCCCTAATTAAAAACCTCCTCAAATGAGGGAAAGGCTCCCATCGATGGACCAGAATCTCGAGACGCCGGTTGGTCAAAAGTCGAAGCAAAAAGAAAGGCAATGGCAACGTCAGCCTCATCTCCCTTAGCTGAGCCTTAAAAAAAAAAAAAAAAATGAAGGCGAGATTCTATTATCTTTTTGTTTAAAAGAATGCAATGAAAATAAGGAAGGACCTTAGAAATCTCAAAAAATTACCTGTCGAGGGGTTAACTACTGGAGCAACTCGGTTAGAACTGCTCTCTTGAGTAGCTCAATGCGAACTGCTTTCTTCAGCAGCTTGACGAGAGCTGCTCTCCTTAGCAGTTCGGTGGGAACTGCTTTCTTTAGCAGCATGGTAAGAGCTAGACTTTGGAGCCAAGGTTGAATCCCTCTTCTCATTAGCAGTTCGATGGGGACTGCTCTCTTTAGCAGCATGGTAAAAGCTAGACTTTGGAGCCGAGGTTGAATCCCTCTTCTTTTTACGGGGAACACTGGCGAACGGGGATGCAAGGGTTTCAAAGGAGCAGCTCAGGAAACACAGGTTGAATGGGCACAGAGGCACCTTCATCTATGCGGGACATCTTTGCATGATTACCTTCAGGCGGAGAAGCTGCGTGGCGCGTCTCCCTCGAAGGAGAAGGGGGAACTTTTAAGAAGTCCAGAGCAAGCACATGTGCTTGGTAGGGAAGAACAATGTAACGACAAATGTTCACATCGCTCAACAACGAATCAGACTCAGCAAGGGTTGGATTAGCCACTGCCTAGGATATTACGGAAGCTACCCTGAACTCTTATTTCTCCAATAACTTTATGGAGAGGGATTCTGTCGTTGGAACCATACCCTAGACAAATCGGACAAGAAATTACTTGTATTCACACACTTATTCTAGGAACTCCCAGTCAAAACCTCTTATAAAAAAGAATCGACGGTGCCAATCTTTTATTGAAGAGTTGTGTCTTTCCAAAGTTGTGAAACATTTCCCGGCATAGTGGGATTGGAAACTACAAACGTTTTCGGGAATCCAATTGATGCGCTACACTGACAGAAACTCCCGAGCAGTAAGATCAGGGTAGTCCTCTGAATCACCCAGGACGATTCAAAAGGCCACACAACTAGCCATAATGAAACGCCAAGCATTGGAGTTTAGTTGTGCCAAGGCAAGTTGCAATAAATCCAAAATGTCGCTCATCAGGCAACAAAATGGCAAGCGCAGTCCACTAGAAAACATGTAGGGGTAATGGGCCACCTTTGTCGCTAGTCCATCCTCGTCCACCATCAGAATGCGAGGACTAGGGATTTCATGAACTGTTTTTGGAGGGATGGGGTACTCCCTACAAAACGCATGAAGTTCATTACTAGTCATGGTCGACTTCCAACCTTTCCTGGCAAAATACCTGAAGCGGGGATCGTCCTTGTCTTGTTTGGTCATGGTGAAGGTAGATGAGGGTTTAGGCTATTATTTTTCAGAGAAATGAAGAAGGTGAGAGAAATGGAAACGACAAGGAGAAAAGAGAAGAAGAAATGGAGGGGGGACGGATATGAATAAAAATAATACGATGGAATGGCTAGGTGCCTAAAACGACGGCACGAAGCACGAAGGGATACATCCGCCATGGAGTAACAGAACGACACTTACTCGCGTGCGCGAAAGGGCCAATCCCGAGCAACGTTGGGGTTCACACTGGGGAGCAGCTTCAATTAATAAAGGAAAAGCGAATGATTATTCATTAATGGCAAAGATCGATTTCTCATCCCCTTAGATATGGGAAAAGAACGGGTAAGTACATGCAAACCCTTTCACCTTTCACACATTCGCCCAGGTTAGAAATCTTTGTAACAATTAGCAAAAAAAAAAAAAAAAAAACTTCTTCTTCTAATTTCCCCCCCACAAGTGTGCTAAAAATTCGCAGGGTACTGTGAAGGGGGAAAATCCCTTGGATTGGACTAAAGGTAGGGCCCAGCATAATACCCAGACCTTGGGTCTGGGCTAGACACAAACCCCAGATTAAGGCCCAGGTGCATAATATGGCCTGAGTCGAATGATAGCCCCTGGGTCAAGGCTCGGGTATAAGACCCGAGTCGGATCTTACTTACATCAGGAAACACAGGCAAGGCTTAAGGAGGAAGGAGTATAGCATTCAATGCCAGACGAGAAAACTTGCGACATTCATACCCGGCATTAATGGGATGGAAAGGGCCAAAGACAGAATATACGCCGCATTCAATGCAGCCCATGGAACAACATACAGTGACACTAAGTACTTCATTGCTCAGCGAACCAATGGCAAGAAGATAGCTTGGCGAGAGGACAACATGAATATGATCTCCTGCTATACAACTCTCCACTACCATGGAGACTAGGTCGACAAGTATAAATAACACTATCTGCAACACACAGGTAGGTAATCTAACACTATCATCATCAATATACTTCATCTTCAACCTAAGCACCATACTGACTTAAGCATCGGGGCATCAACGAACCTCGACGTCCCCCTTAGTTACTGTGCAGTTGATCGCACGAGCATTGACAGAGCGGAATTGCCCAGGCCCATGAAACATGACATCAACACATTTAACTCCCACTCATTTGTTTCTGAAGGGTCCCTGGAAAGTTCATGTTTTGCAGCTCTAGGGATTATTACTTGGTTAAAGTCTTATTAACCCCTTCAAATTCCCTCAACATCCCTTCACTTGAAGGGCACCAGTTTCAACTTTTTGCTATTGTTGCCATGGACAAGATATGGTAATTTCTAGAAATAAAATTGTGCATGATTCCTTCAATCCAAACTTGAGAGTTGAGTTGATGGTGTCCTTAAAAGAATTTCAAAGAACATTGTAATGCTTGGGGGGCAATAAGCAGCTGAATAACCCTTTGAATTGGAAAGTTATACCAAAGGGCCATTATTTGCTAACTTTTTGATGTAGCTGTGAGAAGCACATGAAGTACTACTGCAGTAGAATGCAAACCAGAGGATGGACCTCTGGTTTTTGTTATAACCAACTTCATTATAAGTCAAAGTTCAAATCAAGGTGAGGCCACTACAATGTACATGGGCATTAAAGAAGCAAAGGTTCAGCATATTAGAAAAATCACTATTGGGACTCCCAAGTGGCAATAGGTGCAATTGAGGCACTTGAAAAAAAATGCAAACCGGTTCATAAAACCTATAGCCAGAGATACAATCTTTTGAGAGTTAGAACATTAGAAAATACATCTTGTTTTGGTCGACTATGTTGATATCATGACCATGGATTAGTATATATGCAATATCGATTAAATAAAAAAGTTGATAGTTTTTTAGCGAAGCAAAAACAATTTGGTGTATGGAAGTTGGGATTTGTTTTTAAGATATTGGAATTAATTTTAAGCAAATAAAACTAAATGATTTTTTCATGAAAATATCAAAATATTTCAATGGTTAGAATATATATTAACAAAAATTCTCAAAATATTCTTCCAATCAATGTGACAAGGAAAACAAAAATTGTGATTACGTAAAAACTGCACCCACTAGAGTGCTTGTGGCTCCGATCCAGTACCACTGCAATCAACTCAAGGGTGGCTCAATCAAATATAAATGTTGCATGCCTTATAATCAACCTCCATGGTGTAAATTCCTAGTCTTGATTGTTCTCTTACAACTAATAATTATTAGTTGTATGTTTGATTTGTTATAAAATATTTTTTTAATTGATTTATTGTGACAGCATGTGCAATACCAAATGAAATTGGTAATTTGTAGAACCTAGAGCATTTCAATCTGGGAGTTAACAATTTTGTTGGCATAATTCCACTAGAGATATTCAATATCTCAACAATACAGGAGACCGGAATAACAGACAATTATCTCTAAGGGCCTCTTCCATCAAAGATGGGCCAATTCCTTCCAAGTCTCACGCAGATTGTTTTGGGGTTGAATGAACTTAGTGGAATGATTCCAACCTCTATTTCTAATGCTTCACAGCTCATTGTAGTCGACTTGTCAAGTAACTCATTCTCAGGCTTAATTCCAAAAACACTTGGTAATTTAAGGCTCCTCCAGCGGCTCAAACTTGAATTCAATAATTTGACCATTGAATCTTCAGAATTGAGTATTTTCTCATATTTTTTGAACAACTCATATCTCAATCGATTGCGTTTGTCTATGAATCCACTAAATGGAGTCCTTCCTAATTCCATTGGAAACCTCTCGACCTTTCTTGAACAACTTGATCTCTTTGGTTGCAATATTAAGGGCAACATTCCCATAGATATTGGCAATTTAAGTAGATTGACATATATGTCCCTGGGCAACAATAAGTTGGCTGGACCTATTCCAACTACAATAGGAAGATTAAGCATGCTCAAACATTTGAACCTTTTTGGTAATAGACTTAAAGGTCCAATCCCATCTGATATCTGTTACTTAGGGAGATTCAGAGCTTTATCTTTAGCTAGCAACAAGCTTTTTGGGCAGATTCGCGAAAGCATAAATAATATGACTTCATTAAGACTTCTCAACTTAGCCTTCAACCAATTAACTTCAAGGATTCCTTCGAGCTTGTGGAGGCAGACAGATCTCTTGGCGGTCGACTTGTCATCCAATTCCCAAAGTGGCTCTCTTTCATTAGATATTGGAAATATGAAGGTCCTGATAATATTGAATTTATCAAGAAATCAACTATTAGGTCGTATCCTAGAAACAATTGGTGCGCTCATGTCTCTAGTCGATCTCTCTTTAGCAGTCAATCAATTAAAGGGCTCCATTCCTATATCTTTTGGTGGATTAGTAAGCTTGGAGTTGTTAGATCTTGTTGGTAACAAATTATTTGGAGAGATACCCAAGTCCTTAGAAGTGCTACGATACCTCAAATATCTAAATGTCTCCTACAATAAACTACGAGGAGAAATTCCAACACAAGGATCATTTGTTAACTTCTCAACTGAATCATTCATGTCAAATGATGCGCTTTGTGGTGTGATTAAACTGAATGTTCCTCCATGCAAAGAAGCTTTTCTTGGAACAAGAAAGGCAATGGGTGTGTGTATACTAAATTATGTACTGCCCACATTGGGGTTAACAATACTTGTAGCATCCGTTGTACTAGTCTCAAGGAAACTCCATGGCAAGAAAAATTCAAAACTTTCCAACAACAAAGACTCAATGCCTTTATCAACATGGAGAAGAATTTCCCACCAACAACTTTTACATGCAGCAGAAGGGTTCAATGTAAACAACTTACTTGTAGAAGGGTGTTTTGGTACAGTTTACAAAGGGACACTTTTAGATGGTACATATGTTGCAATAAAAGTTCTAAACTTGGAACTAGAAGGTGCATTCAAAAGTTTTGACATAGAATGCGAGATATTACGACACGTTCATCATCGAAATCTTGTCAAAATCATTAGTGCTTGTAGTAACATTGACTTCAAAGCACTTGTTTTGGAATACATGTCTAAAGGGAACCTAGAGATGCGGTTGTTTTCTAACACCCATTGCTTGAATATGCTACAAAGGCTAAATATTATGATTGATGTGGCATCAGAACTTTAATACCTTCATTTTGGTTATTCAAGACCTATCGTTCATTGTGATTTGAAGCCGAGCAATGTCTTATTAGATGAAGATATGGTTGGACATGTTGCTGATTTTGGCATCACCAAGCTCCTAAGTGATGGAACTTCTCTCACGCAAACAATGACCATGGCTACAATTGGGTATATCGCACTAGGTGATGTCAAGTACTATTTTTATTATTCTATTCTTGCATAAATACATAAACGTTCTGCTTTGGTAACATATGGATCTTTGCACTTAATTTATTTGGATCTGAAGGAATTATTTTGATGTGTGTTTTAACATGTGTGAAGTATGGATCAGAAGGAATTGTTTCTACAAGAGGTAATGTGTATAGTTATAGAATCTTATTGATGAAAAATTTCACAAGAAAGAAGCCCATTGATGATATGTTTACTGGCAAAATGAGCTTAAAGCGTTTAGTAGAGGAATCATTTTCGCTATCAATACTTGAAATTATTGATGCCAATTAGCTGAGCAATGCAAATGACTATGCTGCTACGGAGACCTGTTTATCAGCAACTACGGGCTTGGCTTTGCATTGTTGTGTAGATTTGGTTGAACAGAGGATCGATATAAAAAAATGTTTTAGCTAGACTTAACATGATCAAATTAAAGTATCTACATGATCAGCAATCGGGCTAGTCAAGTAGAGTTTATTACCAAGCTACAGTTTAATCTATAATCGGTATGCAATTTATCTACCACTATTAATAGAACTTGTTCATGAACTGTTTGATTAATTACTATTTTCTTTGATGTATAAAATTCTTTAAAAAAATCTTATGCATTTTCAAGAATTCATATAAATAATTACTTAATTATGTCAAGGTTATATGAATTAAATTGGCAAATATGTAATCTAT
The DNA here is from genome assembly GCF_001411555.2 of Juglans regia. Taxonomy (NCBI): domain Eukaryota; kingdom Viridiplantae; phylum Streptophyta; class Magnoliopsida; order Fagales; family Juglandaceae; genus Juglans; species Juglans regia. Next base: position 19,793,950 of record NC_049908.1, read on the forward strand.
ATATAAAAGTTAATAACTAGCAAATCTTTCCATTGGCACAAGCTATATATATATATATGAGTTCTATAAGAAAACAGATTAAATGTGTATATATATATATATATAGGTGTGCGAACACACCCAAAATATCTTAACTCTATCTACAAACTTTAGCAAAACAACTTTGAATTAATATAAATAATATAATTATTATAAATAAATATCAGTATAATGATTTATAACATTCATATTGACTCAAGTGACATCCATCATATCATCGTGCTAAGAACATGATTTTCTCTTATATTTTTAAATACTTTTGAATACTTGGCATAAAGTTTAATATAATATCTACAAAATAATAAATTTCAAGTATTTCAAGTTCATACAAGTCATAACGAGTTTAGATACGAGTTTGACTTGTATAATAAGTCTAGCCTAGATTTTCGTTAGAATTTATGTTCTTCTTAAAACAACAAAAATCAAGACAAGTTCATGAGTTGAGTGTGAACAATTTGGTTCATTTACAACATTATTTACAAATCTTGGGATTCCTCTCAAGAGACTTGTTTGATCCATTACCTTGTTACAATACACACAAATAGAAGTCTACAAATATTAGAGCAATGAAGTAAAACAAACCGATTTTTCTATTCTCGGAGAATAATGACAGGAGTTCTTCTCCTTTTAATGTTGATCGGATTGTAACATATCTATCTATCATTGTGTGTAGACTGCTCCCAACATTGTAGGAGAGAAGCAAGGGATTGATGTCAGGAATCTCGATAATCTTGGTTTTGGCAACTTGGGCAAGTCTCCTTACTAGATTTTGCACTCTCTTCGTGACTCTAGGGTGCCTTGAAGGATGTGGAATTGCCCCATTTTAGAGTTGTGTATATAGTAGTGACAGAGCCAGAGATGATCTCTCATTGGGGTCGAAACTTCTATTCCAATAATAAGTTTTTGAATATGATGGATATTGATTTGTATAACAATACAAAAAGGAAACTACAACCATGCAAGTTGTTTCACTTTTTCACCCATGTCATGGTGGTAATATTAGATCATGAATAATAAAGTATGATTTTATCTCTTTAGTGGAGAAATTAATATTTTGATCCAAAATTAAGATCTTAATAAAGAAACAGAAAGCAATTAAATATGCCAAGATATAATAGATGTAAACAAATACATTATTCCTTTTAGGGAAAAAAAACATCTTGGAGGGGATAAAATATATCAGGCCCGAAGTGATTTTCTAATCCAAGCCCAAGGTTGAGGGTCTCTTCTAGAGGGAAGATAGAGAGAATGAAGGAGGGGACAAAAGGTTGAGGAATGAGAGTGTCAAGAGGAAAAGAGGAGATGTGACATAAAAGAGAGATGATGTGATATAAATGAACAAGGGGCAGAAGATAAAAAGGGAGGGAACCAGACGATTTCAGGGTCTTATTCTTCCAAACTTCTTCTGAACCATGACTTTGACCTCTCCATTAGCTTCTTCAATGGGAACTAGAGCACCAACGATAGGCTCACCTTTAGAAAATAGATCTCTGGTCGCCAATGTACAACGAGGATGAGTGACCATGAGAGCTTGTAAACAATCATATTATAGTGGATTCTCCCCCCCTAAAACGATCGATCCGTGGATATAGGCATTATGTCGAACCACATAAATTTGTGTGTCTCTATTTCTTTTACTTTCCCTATATTTATTCTTGTTCACTGCCATGGATGTACGACCACCGTACAGCAGCACTAGACCATCGTTGGGGGCTCCACACCACACCGATCAAGCCACAGATCGCCATAGCTGGCCGGGAATGACTATTTTTTCCCTTTCGGCTTGTGTTATTTTTAGGCATTAACAATTGAGGTCGTTTGTGGGATCTTATTTACTTTCTACACTGGAAGCTACATTGGAAGTAGGAGAATGATGATTTTCCGGCGCCCTAAATAATCACTAAACCGGCAGATGACATCCTTCGTAAGTGGTCTCAACCTTTCGACATTTATTTTTATAAAAAATACTACTGCAGAAAATGGGCGAGTGAACCCATTCTTGCCCAGCGGGGACCCAAGTTACTCGCCACTTGAGCTGCAAACGTTCAGTGCACTTTGGGTGCATTGTGCAAAAGGAGGGGGAGTACATAGGTGAGTATTGTGCACTTAAATGCACTCTATGCACGCACATGCACCTCTCGAGTCACTGGCATTGTGCACCTACACATATCAGACATAGCATTGTGCACTTAGGTGCACAATCCCATGCACGTCCCATTGTGCATGGCACGCACAACGACATGCACAGTGTCGTACGGGTGCACATTTTCATGCACCCAAAGGCTCGCGGCATCTCGCTACAAATCTTGTTGATCTGTCAGTGGTCAACACATGCACCGCCGATGTTTTCTAGCTCCGCCACGATGGCCTCATGGACCAAGGATAGTGAATAGTGCACCTCGTGTGCATCTCACCATGTGCATGGGAGAACCACTCGGACCAGTCATGGCGTGACCTGGGGAGGACACGACCTCAACCTGGCCCACCGGCATCATCAGTCTCTGCCATTATGGTCCCAGACCAGCCCCCATGGAGCTAGCGTTCACCATGCAGGCCAACTGCAGTGGCTGAAACTACTCGACCCATCCCCGTCGTGGCACGACAGGGCGCCGTCTGCCTCCTCTGGGGTGGTCCTCGACCACCCCCAACCAACAGCAGTCTTGTTACAGGTAACATGTGCATGGGAGTGCACATGGTCGAGGAAACTCGGCTTGGCCCCGTTGTGGCATGGCAGGGGAACTGACAACCACCACGTGGACTGTCGATGTCGTCTGTCACCCCCTAGTCAGTCCTGCACCACCCCCTCGAAGACGACCATGGATCTTGGCCAACGCCACCTTGCATGTCGCATGCATGCATCTCGGCCACCTTTCATCCTGGCCACAACATCCTAGCCATCACATGCACGACTACCACGTACATCTCGGCCATCGTTAGTAACTCGACCAATTTATTCAGCGCAATCTCTCATGGCCACAAACATCTTGGGTAGAAGCTGCCCAGCCACAAACTAACAGGCATCAACCCATCTCGGCCATGCACAAAGATGACCACCTCGTCTCGGCCATGCACGCAGCTGAGTCACAAAACCCTACATACATCTCAGCCTCCAACACCTCGCCCAAAGCATCTCGCCCATGTACATCTCGACCACCATTTCGACGGAATCACAACTTCTCACTCACTAACCAGACATAACCTTCTCGGCCTCAATAGTCCTCTGACCACTACTCCATCACGAGGAGACCGAGACACGAAGACCCTCAGCATCGCTGCCAAGACTACCCGCCCTTGAAGTTACACGGCCAAGAGGGATGCAGCGATGGTCATACGTTTTGGCGATCAAAGCTGTGTAGTGCTCGCCGAAAAATTTGTTTATAAAAAAAGAAAGAAGAGAGAGAGAGAGAGAGAGAGAGAGAGAGAGAGAGAGAGAGAGAGAGAGAGAGAGAGAGAGAGAGAAGAGCAAGAAAGAGAAGAAACAGTAAGCAAGTGTAGGCAATCTCTATCAAGCAAAAGTTGGCTACAGCGGCTAAAACATCCTGGCTTGTCTCCCTCAAAACTTATGCGGATTTCATTTTTTCTAACATAATTAATTCCTATAGAGCGAAACACAGACTACACAGTCCCACTCAGACATTGCTCGGACATCTCAATATGTCTCTATCGGAATAAACTGTTTGGCATTCACATGCACACGGATAAGCGCCTCGACTACTTACGCTCCCCGTGAGAGTCAATAGTCGAGTCCATCCCTTTCAACAGCCTCACTTCCCTCACGATGAGGTGCGAGTCCAGCTCCAACCTGCTCGACACTTACCTTCCCTGTGGCGTCAACAGGCAGGTGTGTGTTCAGTCACAAACTGCCCGATTACTTACCTCCCTATGAGGTTAAAAGAGGCGAGTCTAGTCTAAAGACTGCTCAACCACTCTCACAGTGGAGTGCAGGTCTAGCCTCTCAGTTGTTCGACTACTTACCTCAACCTTCGTAACGGCCAAGTGCAGGTCTATCTCTAGTTGGCCCGACACTTACCTTCCTTATGGTGTCAACAGGAGGGTGCGGGTTCAGTCACAAACTGCTCAACTACTTACCTCCCCATAGGTTCAAAAAGGCGAGTCTAGCCTATAGGCTGCTCGACCGCTCTCACGGCGAAGTCCGGGTCCAGCTTCTTGGCTTCCTGACTACTTACCCTGACCTCCGTCATGGTGAAGTGCTAGTCCAGCTCCAACCTGCCCGACACTTACCTTCCATACAGCGTCAACAGGCAGGTACGGGTCTAGTCTCAAACTGCTCAACTACTTACCTCCCCATGAGGCTCAAAGAGGCGAGTTTAGTCTCCAGGTTGCTCGACCTCTCGCACAGCGGAGTGCTGGTCTAGCCTCTCAGTTGCCCGACAACTTACCCCAACCTTCGTCACAGTGAAGTGCGGGTCCAGCTTCTGAGCTGCCTGACTACTTACCTCCCCATGAGGCTCAAAGAGCTGGGATTAGTCTCCAGGCTGCTCGACCTCTCTCTCAGCGTAGTGCAGGTCCAGTTTTTCGACTGCCCGACGTTACTCTCGGGATGACATCTCCTCCAACAAACACCGAGAGTTTACAATCACACCATAACCACTGTCTCAAACCTTCACTACACTCCAGCAAGGCTATTTAGGTTTGCAAATTCCACACTTGTGATTGGGAGTTATTTATGCTAACTGTTTTTGCTTTTGCAGCACAGTCAAGCATCTCCTACTTACCTCTCCATGAGGCTCAAAGAGGCAGGTTTAGTCTCCAGTCTGCCCGACCTCTCTCACGACGTAGTGCGGGTTTAGTCTTTCAACAGCCCGACGTTATTCCTAGGAAGACATCTCCTCTAGCAAACATCGAGCATTTACCATTGTGCCATAACCACTATCTCAGATCGTCGCCACACCCATGCAAGGCGATTTATGTTTGCAAATTCAACACTTACGATTGGGAATTACCAACGCTACATGGTCAAGCGTCAACTACTTACCTCCTCATGAGGCTCAAAGAGGCGGGTTTAGTCTCCAGGATGCCCAACCTCTCTCATGGTGTAGCGCAGCTCCAATCTTTTTGCAACCCAACATTACTCCTGGGACGATATCTCCTTCAGCAAACACTAAGTGTTTAACACTCGTGCCACAACCTCCTCGTTCGAGTTATGTTCATAAACGAATCAACAGGTGGGAAAGGTCAAGGACTGCCCGACACCCCAGGTGCCAAACAGACGGGCAGGTCACTTGAATGCCAGACCTTCGCGCTCCAAACCAAGCCCCAAGCACGTACCTTACGAGGTCTAGCCAATCTCCAACACATCTCCCGCTAAAGATAAGTTATGCTCTCGTACCTAATGCAGTCGAGCTAACCTCTCACTTATCTTGCTAAGCAGAGCTGCGCGGTCACACTCTACAAGGTCGAGCCTATACCTTGCCAAAGACGAGATCCGTGCTCGCACCTAACGCTTTCAAGCTAATCTCCTACTTATCTCGCTAAGTCAAGCTCAATGCTCACACTTCATGCGGTCGAGCCTATTTCCCGCCTAGCCTCGCACTCTACGTGGTTGAGCCTATCTCATGCACATTTCCCTCCAAAGACGAGTTCTACCTCACACCAAATGCGGTTGAGCCGATCTCCCATCTACCCTCGCGCTCAGAAATCTTCATCGTTTAACATAAGTGAAATGGATAACTAGGGACCTACTCTTGAAATTTATTTCTCTTCAAACTTTGATGGATTATTTCGTTTGCATATTTTATCACTAAAGATTCTCAAGGTTTTCTTTTGAAGCAAATTGCACTTAAGAATCGCGAACAATTGGAGGAGATAAAATATACCAGACCCAAAGTGGTTTTCTAAGCCCAGCCCAAGGTTAAAGGTCTCATCGTAAGGGAAGAAAAAGATAACGAATGAGGGGACAAAAGGCTAAGGAATGACAGGGTGTCAGGAGGAAAATGGGAGATGTGACATAAATGAGAGGAGATGTGACATAAAGGAACAAGGGGCAGATGATAAAAGGTAGGAAACCAAACGATTTCAGGGGCTTCTTCTTCTAGACTTTTTCTAGACTATGACTTCGACCTTTCCTTTAGCTTCTTCAACCAAGGAACCAGAGCACCAACGACAGGCTCACCTTCAGAAATAGAGCTCTGATCTCCATTGTACAACGAGGATGAGTGACCATGAGAGCCAGTAAAACAATCATATTATAGTGAAATCTCCCTCCAAATGACCCATAGACATAAGTATTACACTAAACCACGTAAATTTGTATCTCCATCTTTTTTACTTTTCCTGTATTTATTTATTGTTCATTGCCATGGATGTAAGCACAGGCACCGTACATCCGCACCGGACCACTGCCGAAGGCTCCATACCACATCAATCGAGCTGTAGATTGCCATAACGGGCCGGAAATGACTATTTCTCTCCTTCCTACCTGTTGTGCTATTTTAGGCATTAACACATCTTTTGACCTTTAGGAACTGTTTGAGCTCAAGTTTTTTAGCTAAAGAAATCTAAATAACTCAACTCAAAAGCTCTTAAACTGATTGAGAGAATTATTACTTCTTACAAGTCTTTTGGACAATCTTTCCAGATTTTAGCAACAATATTCATATATAGCATAATACCACGTCGTTACATGATGACCCAAGCATGTAGGAGAGGATAGTCATCTATTGGTTTGCTTAGTATTCCATTATGTAAGCAGACTTGTTTTTAGTACAAATTTTCGTTGACATTGTCTGCCTCCCTGAATGAAATACAAGCACAACTCTTGAATTTTATCCAGGACAAATAAAAAAGGTTTGAAGGACCAACACAAAGATTAGAACTGGTAAAGAAAGACAAGAGAAGCGATAGAGAATTTTACAAGAAATTTGACATCTTGATCAATTGTGGAAAGCATTTTTCTAATATCATGATAAAACATGAGCACCCAATAAAGCTTATCTCGAGAACTGAAAGAGAAGATAAAGAACAGGGCACAAAGTATAGAGGAAAAAAAAGCAGAGAAGAAAAATAGAATTTCATTTTATTTATCCTTTTTTTTCCTAATAAGAGCAGCGGGGCTTGGCATACATGACTTAATCAGATAGGGCGACGATTGCTGCAAGATTTTCCATTTCGATACAGAAACGGTTTCATTTTATCTCATCATTACAACTTTTTCAACTTTCTACATAAAATATAATAAACAATTCAACTTTTTCAAAGTCCAAAACAATAATAATATTAAAACATAATATTCTATCAATATTTTATTCAACTTTTAACTTTCATCTAAAACCATTTCATCTCATATTACTATCCAAATGGGGAAGTGAAGTAATGTGTGCAAATGGCTTAATTATTGCTTGATAACAAAAGCTATACACAAGTTTTCAATTTGAATTGGTATGTTTTCTTTAAGTTAATTACTTTCGTATAAAGTGTATAAGATTTATAATAAGTTGTTTCATTTTATAAGTAAGATTAAATTAGTAGAGCTGATTGCAACTATTTTTGCAAGTCGTGCAGGTCTGTGACTAGTTAATACCTGAAACATCAATTCTATTTTGAGCATGGACTATCCTTCATATATATACTTGATAATTACTCTAGAGTAAAATATATTAGGAAAGTAGAATTACCATATTTACGACTAAATTGAAATGAAAATAAAATAAAATAATAAAAAATAACATTCTTTTATTCCTAGAAGTTCAATAACTTGGAAGCTTACAAATTGTCCACTTATGTTAGTCTTGGACTTGGGCTGGGCATTGCTAGATTTTGGGCCAAGTGAGATTGATTTTCTTATTTGGTTTTTTTTGTTTCCTAAGCATATGTAAGTGAGAGGATGACAATGAAGATGTAGCGTCATCAATCAATAACAGAATTTATTAATCTTAAAAAAAAAAGTTGATTTAATGGTCGATAAACAATACAACATCAATACAACCTGATAAAAATGAGAAGAAAGTGTTGTATATATCTATAATTATTTAGATTTCCAATGCATTATAAGAGAAATCTTGAAGGACTAGAGTGATTTAAAAAAAAAAGTGTGTATTCTGGACAAGAAAATGTGGCAGTAGATACCATTGAAATGTCCTACTATTTTCGGAATGGGTCCATTTGGCAAATTTGTTTGTAAAGAAATTGACATTTTGGAATAGAAAAATTATTCTCATCAGTCACTATTCATTTCTCCACACTCCACACCCCACACCTTATGAAAAATACATCCACATCTTATGAAAAAAAAAATTATAGGTGTGAAATGTGGGAGTGAATAGTGGCTAATGCATAGCATTTCTCCTTGAAATAAAGCTATGGCGAATAGAGATTGTGACTCAAATATTTTCTACAATTTGAATGAGATAGATATAGTTAGGGCTGTGCATAATGGGCCTTTAGCCCGATCCGTCCGAAGGATCCGACATTTCCAACCCGTGAAAGGCGGGTTCATCGGGTCAAAAGTGGAAGATGGGTTTTAGGAAAAATAAACCGTCGAATCCGAAAATCTGAAATCTGAAGTCAGCTTAATCTCTTCTTCTCTCCACTGCAGAACCCTAGTCACTATCGCCATTCTCCGTCGCCGTTCGCCGTCACTGGTCGCGGAGGTCATCGCTGAGGTGTGTTCTGTCTCTCTCTTTTGCGAACAACCCACTACGCCATTTGGCTTTCGTTTTCCATATTTTGGCCTGAATGCAGTGTACCCCCCTCCCCCAATCATCTCTATATATTTTGGTTTTTTCTGGGTTGATTACTCTTTACGGCTTAATTCCTCCCTTTTGTCTTCGATTTTGGTTTGGATCTCGGTAGTCGATCCACTGATTTTGTTTGTTTTTTTTTTTTTTCAATTGGGGTATATTTTAGATTTTGGTTCGGGTATCGTTTTTTCAAAAGAAAGTAGAGTTTCTGATGTTTTTTATTTATTTATGTTGAATCTATTGTTTATACTTGATAGTTTCTGTATTGGTGGTTTCCATTTTGCATTTATGATTTGTCTTGGCTTGGGTCCAAAGCCTCCTGGTCTAGTGAGTAATGTATCTGTTGTTTCAGTGTGCTACTACTGTTTGAATCAACATGAAGAGCCTCCTGGTCTAGTGAGTAATGTATCTGTTGTTTTTAAAGGGCTTGCTTTTAACCTAGTTTGCTGCTTGTATACTGATAATTACGGGTTGATAGTATTGGAAGTAATGATTATAAGGAAGATATAAAGAATGAAAATAATGCTTGTTTGGAATCTTAGTTTTTGTATCTGATGGGTAAACGAGTAGGAGAAAAGAAGGGCTTTTGGAGTTTCATTTTTCATGGTGAGAGTGGAAGGATGATGGTGGATTGTTTCCCCTATGCTTCTTTAGCTGTTCATTAGCAGGAAAAAAAAAAAGAAGAAGAAGAGAGAGATTCCAAGGAGGAAACAATTGTAATTTACATGCCAAACCCTGACCTTTGGTTTTAGAGTCCATGGAAGTGGAAGTCGCATGCAAAGCCTTAACAACTGAATCTGCATATACCATTTGGTCTTGAATCTGTTGATCTCTCTTTCATTGCCTGCTTTTGAACCATAACCTAAGTGACAGAATTGGCTTGTCGAAACGAATATACTGCACAATTCTCTCTAAAGAAATGGAAAATGTTTCTGAAAGCTAGTCATGATCGTGTAATTAATGGAGTGTTTGAAATTCATCATATATATATATATATATATATATATATATATACCACTTCTCTTTAATAGTACAAAATAATGGCTTCAACTTGAAAAGTTTTATTTATGGATTTATCTATTTTGAGAATAACTACTACATGAATAAGGTGGTATATCTCACTTTTTTTTAATGAAAACTGCATCTAGAGTTGCTCGGTCAGACAAACTTTGAAAGGGGGTTATCAATAGTGCTTTTAATTCTTATTTTTATTTATGTTCTTTTAACAAAGATTTAATTGTGTTTGAAATACCAAATAAAAAGCTGATATAACAACTCTTTATGAAATGGTGCAAAAGACTTGAATAAAATTGGCTGTTTGAATTGAAGTATGAGGAGCTGATGTAGCAACTTCGTTGGTAGATATTCTAGTTTCCATTTTGGTGGTTTCGTGAGCTAGTGTTGGCAGCTTGGTACACGTTGAACTCTGGAATTAATATAGTTGAAATTTAGCATAGCCTTCTTAGCTCTCTGATTTGAATTTAAGGTAACTTGTGTATTTGTCTGCTAATTTACTTGACATTCTATGTTCAGGAAGCTTGCATATTGATCTTAAATGTAGATATGTAAATATCCCCTGGCATTATATGATATGCATAATTTAGATTGTAATTTCATAAAAATAGAGTAATTTTCAGTTCATATCCTAATATCTAGATTTTTATATGTTATATTATATGTCAACTCTTATATGGATTGTTTCGAAAGTGACACTCGTACAAATTTAAGAGATAATGAGACTGATACTCCTTTGGAAAACTAATCACAAATGGCTTCAAATATTAACTTGTCTAGTGACACAAGTCTCCCAGCCCTCCTCGTAAAAGGAGGGCAAATAAGGACCACTCAGCAGTGTGGGATCATTTCACTAAAATAGATGGATGCCCTTTAAATGACCCAAAAGCGAAGTGTAATTATTGTCACAAGATTTACTCTTGTCATCCTAAAAGACATGGTACATCAAGTATGCTACAGCATCTTGATACTTGTAAGCAACATCCTCATAGAATTAGACTTACGGATCAACAGACTATGAGTCGTGAAGGGGCTCTTGAGGGAATTGGAGATAGTGATATCAATAACTCGGCAAATGTACATAAGTTTGACTCAGAAAATGTACGAATGACAATTGCTGAAATGATAATTTGTGATGAGCTTCCATTTAGGATAGTAGAAGCCCAGGGATTTAGGAAAGTATGTAGATCACTTGAACCAAGGTTCCAAGTGCCATCTCGAACTACTGCGGCGATAGACTGTATTAAACTATTTAAAATGGAAAAAGAGAAGTTAAGGAAAATATTTAAGACGGTTGGGCGGGTTAGTTTAACCACTGACACATGGACGTCGATTCAAAACTTAAATTATATGTGTCTTACTGCACATTTTATCTACTGTGAATGGAAACTACACAAAAGAATTCTAAATTTTTGCATGATCCCTAATCACAAAGGAGAAACTATTGGAAAGTATGTAAATTCATGTCTACAAAATTGGGGTATTGACAAGATCTTTACTGTTACAGTTGACAATGCTTCCTCAAACGATGTTGCCATTGAGTATTTGAGGAAGTTCATAGGAGGTCATTTGTTGGAAGGGAAATATATTCACATTAGGTGTTGTGCCCATATTATGAACCTCATTGTGAATGATGGGCTCAAAGATTGTGATGATTCAATCACAAGGGTGCGCAATGCGGTTAGGTATGTTAGATCATCTCCCGCAATAATGAATAAATTCAAAAAGTGTATAGAAAATGAGAAAATTGATTGTACGAAATTGGTATGCCTTGATGTTTCTACAAGATGGAATTCGACTTATCTAATGCTAGAAGTTGCAGAAGCATTTAAAAAACCATTTCTGCGATTGGAGAAGGATGATGATTCTTTTTTTCGTTATTGTCGTAGTGTGAACTTGAACTCTCCAAACTCTATTGATTGGGAGAGAGTTAGAGTATTGATAAAATTTTTGAAGATTTTTTATGATGCTACTATGAGACTTTCTGGCTCTTTGTATGTCACATCTAATGCATATTTTCAAGAGCTTTGTGGCATCCAATCACATTTGTCAAAAATGTGTCAAAGTAATGATGCAGTGTTGAAATGTATGGCGGCAAATATGAAGATTAAGTATGATAAATATTGGGGATCAATCGAGAAGACTAACTTGATAATATTTATTGCTATTGTTTTTATCCAAGATGCAAATTTAATCTTTTGCATTTTTGGTTCAAAAAAATATATGGTGGTAATTTAGTCGAAGAAATAATGACAAAAATGAAACAATTGATGATCGACATTTATGGAGAATATAGTGTTGTGTATGGGAGTTCAAGTGGAGTTTCCTATTCTGAGTCTCCTTCCTCAGTTGATCCTAGTATGATTGATTCTAATTCTCAATAGAGTTTTTGGGTTGAGTTTGAGCAAGAAATAATTGAATCTAATTTGATGAACAAATCAGAGATTGATCAATACTTGGAACATGGTTGTGAGACACGAGCTCCAAATTTTGATATTTTAGATTGGTGGAAGATCAATGAAGTAAAGTATTCTATTTTGGCAAGAGTTGCACGGGATGTGATGGCCATTCCCGTTTCTACTGTTTCTTCTGAGTCAGCCTTCAGTACAGGGGGTCAGGTGCTTGACCCATTTCATAGTTCACTATCTCCAAGAACAGTCGAGGCACTTGTTTGTACACAAAATTGGTTGAGGGATCCAATACCCATTGATCTTCGTGCCTCCTTGGATAATATTGAAATCTTTGAGGCAGAATTGGGTAATAAACTTATTTCTTATTTACATATTTATTAAACTTTTTCATAATATTTATTTTTATATCATTTAATAATTATCATGTGTTTTTTTAGAGTTTGATCCAAAATCAAGTTTTACTTACGTTGATGAGGAGTAACTCAAGACTTATGGTTTGCATGATGGTATGTTTTTCATTTTCACTCTTTTGTTAGAGAAACTAAACCACTTTGTGTTGACTTAGATTATTTGATGTGCTATTATTGATTTTGTGTTAGACTTTTTCATAATGGCAGATATAGAGGAAGAGATGGGAAGCTGCTGTTATTTGATTGTTGGATGCTCGTCAATCTTTTATCCGTTAATATTCATATTTTTGTAATTTAGATAGTTTTTGTAATAGATGGCTTATGTACATTTATTTTATTAGTTCTAATGAAGGGGAAATATGGATAAAGTCCATCAAAGGGCTCCTTGTTTTTGATGTCTTTGCATATGCTTCTTTTTAATTCACATCATGCCTTCGCACCTTTACTTCTTTTCTTGGAAGAATTAATATTCTAGTTCTTTTGGTTTATTTTTTGGAAGAACTAATATTCTAGTTCTTTTGGCTTTTTTTTTTTTTTTTTTTTTTTTTGCATGCTAACATAAGTAACTAACATTAAAGGAAAAAAACAAAAAAAAACAAAAAACAAAAAAAACAAATCGAAGACCCGACCCGACCCGCACAGTACCGGGTCGTGTAATACCCAGCTCCTTCTTCTTACGTACGCTTCTCTCTTTCTGACGTATGTTTTTTCTTGATGACGTAAGCAAACCCTAACGGCAGAGATTATGTGATCATCTGCCTTTCTCACTACCGACTGCGAGTCACGTTATGCTTGTCGAACCATGATAGCGTGTCTCGAAAGATATCGTGTGACTTCTAGGGCACGCCCGGTGTTTTAAATATGCTGGAAATATTTATAAGGAGTATTTCCATCATTGTTGAATTAAGATTTGATCTTAAATACGACAATCATAATATTATTGAAGAGCTCCAAAAATATTATAATTGCCGGAAATCATTTTAATACTATTATTAAAATGATTTCAATTATTTAAGATATTATGAGATTTAAATTATGTTGAGAACTTTTATTAAATAAATGGTTTAACCCTTTTAAATATGTTAAGTGAGACTTCATCATTTTATTAATGATGAAGAATACTATTTTATAAACTAAAGTTAGTTTAAAATAATATCTACCTTAATTCCTCTAAGTGCTTTTAATTAAGTTAATGTTTTAAGCATCTTCAAATCAGTATTTCAATTCCTCGTTGTTAGATCATCGTGTAGACCCCCAGACGAAAGGACTGGGTTAAATACCCAGACCTCTCTCTTTTCCCTCTCATTTCCCCGTAACCCTCTCTCTCCTCCCTCTCTCATTCGGCGTACAAAGTACGCAGGCCACTCCAGGCCGAAGCCTTCCAACGCACAGCTCGGCGCCGCCGTGCGTCGCCAGGCCACACCGCCGACACCACCGGCTGCTCCTCACGCCGGCGAGCTCAACCATGCCAACCCCTCCACCTCACGCTCCCTCTTCCTCTCCCTTCGAAGTGTGAAGCCCGAACGGGCTTGTGCGCATAGCGCCACCGTGCGCCGCCCAATGGCTCCACCGCTCCCACGGAGAGCTCCTCTCCCACCGGCCATCATCCTCCACCGAAGCCAACCCCTATGAAGCAGTCCTCCCCCTCCTTCCACGGCAAGTACCCGAAATGGGTCTCTAGCCCATTTCCCACTGTGCGCCGCCGTACGCGGCCACCCACGACCACCATGCGACGCCATGGACCTCCTCTCCCTTTCCCCGAGCTCTTCCATGTGACCCATGGCCAGAAGCTCTCCCTCCACCCCACAGTTCCCCTCTCACGCACGCACGGGTTGCACGCCGTGCACCACCGTACACCGCCACCCACGGCTGGTAACCACCATCATCAGGCTCCTCAGGCCGCCACCAAGCCAACCCGACCTCCATTGGTCCCGATCTGCCACCCACGAGAGCACACTCTCTCTCACTCTCCCACGGCTTCTCCTCCATGGAATGGCCAGATCTGCCACCGTGAGCCACCGTGGCGCCACCTCGACGCCACCACGAGATTCACCACACCTCCTTTAGCCAAGCCCTAGGTCTAAACTATCACTTTATGTGATGGGTAATCATTGCACGTGATGGACAGTCACTGCGTGTGATTGACCGCCACTGTACATGGCTAGATCCGCCATGTTATGCTCTTTACCATCATCACAAGGCTATCACGAGCCTTTCCAAGACCACACCTAGCTATCTAAACGCCTAAATAGTCACCGTACGTGAGTTAGCCGCCACGTACGACTCTTCCGACATCATCGGCTATGACGGTCAACGAGCAATGCACGGGTTATCCCGTCGATGGTATAACCCTCTATCCCTTATTAATTATGTTGGATATTGATTTGTTGACTAGGTTGTGGACTGTGCTGTTAGTATTTGTGGAGTTGTGGCATTGTAATGAAGTGTTGGGCATTCTGTGTAGTGAAGTGTTGGGCTTATCTGTATTGTATGGAGGTGCATTGTGCCGTGTAGTGTACTGTGATGTGTTGGGCGTAATTGGGAAGTGTGCTGTGTAGTGTGATTTGGGATTATGTGCTGTAATGGTGGCATGGTGTATGCGGAATGGATACGGTGCACACTGAGTGTACTCTGTGTGCCTGTGGCATGTTGTATATGTAGGGAGTACATGTGGGATGTACTCCATGTGATGGTGAGATCACTATATGGCGGGTACGCCATAATGGTGACATGCCGTGAAATGTATGAAGGGAGTGTACGATGGGTGTACTCTATGTGGTGGAGTAATGCACTATGTGGCGGATATGCCATAATGGTGATGTGGCATATGGGATAGGAATAGTACACGCTGTGTGTACTTTATGTGTGGCGTAATGCGAGGCAAGGAGAGTATATGTAAAATATACCCTCCTGGCGTATTGTGGAACGGGATGAGTACAAGTGGAGTGTACTCAGTGACGTAGTGCGTGTAAGAGGAGTACATGTAGAATGTACTCTATGAGGTGGACGATGCACCATATGGCGTGTATGCCATATTGGTGATGTGGTATGTATGTGGAGAGTACATGTGGAATGTACTCCATGAGATGGTAAGATACACCATATGGCGTGTATGCCATAGTGGTGATGTGTCGTAGTGTGTATGAAGGGAGTATACGAGGAGTGTACTCCGTGTGATCTGGTGATGCACCATATGGCAGGTATGCCATAGTGGTGATATGGTGTGTATGGATGGAGTACATGTGAAATGTACCCCATATGATGGGTGATTCACCATATGGCAAGGATGCCATAATGGTGATGTGTCATAGTGTGTATGAAGGGAGTATACGAGGAGTGTACTCCATGTGATATAATGATGTACCATATGGCGGCCATGCCATAGTGGTGATATGGTGTGTATGGATGGAGTGCATGTGGAATGCACTCCATATGATTGGGGATGCACCATATGGCGTGTAGGTCATAGTGGTGATGGAGCTTATGTAAAGAGAGTACGAGTGGAACATACTCCCTGTGATGGAGTGATGTACCATATGGTAGGTATGCCATAATGGTAACGTGGTGTGTATGAAGAGAGTATACGTGGAGTGTACTCCACGTAGCAACGACACTCCGTGTGGCGTGTCGTAGAGATAAGGATGGTTATGTGATTGATGGGCGTGGAACGTGATGGATAGCGTCGGGAACTATGAAACAGTGTCCTGAAGTAGTTATGGCGTAGCCTGTAGTCTGAAGTGACAGGTGTCACTGTGATGGACTTATGGCCAGGAGTATGCGCAAAGTAGCAGAACAAGTATAAGAGTGCGCAGCGGAAGCATGACTAGGGAATGTCACGAAGTGACATGACTATTGACAGTCGTGCTTGTGATGGGTGAAGTAGTGGAATAAGTGTAAGAGTACGCAGCGGAAGCATGACTGGGCAACGTCACGAAGTGACGTGGTTATTGGAAGTCATACTTATGATGGGTGAAGTGTTAAAGTGTAGAAATGGCGTAATGGGAACGTGACGAGATGTCACGATGTGACGGGAGTACGTGAAGAACCGTACTTGTGATGAGTCAGGAGTGATGAAGTAGAATGCTAGGTAACACGACAAGGTCACAGTGTAGCACTGGAACAATCTCGGGCTATATAACGTGACATGAAACGTAGTTATGGATGGAGTCTTGTCGTGTTAAGTGTTGGGATGAACTGTCAAAAGGGACGGGTAGCGTGAAGAGTCATGCTAGCCGGGTTAAGAGAAGATTGGTATCGGAGTATGGCCCTTGTCCCTACGAGCAGGTGATCAACGTGTTATATACGTTGATCTTAGGTGATAAAGGGGTAAGGTACCTGTGTAACATGGTGAGAGACACGTGCCGGACGGATTCACCATATGTAATGGGTAATCTGTCATGAGCATAGTTGCACGGTGCTTAAGCCTCAGAGTTGGCTTAGAGCCATGTGTCTTTATGGATGGGAATGAGGATTTAGTGTGGGCCAAGATGCATGAAGATAGTGACGGATGCATCGTTAGGATTGAGATGTGTGATTCCATCGGTCGGAATCATGCGTCGAATGTGGTTGCAAGAAGAGTAAGACGAATGTCCTAGTGTCTTAATCCTAAGGTGAATAAGGGGTTCACTTTAGTGGATGAGCACTCGAGACAAGACTATGAGTTGGAAGTTGTGGTGACCGTAAGTGGTCCTCGAAGGGTTTAACATAGTGAAGGGCACTTAAGTGCACAGGATAGAAGGAGAGTGTTCTAAGTATAGCATAGTTCTATTTATAGTTTAAGTTACTTATGCATTAGATAGAGAATGATGCTAAGGATATGTGTATGCATGTAGGTTGCCATCTGACAAGCACGTGAATGGACTGAATGACATGCAAGTAGCATGGAGTCCAGGTAAGTGTTACGTTCATACTCTTCTAGAGTTATCAAAGATACAAGAAACGCTTTTCCTTTAAAATGCTCATGAAAAGACTAAAAACGTCTTAAGAAAGAAAATGCTAAATGTTCAAAAGCATATGTATGTACGGCCCCTCATTGGCAACCCCTTTTTACGCACCCCAAAGTATTAATTGTACGCATGTGAATGGATGACTATACGCTGTATCTATTGTATGTATTTTCTAAGAAAAATCCATAAACTGATGAAGATGCATGAAAGGCATGAAAGCAGATGCTTTTGTGAATCCTACGAACCGACGCTCTCATGTGCACCACGAGGTGATACTCGCGGATGCCATGATTGACGACGTTCAAGGTGACACTTATAGGATGCCACAGAAGCTGACGCTTAAGCCCATGTATGTTCTTTGTTAAAAAAAGGATAGAACTGAAATGAAATTGAAAAAGAAAACGAAAAGACCATTTTCGGGCTTACGCCCCAAACGATATTTTCTCACAAAAAGAAATGTTTTCTCATGAAAAGAAAGGACTGTTAAATGAAAGAACGAACTGAATGAAAACTTTAGCTCCTTCGAGCTGACATGAACGAATGAATGAAAAGAAAGAAACGAAAGCATGAATGTATGAAGACACGTAACGGCCACATGACATAAATGAAAGGGTACCGATGAATGGGCAGATTGCAATGCCGGGTAAGTAGTGCTGGAAGTGCACCCAGTGCTACCCCCTATGAAAAGGGGTTCCCAACCCGTGGCCACGGGCGGAATCCGGGTCCAAAGGAAGACCGCTAACCCCAAACACACGGGGCGTAATTGTGTGTACTGGCCTATGAAAGCGATAAGAAAGAATGGATGTACGCACGCAGGCACGAACGCACGAACGCACATGTATGCACAAGAGCACAAGAGCACGGGCTCTTTAAGAAATGAAGGCACTGACGGGGGAAACGTTTTACGACGAGAAAGCCATTTTTAAAGTAAAACCCAGTACACCGACTCTTGAAGAAATGAAGGCAGTGACGGGGGACACGTTTTAAATAGAGGAAAGCCTTTTAAAAGAAAAGCCCCGTCCAGTGACGTTTTCAAACGAACGCACACAAGACACGTAGGCACGCACGTAATAGTATGTACGAATGATAAATGCATGAATGAAAACCTATGTTGTTATATTTTAACCGTATGAAGTAATGCTTACGAGTCTTCGACTCATTTTAGTTTTTATGCATGTCCCTCCCCCTCACAGGAACTGCACGATCAAGACGGACACGGCCCATGGGGAAGAGCACGGAAGTCTAGGCACGAGTTTTAAACGTACAAGGCCTTTTTATTATGAGATTTATGTTTTCCGATATAACCCTCTTTTATGATCAAAGCACATTTTATTTATAAACGTAGAGTCTCGCACCCTGGGGATGCAAGTGAAAAGTTTTAAACAGGACGGTAATTCTCGTCGTCCTTTTTATAAAAATATTTTAGAAAAAGTCCCACCACAAGGACGGGCGTTACAGGTCGGGTCGAACCGGGTTGGCGTACAAACAATGCCAGGTCGGGTCGGACCGGGCCCAGACCCGGTTGGAGTGCATCGGGTTGCAGCCCTAGATATAGTATGTGGCCCACATTGTATGTATTTAATGTTGAAATTAATATTACTTATGCTACTAATATTCAGTGTCGTGAGCTACATATTGTCTATTATGGAGTAACGCTACAAAAATCTCAAAACTTTGAGAATTTGATCTGAAAATGCAAAAGCCTAATCATTGCATAAAAAAATAACTAAACAAGAATCAAAACCTGAATTAAAATAACCTCAATTTGCAACGACTTGACTACTCAAGATAGTATAATAGTATCAACATAGAATCTATTAATCTACCACTTTTTGAACGATTGAAACTGTTTCAATAAAAAAGTTTCAAAAATCTCTTCCCGCAATGAGAAATGATATACAATCCTTTACATAATTATATTTTAAATGAAGAAAATTTTGATAAAATAACTTATAAAAATATCCTATTTTAAAATATTCATGATTGTATATATAAAATATTATAAAAAGGATTGTATGACGATGTATCATTACTAAAAAGTAATATATAATGGATTAACTTTGTCATATCCATTTGATCACATTGATTGATACTGATTCCAATAGTACTCCCGACTTTAGACGCTTGGGTGCCAGAGTACATGCGCAATTAATAAACATCATGAATGACTTTTCATTGGAATATCTTAATATTTCTAGCCCTAGTGCACCGCAATCTTAAGTCAAGCTCGCGCGGTCTCGGTAGTTGAAAACATGCATGGTTCCACATGATGTTGGTGACCTAGCTGGTATTGGTGAGAGAATCTGTTGGCCAGTCGGCTTCAGTTTTATCTACTTCCATGTAGTATACGCACTCAAAAGAGAAAAAGCTTTTTCCTTCTCCCAAAACAAATTTTCATCTAATTGCAATCAGTCTTAATTTCCCATGACAAAAAAAAGCGTACCATTTTGTCACAAATTTCCCAGGTTGGAGTGATGGATGACCGATCATCAAGGACTTGAAATCTCTCTCATTGTCACTACGAAACAGCTTTCAAGGGCCTTATTCCGTACATTATTTCACAAATTGGTGAGCTTGCAATTCTTGCACCTGTCCCATATTAATGATCTGTCTGGAAAAATTTCAAAGTGGGGCCGGGGAGCTTTGCTGCGTGAGGTCCTTCCATGCTAGAGAGAGACGACTTGACCTATAGTCCGTCGATCGAGTTAAGTTGAACGACGATAATTGAATGTTGAAGTATCATTTATTTATCACAAGTCTCAACATACTAGCCATAACAATGATTATATTTATATGAATTCAAACAACGTGATATACAGCAATGGAAGTTCATTTTTTTCCGTCTTTAAAAATTTTAGGCCATGCATTTTTAAAGTTTAAAAAAAATACCATAAAAAATTAATAAACACAATGTTTTTCAAGTTTAAAGCTAAGGAAGTGAACCTGAATTTATTTAGAGCTGTTCTTAAACAGCTAAACATTGGCACTGTTATGGTCTGTTTGGAAACACAATTGCAATAAGATATTTTCAGATTATTTCATTATTATTTACAAATTAACTATTTATTATTATTCACAAACTACTCACTATTATTTTCACTACCATTTACAGATCATCTAAGATACTCTTATAGTATCCAAATCAAGCTTAAGTCTCATTTAGATAGCTAGTTGGTCTCATCCCATCTCACTACAACATAATTGCTTTTTAGTGACAGTTGAAAAATTGTGATAGTCTCCAAACCGTAACTAAAAGCATTTTTTGTGACGGTTTTGGAAACCGTCACTAAAGACAAATGAGTTTTTTTTTTTTTTTAACGTTCGAACAGAGAGCAAATTTACATTCAAACACTGTGGCTACCTAAGTGCGAATGTGAAATGTTTTGGCGCCAATGTTTGAACGTTAGTAAGTGACGTTCAAATGTTAATTGTAAATTTAAATTAAATATGACTCTAATTTAAAAATGATGTGGTTTTTATGGTACATAATTTGTGAACAAGTCTAAAAAATTGTAATATATATTTATATACACACAATTTGTAAAATATAATTATATATTTATATGTATAAATATATATTTATATATACATATATAAATATATATTTATGTTTATATATATTTGAAGTGCAGTGATTTAGTATTAAAGTTGGAAAATCTAACATTAAAAAAGATTAAGAATTGAAATTAAAAAAAAAATAGATATATTAAATAATATTGTTCCTTACATATATTAAAAGAAAAATACAAAATATGATAGAATTTCGTAAACAACACTCAGACGAATGCGTTGTTCACGAAATTCGTACTCCGTTTCTGCTCAGTCAAGCTATCAACCTTCTCGTTGAGGATACGTACACGATGGGCTATCTCGGCAACAGGCTCCTCTACAGCCACGATTTGTCGATCGATATGTGCAGTCAACTATGAGATCACCGCATCAACCCAAGTAGGCCGCACATCTCCCGTAGATGTACTCGTCGGCTACTAACTACTACTCCCCACACCGGGCTCGGGCTGCGTTGGAGGAGCTATATCTGCTACAGGGGGTGGCTGACGTCGAGGATACCCCCTCGTCTATCCAATGCTACATCGATGCGTGCTCATGTCGAAGGGGCTCATCTGATCTGTGACCCGCTCCTCCGGCTGGAGTGCCACTTTCCGAACAAGTAATAGACAGCTGATAATGACACCAAATGGGAGGTTGTCAATGGAGACGATGCTCGCCTCGTAATGGATCCTCTCAAAGATGTGCAATGGCAAATCGATGGGATCTCCACGTGCCACTAGTATCAAAAATTGTGCCCAAGTCCGACTAAATGTGGTCTTATGTGCCACAAAATCCAGGTTTGTTACAACAATAAGTTGCAACATGCAAAAGAAAGGTAGTAAATGTATTTGGTTGAAGGCGTTCTTCCTGTCAATCTGCGTGTAGCCTCTCCTGGTAAGGATGTAGAAATCATTGTCTCAGTCATCATCCCGAGCCTCACGGTCAATACCCTCAGCCTCTGACCGGTCTACATCTCTGGCATCATCTATTGGCCCAGTAATGATGCAGAAGTGCCTACATCTACATCGAGTGTGCTGTGTGCAGATGTAGATGTGCGAATGACAGTTGTGTCGCCAGTCTGAGAGTTAGTTGTAGTTGATGTCTCAACTACTCGACGAATCCTGAGGAGCTCGGTGATCACATCCGGTGAAATCTCAAACGACACACCGGATACTATCACAGTGTGAGAGGATGCGTCCTGAGACATGGAGCACATCTCTATATAGAACTCCTGAACCATTGAGGGGTATACCTTCCCCTTCAATGTCAGATATTTCTCCAGCCTCTATTAATGAACACATCTTTGAGGTTCGTCTGCTCCCATCTGAGTTCGTCGAACTCATTGATCAGCACCTCTCTTACTCCACCATAGCAGTACAAGCCCCGATCTGAGCAATGTCCTCAGTGGCTCCTTCCCTCCCCCATTTCCTAGTATGCAAAGAATGAGTCATATCTTGAAAATAGAAAATGAAAAAAAATTATTAGTACTATTGATGCATCTTTCGTATTAATTTTAAATTGCTTTGCGTTAATGTTCGAACATAATAAAACATATGTTCAAAAGTTTTATCTAAAGAAAGATGCACGTTCTTTAGATAAAAATTATATTAACATTCGAACATAACATAATATACACGTTCGAACATTAAGGGCATAACGGATAAGAATTTTGAAATGTGTTGCGTTCAAACGTTATGCCTTCCAGTTCAACCGTATGGTTTTTACGTTCGAACGTATGTTTTTTACTTTCGAACGTAAATTATTCAATTCTGCAACGTGGAAGGCAAAACGGTGGATAAATTAAAAAGTTATATGTTCGAACGTTAACATTAAACGATCGAACATAAATGCGTCGAAAAGTAATGTTCGAATGTAGAAAAGATACGTTCGAACGTGGAAGGGCTATGCAATTGTAACGGCATACGTTCGAAAGTTCTGTCAAAACGTTCAAACGTTTTAACACAGAATGACTGAGTTGACTTAGCTATTATCGAAAATCATGTACCACAAGTCTAAGGGACCAAATGTCACCATAGAAATGAAGTATACACTTCAAGAAACTTTTCTACGGTGTTCATTTGGCCAATGAAAACCCGTGGTGACCGGAAAATGGAGTTGAAAATCCGGCCACCACTAACATTCGGTTTACACAAAATCCTACTAAATCTTTAAAAAAAAAAATATGTAAGAGGACAAAAGAGGGATGCCTACCTTATTGTGGCGGGGTTTGACAGCGGAGGCGACAGTTTGACGGCGGCGTGCAATGGTGGAGAGATAACGGTTTAGTTCTGAGAATGACGTTTCCCGTTTTGATTTTGTGCTTATATACACGAAACGTTCGAACGTCATTTTGAGTCACGTTCGAACGTTTGGTGATTTAATTTCTAAAAATATATTAATAATATATTTTATTATTAATATATGTTATATATTATTATGTATACTATAACATATCCCAAACGTAATCTAATATTATATTATAATATATATATACTATATACTAGTATATATATAGTATATAGTATATAGTATATATATAGTGTATTATATATAATGTATTATATTGTCTATTATATATATAACGTATATTATAAATAGTTAATATATAATATAAAATATTAATTTTTATAGTATATATTATAATATATACTATATATATAATATATAATATAGTAATACTGTATAGTAATGCTATTAGTATATAACATATAATATTATACTAATATTATACTAATATATTATACGGTATAATGTTATAATATATAACATAATATATTAAATATTATATATATTATAGTCTAATATAATAATAACTATATATAATAATTCTAATTCATTAAAATGTCTAGATTATAATTTAATGCTTGAATTAGAAAATTTGATGAATAATATAAAAGATCCTAAGAGAAAACAACAATTAATGAGATAAGACTATAAATTTCAAAATGTCTAAATATCATATATATCAAAGTAGACAAGCGGCAATAGAGGAATGGGAAGCTGATTGCAACTTCCTAAAAAACGATTGTCTTTTCGTATCATATATAATGATGTCTAAGTATCATATATACTAATACTATACACTAATACTATATATATAATGGAAAAACAATTCACAATATAATTAAATTCCTGTATGCATTTATAAGAAGACATACAATCATTTTTATAATCTTTTCGTAGACCATATTTTATTGACTATAAGTTAGAATATTACTAACAACATTAACATACATATTTTTTCGCTGTTTTTTTTTAAATGTAAAAATTAATTCCCAATAATTGATATTAGATTTTAAGAATATTTTATATTCTTAATAAGTTTTCTAAAATAACACTACATCAAACACATAAAGCGATTTAGCATAAATATGTGATATTATTATATTCATAAAGCCTAGGTATTGCTATTTTTATTAATTATGCCATTTTTGTCATTAGCAAACCCTAATTCTCGATTAGCTATCTAATATTAATATTAGTATTACTATATTAATATATAATACTAATATTAATATAGTCATTACATAATATATAATACTAATATACTAATATATAGTATTACTAATAGTATATAACATATAATATTAAACTAATACTATACTAATATATTATATGGTATAATGTTATTATATATGACATTATCCTAATACTATTAGATATATACTAATACTACACACTAATACTATATATATAATGGAAAAACAATTCACAGTATAAGTAAATTCATGTATGCATTTATAACAAGATATACAATCATTCTTATATTCTTTTCGTAGACCATATTTTATTGGGTATAAGTTAGAATATTACTAATAACATTAACATATATTAGTATTGCATATGGCCGGTTATACCGCCTGTCTTACATGCTTTCATATATATGGTTGGTTATACCGCCTGTTTTATTACCATGAATTTACGTCTTTGGTATTAGAGCCATATGCGATTATTTTGTTATATCGCATATTATTGTTACAGGTTTTACTGGCCAACTGGCCAACTAAAAGGCTAGTGAGATCATTACCTTTCAAATGCCAGCTCTCTTTCTCAAGATTACTCACCCTGGCATCCACCTCTCATAATCCTAAAAATGAACATTTTTCTCCAACATATTCACAAGTGATTGGAGATGATGCCCAAATATACACCTTGAGTAAAAAAGAATTTAAAATTAACAATCTCAAACAAGATTATATGAAAAAAGAAAATAGTCACAAATGGTTAGTATTTTTCTCAACTTTTCAAAAATAAAAAGAGATTATATTCAAGAGAAATATTATGAATATCTAGAAAAAAAATACATATATATAACTATTATATTAATAAATACTAACTACTGAATAACATCCTAAATTCACGTTCGAATGTACATTATTTACATTCGAATGTTAAAAAAATACATAAAGTTTCCCGCTTGATTTCCTCAAATCTGTGATGATCTTTCCATATTCGAACATTTCAATTTAACGTGCGAATGTGAATCAAGATATATGAGAGGAAATCAATTTTCATTCGAACGTTACATTATAATACGTTCGAACATGAGAAGAAAAAAATCTCTCGCTCGATTTCCTCACCTCTGTGATGATCGGAAACGGTCGAACGTTAAAATTTTTCGTTCGAACATTAATCGATGAAATTTACTGGGAAATCTATAAACATTCGAACGTTAAATTTTCGTACGTTCGAACATGAAAATAAAAGCGCGGAAAATTTCCCGCTTGATTTCGAGCTCTGTCATAGGAAGATACATTCGAACGTGTATATTTAACGTCCGAACGTTATCTACCAAAACTTAGCAGAAATTTTTTAACGGTCGAACGTCATCTGAAAATTGGACAGGATATTTTAACGTTCGAACGTACAACTTAAACGGTCGAACGTTACATCTAATGATTTAGTTTTTGCATGAATACAGGCATAGGAGGAAGCAGACTCATTACTGCTGCTTCTCCTGTGCGCACAAATAACCAAGAGAGAGACGATGAGAGAGGGTCGTGGGTTAGAGAGAGGGAGAGAGAGAATTAGAGTGAGAGAGGGTTAATATTTTGTAGCTCCATTGATTTTGGTAAGGAAAAACTCTTTTTCTTTTGTCATTTTTTGAATTTTATGATATTTGTCTTGTGTTTTTTTTATATATATGTCTCTAACAAGTTAGTATTGTATTTTTTTAAATGATTGATTGCTTTGGCAAGTTTAAAGCTTTTGATTTGTAAGAGGATATTGTGAGTGCTAGGTATATTTCTAAACTTTAGCAATATGTTTATACATTTTGTTGTGATTTTATGGGATGTGTATAATGTTAGTCTTTTGAAGGACTTTGATGGATTGGATATGGGTAGAGTATTTTGAGTTGAGTAGTGAATTTTGATTGTATATATACATAGTGAATATGTATCAATTGGGTATTTATGAATTAGAAGGAATTAAATTCTTTATATTGATGAATTAGAAGGAAATCTTTGTGATATGGATTGTGTAATATGATGAATTAATATGGAAATTGGGTGGGATATTTTATTGTGTTTATTCTTACTCTTAAAATATTGTGATTATTGCTTGTGAGTTTTGTGAATATTTTGTGAGTTTATGATGTTCATTGATGAATTAATATGTTTAGAAATATTGTGATTATTGTTTGTGAATTTTTATTGAATATGTTTATATGGTTAGAAATATATTGTGTTTATTTGTGGATTTATGTGAATTTTTTGATATAATATTTTTTGGTGTTTTTTGAATTTGTTCTTTAACAAGAAAATTATAAGTTTAGGAACTTAATTTAAGTTAAGATTAAAAACATTTAATTTACATTTAATATGAGAATTAATATTTAATATTTAATAAGTATATATAATATATTCATAATAATTTAGTTAGAATATGATTATTATGCAAATTATAAGTATAATATATAACTTAATTTAAAAAAAAAAGAAAAAAAAAGTATATAAGTAAAATATACATATAATAACTATAATTAATAATTACTTATTAAATATTCTTACCATTGTGAGGTTTCAAACCATTATATTATTAAATATATATATTTAAATAAAAAAAGTAAAATACTCTTCAAGAAAAAAGTCTTGAACCTACCAGATAAGTAAAGAGTTGGAATAAATAAATATACTTATTTAAAATAAACTAGAGAGTAAATAAATAAGGATCAAATAAATGCTTATTTAGAAATTATATACTTATTGTCTATATAAATAAATAACTCACTCAATTAAGTATAACAATTAAAATTATAATTTAGGAATGATAATAATTAAAATTATATAATAACCTTTAATTATATAATAACAATTATAATAACAATTATATAATAACAATTAAAATTACATATGTATCAATTAACAATGTCCTAAAATATATAATTACAATTAAAATTATAATTTAGGAATAATAATAGTAAATGATCTTGACTAAATTTTAGTCTAATTGCTTGATTGTCGCAGTCTCTCCGACCTTAAAAGTTGTCAAGGCCAAAGAGTTTGTGACAGTTAAGTAATTAGACTAAAATTTAGATATTTATTCAATATCATTCTCGCTCGTTATCTACTCATGATAGGAAACTTGTGAACATATTCTTCAATATCTTTAGTTTAACAATATAACACTTCTATTTGTTTGACATTGTTAATTCAAACAACATGGGGATATTGTTTGTAGTATTTTTTTATAGATATTGTGTGACATTGCATAAATAACCTTAGACCCGTTTGAGAATTAGTGTACATTTATGTGTCTACTAATTCTTGAATTGTCCAGTATAGACAGTTTGGGATTATATTATCTATATTGCACATTTTTGTTACTCCTACTCTCCATGTTTAAAATGAAGTTTCGGTGTCTTCCTCTACTGTTCTTCGGGTATACTATTTGTTATATCGCAATCCCTCTATGTGAACATGTATACTGAGAACTACAAGGAGATGCTGCCGAAATTTCTACTAACGTGGAAAATAGTAAAGTAACGAGATTTGTGCAATATGGATAATATAATCTCGAATGAGATAAGACCAACTACCATATCAAAAAAGCAATAAGAATTGGAGCATGATATGCATGTGAATTTTCTATGTACGTGTTATTAATAGATAGATGTTTTTAGAAATGGACAAAAGTTGGATGCGTATGGGCGATAGACTTGGAAAGGATTACGTACCCTACGCGCGTAGAGTAAGAACCTTCATTGATTTTGCATGGACCTCTGCTGATAGTCGTGGTTACATTAAGTGTCCATGTCGAGGGTGTAAAAATTTGTGTGCGATAGGGTTGGATGAAGTTGAAAGTCATATATTTGTAAACGGTATGGATCTGGGGTATACCCAATGGGTACTGCATGATGAGCTGTATGAATAGTCAACGAATGTATTGGTCGATCATCCAAATTATTTGAAGCACATGGATGTTGATTATGAGCAGGATGAGATCGAGGAGATGTTGGGTGACATTGGAGCTAGGATGTTTATGGATGAGGTTGACAACAATGCCTCAAGTGGCTGAGGAACTGATTGTGAAAATTTCGCTGCAATGTGGGAAGAAGCACAGCGCGAGCTTTATCCAGGCTGTACAAAACATTCCAAAATGTCATTTATTTTGCGGTTGCTTCACATTAAGTTATTGTGTGGGATGTGGACAAAAGTAATAAATATGGTATTAGACTTATTTAACGAGGTGCATCCCGAAGGGTCTGCATTGCTGAAAAACATTTACGAAGTGAAAAAGTTGAATAAAGGATTAGGATTTGAGTACAAGTCCATACATGCATGCAAAAATGATTGTGTTTTGTTTTAGAAGAAGAACGAGCAGAAACAAGCATGTCCTGTATGTGGAGAGTCGAGGTGGAAGTGTAAGAAAGACGTGCCGGTTAAAGTATTGCAGTATTTTCCCTAGAGACCTAGGTTGCAAAGACTATATATGTGTAAAAAAAACAGATCACGATATGAGGTGGCACAAGGAGAAAAGAGTTAAGGATGACGCATATATGAGGCACCCAGCTGACTCACTTGCGTGGCAATCTTTCGATAATCAATACTCAGAGTTTGGGATAGAAGTTCGGAACGTGCTCTTGGGACTCACAATCGATGGACTCAACCCTTTTGGGAATATGAGTACAAGTTATAGCACTTAGTCCGTAGTGTTGATTCCATACAATCTTCCACCATGGAAGTGCATGAAGGCGCCCAACTTTTTATTAACTTTACTTATCCCCGGCCCGAGATCACTTGGGAATGACATTGACGTATTCATGTAGCCATTGATTGAAGAGCTGAAAGAGTTATGGGAAACAGGCATCAGAACTTATGATGCATCCACGTCGACATCTTTTCATATGCATACTACGGTAATGTGGACGATAAATGACGGCTGGAATACGAAAGGGAAGTTAGAGTGTCCGATGTGTAATAAAAAAACTGCTAGTGAGCAGTTAAAATATTCTTTGAAGTTGTGTTTCATGGGTCATCGAGGTTATCTACCAGCAAATCGTGCATGGAGAAGAAAATGTGCTAAATTTGATGGGAGATTAAATGATAGAATTGCACCAAATGAGTTGTCTGAGGAATAGATAGTTGAACAATTGGTACATGTTAGAACGAACAATTTTGGCAAAGGTCGAGGAAAGAACAAGAGAAAACGAGAAGTAGCAGAATTGAATTGGACAAAGCGTAATATGTTTTTGACTTGTCGTATTGGTCATCTTGCATGTTGCGACATAGTTTGAATGTAATGCACATAGAGAAGAATATATGTAATAATATACTGGGTGCAATGATGAGCATTAACAAAAAGACGAAGGACAAGATCAAGATGAGGAAAGATCTTGAGAGAATGTGAATTAAACATAATCTACATTTGTGGGTGGAAGGCAATAGAGTGGTCATGCCACATGCATGTTTTATGATGACAAGGAAGGAGAGGATGGACTTCTGCAAATGGTTGCAAGGTGTGAAGTTGTCAGATGGTTATGTTTCAAATATTGGTAGATGTGTGAGCCCTAATGACTGGAAAATCAATGGATTGAAAAGTCATGATTGTCACGTATTTTTACAAAAGTTATTACCTGTGGGAGTTCGGGGGAAGCTAACATCTAATGTACATGTCACCATATCCGAACTCTGTATGTTTTTTAAGGATTTGTGCACTCGGGTAGTAAATCGAGATATGTTGCAGAAACTGGAAGAAGACATTGCTACTATACTATGTAAATTCGAGCAAATCTTTCCACCATCATTTTTTGATGTCATGGTCTATTTAGCAATACATTTACCTCGAGAGGTACTGTTGGGTGGACCTGTGCAATTTCGTTGGATGTATCCAGTTGAAAGATATTTGGGTCGACTGAACCGCACTGTTGGGAATAAAGCCAGAGCTGAGGGTTCAATAGCAAAGGCCTATATACACGATGAATGGTTAACATTTTGCTCTCTATATTTTCGTAGTGTTGAGACACAATTTAATCGTCAAGAGTGAAATGCTGATCTTCCTGCTCCGCCACCTCGTGAGCTATCAGTGTTTTTCCAGAATGTACGACCATTGGGTGCACAAATGAGTTACGATTTAATTGATGCAGAGTTGGGTAAAGTTCGATGGTATGTGCTAAATAATTGCCAGGAGATTGATGACTATCTCAGGTATGTCGTTGCATGCTTCGAATAATTCTAGTTTCTTGAAGTTTAACTATATAACTGTTGTGCTCAAAATATACTTCTTTTGCACTTATATACGGTGAGCACATGGACAAACTTAGGACGGAAGGCGTAGAGAATATAGAGGCAAGACACGAGGAATAATTTTCTGGATGGTTTGAACAACGTGTATGAACTAAAATTATATATATGTTACATTTTGAAACTTTTAACTCTGGGTAACTTTTAATAAATATATACTATTTCAATTGCTAGATTTTGGAACAACGTGCTTGTGATTTCGAATCAATTTCTCCTGAATTGTATGCATTGGCCCGTGGTCCCTCAAATAGAGCACTTTGATGCACTGCATGCATGGTTCGAGGTTATAAATTCCATACTCTGGACCGCGAACGTAATAAAAATACTCAAAACTCTGGTATGTTGGTCGAGGAGAGTCATAGAACAGATGATATTGACTATTATGGTGTCATACGTGATATTATCGAATTGAAATATATGGGTGGGTCAATAACATGTCTTTAAATGTGATTAGTAGGGTCTAGGCGGTGGTCGAATTTCGATACATAGAGATAATCACTTTACGAGTGTCAATACTGCATCTAAATGGTACGAAGATGATCCATTCGTATTGGCTTGTCAAGCTACCCAAGTCTATTACTTGATTGATCCAATAAAAAGCGTCGATGAAGATAGTGAAGAGATAACTTGGTGAGTCGTACAAAGATTTTTCTCTCGAAATATATATGAAGCAGGAGCAAGTGCAGATTACGAGAATAGTAGAGATGAAGATGACACTTCGATTGTATAGGCATACCAGGAATATGGAGAGAGTATTAACTTGTTTGTTGACCTCGGTGCACTCGAGTTGCTCCCCTTGTATAGAGATGACGTCCTACCCGTCCATATTAAATGATCATTCAATTCAAGTAAGTAAGGAGGAAGAAGAAGAAGAAGAGTCAGAAGAAGAAGATGAATCAGAATTCGGGGAGGAGGTGGATAAGGAGGACGAAGAAGAGGTTGATAATGATGATGAAGATGTTATTGAGGGAGATTTTGAAACAAGCATGGAAAATACATCCGAAGATGAAGAATAAAAGTACTAAATATTTTTTTCATATAGGTGGCTACAAAATATTATATTTTTCATAATTTCTTCTAATTAATTTTCTTTGATATAATTAATCATTTTCAAGGATGCCGCTAAAACGACAATGAAGAAATGTGCCTCCGCCAAGTCCAAGTCCTGAACCCATTGAGGACTCCCCACTCGAGGAATCTGCTCCTGAGATCAAGTTAACATGGAAGAGAACAACAACCAATCGACACCTACAAGTAAAGAAATATTGTTGTTGATAATTAATTATATAATTAATACTTTTGTCTCAATAACTATATAACTATAATTATATTTTTATCGTATAGTTAATGCATCTGCACGTCGCGGTCGTGGTTGTACACGTGGCATCTCTCTTGAGAAAAATAGAAGGTACGAAAAATTCAAGATCATCATTCCTGATAATTCCACTGGAGGAGTGAATGATAGTACAGCAGCGCTTTCCTCCTATATTGGCACAGTAGTTCGAGCTTATGCTCCATTTTATGTGCGCTTATGGCGAGATGATCCGAAAGAGATTAAGGAGTACATTCGAAGTCGTGTGCTGGTGAGTTTACTTTGAGAGTACATTTTTTTCACCTACATTAGTATATCATATTTTTTACCTAATTCACTTATTAGGATAAATTCGACCTCGACTTTGGCCGTAGCGAGAATTTGATAACTGTGAATGAGTTGATGGCTACACTATTCCGCATCACAAGGGACTATATCATGACCACTTCAAGAAGTTTGAGACATTCGAAGAGGCTGCATAGTCCCCTTTCCAGCAGATAAAGTTAGATGATTGGAGAAAGTGTTGTGATCATTTCGCATCCCCGGATTATCAGGTATTTTACATTTATATCTTTTAATTATTTACATTCATATTCGTTTTGAACATTGGTCCGTTGATGTTCGACCTGAAATTCGAACGTTTATTGCAATTGATGTTCGGACGCATAAACGTTCGAACGTAAATATGATGCGTTCGAACTAGAATCAACGAACGTTAACTTCTGTCATTTGAATGCCATTCGGTCGGGTTGCCGTTCGAACGTTTAATTGGATGTCCGAACGTTACTTTCTGTAAAAGATCTCAACCTTCACAAAAAAAGGGGAACGTTTGAACATTACACCAAACTGAACACCTCCAATCGTCACTAAAAATATTTTTAGTGACGGTTCAACAGTAAATCATCATCAATTGCTTTCTATGACGCACATTAGGTGACGGTCATGGTGATGGTTTCAAGCCGTCACCAAATATCTTTAGTGACGTTTTGGTTATTTTTTGTGACGGTTATCTTTATCACAAAAGATAAATTGCGTTGTAGTGTCTCAACATCTAAATATTATTCAAATACAAATATTACTTTTCAATTTATCTCTCATAGTTTTTCATCTAATCATTACAGCTTTTCAAAATAATGATTAATATAAAAAACAATTAACTTTTTTAATTTTCAAAATAAAATTATATTATAACAATATTTAATTTTTATAATATTTTTATTTAATTTTTTATCATTAATTTTTTAAAATTTAATAAAAATTTTAATTCAAACTATTTTACTATTATTTATAAATTATCTTTCTATTATTTATAAATTTCATTTCATTTTATCTCACTATCTAAAGATGAAAGAACGCTTGATCTCTCTGGTATTCAATTCAACACAAGACGTCAAAGAAGTAAATTAAACGTCATGGTGGCCCGCTAGAAGTGAGTCCATTTAATGGGACACAGTACAGAAGACTTGCATGACAATGGGCAACTTGACACATTTTTATCAGTAAATTTCATTATATTATAAATAAAAATATAAGTTGTGAGGCAGTGATTAAGTCAGCTTTTGGAGTAACGATATATCCCGTTAAGAATATAATATAAATAATAAAATTTTTTTTTTTTATCAATTTAAATTTTTATTTATATGAAATTATTACTTATTCTAAAAATTTAAACTTATAAGAAGAGGTAGATTTTATTATTTGTATTATATTCTTAACACTCTCTCTTACGTGTAGCCAGTCTCTTTTTCAATGAATAGGCCCAATAAGTAGAATATTTAATTAAATGTATAGAATGTAGAATCAGGATTCGAACTCAAAATCTCTGCTTTAATACTATGTGAAATTACCATTTGTCCCAAAAAATTAAGCTGATGAGAAGAGGTAGATTTTATTATTTAAATTACATTCTTAACATATCCATAATACATTTACACAATATATATTTTTATAAGATATATTATAAAAATACCCCTCACTTAAAATATTATTATGTAGAGTAATTTGAAAAACATTGTGTATAAATTTCAAAGTTGTGGTCATGTCTATTCCATCCTACACGATAAGCTGCTTTAAACTCCTTCAAAATTTCTATGCTGAGTTGGAAAACATGATAGCAAAATTCTAGTGGGGTCAAAAGAAGGATGAGAATAAAATTCATTGGGTGAGTTAGGAGAAGATTATGAGTCAAAAACAGATGGAGGAATGGGGTTCAAAGACCTGCAAATCCTCAATAAGGCTTTAATAGCCGACCAAGGATGGAGGATTTTACAAGAGGAAACAACTTTGCTGCACAAAGTTTTTAAGGCAAAGTACTTCCCCAAGACCAGTTTTTGTGAGTCAAAATTAGGATCAGCTCCTTGCTATGCATGGAGAGGTATATAGGAGGCAAAAAACTATTTGATACAAGGATGCAGGTGGGGAGTGGGAAATGGAAAATCAATCAATATCTGGACAGATTTCTGGTTGCCTGATCATAGACTCATACCATATATATCAATTGAACCCAGAAATGATGAACCAGTGGCAAGCCTTATTGATGATACCATACATTAGTGGGATGTGGATAAAGTTAAAAGGGTATTACCACCAAGAGAAGCAGCAAAAGTCTTGAAGATTATAATTGGCCCAGGAAGTAGAGAAGGCAGAATTATATGGGCACATGAGAAGAGTGGGAATTATAGTGTCAAAAGAGCATATAGATTTTTTTATGCACTTGGGAAATCCAATCAAGTAGGAGAGAGTTCAAATGCAGAGGAACATAAAAACTTGTGGAAGAGGATATGGAAACTCCAGGTACCAAATCGAGTGAAAGTGTTTGCATGAGAGCCTGCAAAAATGGGATTCGAACTCGGCAGAATTTGAAGCATAGAAAGGTAATTATGGAGCACTACTGCCAGTGGTGTAATGAGGAAGTGGAAGATGTGAACTATGCTCTCTTTTACTACTCTTCCATAAGTGATTGTTGGTGAAAACAGCTTAGTTACTTAGTGACATCTGAGAATAAGGAAGATTTTGTGAATCTTGTAAGGAAAGTTATAATCATGGGTAGTGTTAAGAAAGAGGGAAAAAGTGTTTGAATAATTCTGTATATTGATTTTGTGTTCTGCTTTACAAAATATATAAGCGTACAATGAAACTAATAATGGAAATTTACATATAAGGAAACTATACTATTGTAACAATTGCCTAAAATAATAAATCCCTGATTTTGTGCAAACTAAATTATGGGAAGAGATGATTCTGTCAATACTCCCCCTCAAGTTGGCGCATGAAGATTCGTAATGCCCAACTTGGATGAGAAATGGTGGAAAAGATCTTGTCCTAAAGCTTTGGTGAAGATATCTGCAATTTGCTCATGTGAAGAAGTGTGAATGGCTTTAATGAGGCCGGAGCGAATTTTGTCGCGAATGATGTGGCAATCGATCTCAATATGCTTGGTACATTCATGAAACACTGGATTGTGAGCAATGTGAAGTGCAGACTGATTATCACAGTAGAGATGGAAAGGCTCGGGATGAGGAATGCCAAGATCAATGAGGAGTTGCTTTAGCCAGGTGAGTTCACAGGTTGTGACAGCCATAGCACGGTATTCAGCTTCGGCGGAAGAACGAGCAACAGTAGTCTATTTTTTTGTGCGCCACGAGATTGGACTGGTACCGAGCTGGATGAAATAGCCTGTGGTGGAGCGACGGGTGGTTGGGCAACTGGCCCAATCAGAATCAGTATAAGCTGTAACCTGAGTGGTACTGGAAGAGGAGAAAAAAATGCCTTGACCGGGGCTCCCTTTGATGTAGCGGAGAACACGCGTAGCAGCAGTCATATGGGGAATACGAGGAGCATGCATAAACTGACTAAGAATGTTGACGGCATAAACAATGTCAGGTCGAGTGATGGTCAAGTAAATGAGACGACCAACTAGACGACGATAAATGCTAGGATCAGGAAGTAGAGGTCCATCTTCATTGGAAAGCTTCAAATGTTGTTCCATTGGAAAAGAGGCGGTCCGGGCACCAAGTTGGCCACTGTCAAAAAGAATATCAAGAGCATATTTTCGCTGATTCAGAAAAATGCCTGCAGAAGAACGAGCAACTTCAAGACCAAGAAAGAATTTTAGAGAGCCAAGATCCTTGGTTTTGAAGTGAGTGAAGAGATGATTCTTGAAAAACTCAATTTGGGGAAGATCATTGCCAGCAACTAAGATATCGTCAACATAAACAAGAACAATAGTGATGCTGGTGTGAGTAATAAGAGTGAATAAGGAATGATCAGCCTGAGATTGACGAAAACCTGCATCAAGAAGCACAGTAGTTAGTTTAAAAAACCAATTGCGGGAGGCTTGCTTGAGGCCATATAGAGATTTTCTGAGGCGACAAACACGGGTCTCCCCCTGAGTGCAATAGCCAGGGGGTGGGATCATGTAGACTTCTTCATCAAGATCACCGTGCAAGAAGGCGTTGTTGACATCAAGCTGATGAATGATCCAATTTTTGTTAGCAGCAATGGCCAATAAGCAGCGGACAGTGGTCATCTTGGCTACCGGAGCAAAGGTTTCATGGTAGTCAAGTCCTTCAACTTGAGTGTAGCCCTTGGCAACCAGTCGGGCTTTGTATCTCTCAATGGATCCATCAGCTTTGAGTTTGGTTTTAAAAACCCATTTACAGCCAATGGGTTTCTTACCAGGTGGAAGATGGTCAAGAGTCCAAGTGGAGTTAGCTTCTAGAGCCTGAAGCTCGGTAGACATTGCCTCGCGCCAATGAGAATGTTTGAGAGTATCAGAGTAGCATGAGGGTTCAACACAAGAGGTGAGAGCATTTAAATAAGTAATATGTGAGGGGGAAAAGCGAGAGTAAGAAAGAAAAGCAGACAGAGGATGAACAGTACCTGAAGTCGTTGTAGCAGGTGAAGACGCCGTGGGCTCTGTGTGTAAAGTGGGACATATGTAATCATGGAGATAGGAAGGCCGGGTAGTATGGCGGCGAGGACGAGAGACAGGTGGAGGTGGGGGTGATGAGGGTGGAGTTTGAGGAGGTGAAGATGAAGAGGCTGGAGTTTGAGGAGGATTTAGAGGTGTTTGAGAAGTAGATAAAGTGAGTTCAGGAATTGGAAGAGGAATGATTTGAGATGAAGAAGAAGAGGAGTCTGAAATATTCTGAAAAGGGAATTGTTGTTCATGAAAGGTGACGTCACGAGAGTAGAAAATGGACCGTGTATCAAGATTGTAGAGTTTGTAGGCTTTGTGAGTGCTAGGGTAGCCGAGGAAAACACATTTAGTAGCACGAGGAGAAAATTTATCACGGTGAGTACGAAGAGTTTGAGCATAACAGAGGCACCCAAATACACGAAGGTGATCGTAGTTGGGTATTTTGTTGAAGAGAACCTCAAAAGGTGATTTATTTTGAAGAGTACGGCTGGGAGTGCGATTGATGAGGTAGGCGGCAGTAAGAACACAATCACCCCAAAAAGGGAGGGGTAAGTGTGCTTGAAAACGTAGACTGCGAGCAACATTAAGAAGGTGCCGGTGTTTACGTTCCGCAACACCATTTTGTTGAGGAGTTTCAACACAAGTACGTTCGTGAATAATGCCGTGGTCAAGAAGATAAGTTTGAAATTGATGAGAGAGAAATTCTTGTCCATTATCAGTTCTAATAATTTTAACATTGGTGTTAAACTAATTTTTGACAAGAGCAAAAAAATGCGTTAAATGAGTGTAGGCTTCAGATTTAAAATGCATTAAATATATCCAAGTGGTGCGAGAAAAATCATCCACTATTGTGAGAAAATAATGTGCTCCAGATAAGGAAGAAGTATGATATCCACCCCAAATATCACAAAAAATACGATTAAAAGCAAAAACACTTTTATTAGCAAAAATTGGAAAGGGTAATCTTGTATGTTTAGAACGAGCACAAACATCACAATTAGAAAGAATACAAGGAGAATCTAAAATTTTAGGAATAATAAAACTGGAGGGATGACCTAGACGTTGATGCCATAGGGTCTTATTAGCAGTAGATTGAGCAGCAAAAATCACAGGTGGGTCGGGACGGTACACGTAAAGCCCATTGCAGAGTTCACCCGCTCCAATCAGCTTCATCGACTGTGGGTCCTGAAATAAGCAATTATTAGAAGAGAAAGTAATAATGCAAGAATTGTGAAGGGCAATTTGGGAAACAGATAATAGATTGAAGGTTAAGAGGGGAACAAAATAAACTTGAGTGAGAATGAGAGAAGGGGAGAGAACACATGTGCCGAGACCCTCGGCAGGCACATCTTGACCCGTGGGAAGCCGAATCGAATGGGGGGTTGCAAGGGGTTGGAGATCGGCGAAAGCTTCCTTGTGGTGGCAGATATGGTGGCTCGCGCCACTGTCTACCACCCAATGGAGGCGCCGATTGAGAGGAAAATCAAGATGAGGGGAGAAGAGGTTACCAATGAAGTTCACAGATGACTCAATCGGAGAAGAAGATGGCGCGAGCAAGCCGAGAAGCTTCTGGTAGAGCTCCGGTGACAAACCAGGAACCGGGCTTGAAGCCGATGAAACGGCAGTGGTCTGATTGACGCTAGACGGAGGCTGTCCGAGAATGGAGGGCTGGGTCTTGGGTCGCGGGTTTCGTCCAGGAGGGTAACCGACGAGAGTCCAACAACGATCTCGGGTATGACCATCTTTGCCGCAAGCCGTGCACTTGAAAGGGTTTTTTGGGCGTCCACTAGATCGAACAGCCATGGCCATGATTTCCGATTGAGGGGGTCTAACGTTGAGCAACCTTTGTTGCTCTTCTTGAAACAAAATAGAGAAGACTTTGCTGATCGGTGGAAGTGGATCCATGGCTAAGATTTGAGTGCGAAGAGAGGCGAAGGAATCGTTGAGACCGAGGAGGAACTGGAACACCTGTTCATCATCGGCTTGCTGCTGTAAAGCTGTGAGGTCAGTGCTTTGTTTGAGATGACCAAGTTCATCCCAAATTTGTTTGATTTGGTTATAGTAATCATGAATGGAATTTGTGGTTTGATGTAGGGAAGATAGAGTCCATTTGAGTTGGTAGATTCTGGCATTATTGCCATGACAAAACCGAGAGGAAAGGTCCAGCCAAACATCACGTGGGTTGGTGTGATATTCAAGAGAATTCGCAAGAGAGGGGCTGATGGAGTTGAGGATCCAGGTAAGAACCATATCCTTTGTTTGGTTCCATCGGGTGTACTCGGGTGTATTAGGTTCAGGAGCTTTGAGAGTGCCATCAACAAAATAGAGTTTGTTTTTGTCATTGAGGGCTCGGGTCATGGCTTTTTGCCATTTGGGATAGTTGTCGCCGGTTAGGAGTCCATTGACAAGGGTTAAGCTGGGTGAATCTGAGGGATGAAGAAGATAAGGGGAAGGGAGGGAAGGGAGAGACTGGTTGGAGGATTCATCCATGGTGATGCCAAGAAAACGTAACCTAGCCTGATACCATGTTAAGAAAGAGGGAAAAAGTGTTTGAATAATTCTGTATATTGATTTTGTGTTCTGCTTTACAAAATATATAAGCGTACAATGAAACTAATAATGGAAATTTACATATAAGGAAACTATACTATTGTAACAATTGCCTAAAATAATAAATCCCTGATTTTGTGCAAACTAAATTATGGGAAGAGATGATTCTGTCAATAGGTAGTAATGGGGATTTGGAGAAGTCCTTTCTTATGTCTTGGGGATTGTGGTATTGAAAAAACCAGAAAATGCATGAGGAGAATATTCTAAAGCCTGGGCATGTCTTAGATTATTCTTTGTCATTACATCAAGAACATAATGAACCACAGGGTGCTCCAAAGCAAATGAAGAACTCAAGATGTTGTTGGCTACCTCCTCCTTCGAGGGTGTTGAAATTGAATGAAGTTGAAATTCCATGATCAATGCAGAGCAGGTGTGTGGATTATTCTTAGAGAGGACAAGGGTGGGGTCATATTGTCCGCTAACAAAAAAGAAAATGAGATTAAGGACCCTATGGAAATTGAACTAATAGTTATCCTGAGGGGTTTACAATTATGCATTCCTTTGGGGCTACATGTACGAGTTTAAAGCAATTCTCTATTAATGGTTAATGAAATACGTGCTAATGGAGAATCCATGTCCCTGCTAGGCAACCTGGTCTATGAAGTAAAGAAACTGATGAAGCTGATCCCCAGATGCACCATCCAACATACCAGACGAATGGGAAATGAAGCAGCTCACTGAATGGTAAAACATGCTTGGAGTCTAGAAGACTTGATAGTTTGGTGGAACTCTTATCTTGATTGTATTTCACAAATTATTAATTTGGTTGATATTATGAATATGTAAGCTTGTTTGATCTGAATAAAAATATCTCTTGATATATATAAAAGGAAAAGAATACAAATTAATAATCCAATTTACTTTTATCAGAATTTAGATTTTGTTTTCGATTTCAAACTCTACACTTTACCTTTAATTTAATTAAATATTTAAAAAATGTGCCTACGTATTAAGAGGTACGTACACATCAAGATAATACTAAAACATAAATCGAATAATTATATTTACCTATTCTTATCATATTTTATTTCTGAATAATTGGAGTGATGGCCATTCTAGGCTTATATGAACATTCACTATTAGAAAAAAAATTAAAATAATTTTAATATAAACGGTAAATAATTTGGTACCACAAATAAAGTCAGCAATATTTAAGAACCTTCTATGTCAATATGGTGGTGGTGGTTGTAGAAATGGTATTAATTAGAAGAGCTAGATCTATAAAAGAATTTTATAAAAATAAATCATACTTATCAAAAAATAATAATAATAAATCATAACTAGCGTCGCTTATCTTAATGTAATATATAAAAAATTTATAATATGATATACTACTACACATTGTCAATTTGTTCATGAATTTAATTCTGATAAAAAAAATTGGAAGGGAGCAAACTTAGTCGGGATAGGCTAGTTCTTAATTAGAACCTGTTTGGATATAGAGATGGTTTCATCTCATTGTTACAATTTTTTCAAATTTCTATACAAAATATAATAAACAATTCAACTTTTTCAAATCTCAAAATAATAATAATATTAAAAATTAATATTATAATATTATTTTATTCAACTTATCTAAAATCATCTCATCTCATCTTATCTCACTATTCAAATCAACCTCAATGTCGAAATGATGACAGCAACTTGAATATTAAATAGTAGGTTTGGGTAGGATGGGTTAGGTTTTAGGGTTAGTTTGCAGGGTCAGGAGAAGTTTTTTTTTTTTTTTTTTGGGGGGATCAAAATCTTCGCAACAAGTTTTTGAATACTGTGACTGGTCTAAAAATAAATAAAACAATCGCTGCAAAAGAATATTTTCAGCACTTTTGTATCAACGCAAATAAGCACTAATTGGTTGCAAATTAATTTACAAGTCTTTTGCAGTGACAATATGGCTTTTACGACAAAATGTTTCGCCGTGTATTGTGGCGATTTTCCTATTTGATGGAAAGAAAATGCCACTATAGTAAAAAAGTGAATAGTGAATTCTCCTTTGGCATTTCCCAACTTCATGCTGGAATTCAACAATGAAATGGAAATTGCCTCAAATAAGTACTATTTGAGGCGATTTTTTTTTTCGGCGATCTTAAAATTGCTGGAAATGGCCTATTTTCTTGTAGTGAATCACTATTATGGATATCATCTACTAGCTAGTATGTTGAGACTTGTAATAAATAAATGATACTTCAACATTCAATTATTGTCGTTCAATTGGCTACCCAACATTACTCCTGGGACGGTATGTCTACTTCAACGAACGCTAAGTGTTTAACACTCGTGCCACAACCGCCTCATTCGAGTTACGTTCATGAACAAATCAACAGGCGGGAAAGATCAGGGACTGCCCAACCCCTAGGTGCCAAACAGATGGGCAGGTCACTTGAATGCCAGACATTCGCGCTCCAAGCCGAGCTCCACACTCGTACCTTACGTGGTCGAGCCAATCTCCCACATATCTCCTGCTAAAGACGAGTTTCGTGCTCGTACCTAATGCAGTCGAGCTAACCTCTTACTTAGCTCTCTAAGCTAAGCTACGCGCTCGCACTCTACTCGGTTGAGCCTATCCTTGGCCAAAGACGAGATATGTGCTCGCACCTAACGCTTTCGAGCTAACCTCTTGCTTATCTCGCTAAGTCGAGCTCAACACTCATACTTTACGCAGTCGAGCCTATTTCCCGCCTATCCTCGCACTCTACGCAATTGAGCCTATCTCGTGCACATTTCCAGCCAAAGACGAGATGTGTGCTCGTGCCTAACGCGGTCGAGCCAGCCTCCCACTTTTCTCTACAAGACAAACTTTGCGCTCACACCTAACGTGGTCGAACTGATCTCCCACCTAGCCTCGGCTCGGAAATCTTCATCGCTTTAACGTAAGTGAAACGAATAACTAGGGACCTGCTCTCGAAGTTTATTTCTCTTCAAGACTTCTGTGGATTATTTCGTTTGCATATTTTATCTTTAAAGATTCTCAAGGTTTTGTTTTGGAGCAAATTGCACTTAAGAATCGAGGACAAATGGAGGAGATAAAATTTACCAGGCCCAAAGTGGTTTTCTACGCCCAACCCAAGGTTAAGGGTCTCATCAGAAGGGAAGAAAAAGATAACGAATGAGGGGACAAAAGGCTAAGGAATGACAGGGTGTCAGGAGGAAACGGGAGATGTGACATAAATGAGTGGCTATGTGACATAAAGGAACAAGCGGCAGAAGATAAAAGGGAGAGAACCAAACGATTTCGAGGGCTTCTTCTTCTGGACTTCTTCCAGACTGTGACTTTGACCTTTCCTTCAGCTTCTTCAACCTAGGAACCAGAGCACCAATGACAAGCTCACCTTCAGAAATAGATCTCTGATCTCCATTGTACAACTAGGATGGGCGAACATGAGAGCTTGTAAAACAATCATATTATAGTGAAACCTCCCTCCAAATGACCCTTGGACGTAAGTATTGTACGGAACCACGTAAATTTGTGTCTACGTCTTTTTTTACTTTTTTTGTATTTATTTATTGTTCATTAACATGGATGCAAGCACTGATACCGTACATCTACACCGGACCACTGTCGGGGGCTCCATACCACACCGATCGAGCCGTGGATTGCCATAACGTGTTGAAAATGACTATTTCTCTCATTTCGACTTGTACTATTTTTAGGCATTAACACATCTTTTGACCTTTAGAAACTTTTTTAGGTCACCTTTTTTAGCTAAAAAATTCTAAATAACTCAACTCAAAAGCTCTTAAACTGATTGACAGAATTATTACTTTTACAAGTCTTTAGGACAAATCTTTCCAGATTTCAGAAACAATATTCATATATAGCAGTAATACTATGTCGTTACATGATGATCAAAGCATGTAGGAGAGGATAGTCATCTATTGGTTTGCTTAGTGTTCCATTATGTAAGCAGACTTGCTTTTCGTACAAATTCTCGTTGACATTGACTGTCTCCCTGAATGAAATACAAGCGCAGCTCCTGAATTTTATCCATGACTAATAAAAAAGGTTTGAAGGACCATCACAAATATTAGAACTGGTAAAGAAAGAGAAGAGAAGCGATAGAGAATTTTACAAGAAATTTGACATCTTGACCAATTGTGGAAAGTTTTTTTCTAATATCATGATAAAACATGAGCACCAATGAAGATTATCTCGAGAACTAAAAGAGAAGATAAAGAACATGGCACAAAGTATGGAGGAAAAAAAAGCAAAGAAGAAAAATAGAATTTCATTTCAATTATCCTTTTTTTTTTCCTAATAAGAGCAGCGGGGCTGGCATACATGGCTTAATTAGATAGGGCAACGGTTGCTACAAGAATTTGAGTTTCCTACATGTGGAAGTTTATTGCCGAATTAGGTCTCGTTTGGATACAGTAACAGTTTTATCTCATATCTTCTTATCATTACAATTTTTTCAAGTTTTCACACAAAATATAATAAACAATTCAACTTTTTCAAATTTTAAAATAATAATAATATTAAAAAATAGTATTCTATCAATATTTTATTCAACTTTTAAATTTCATCTAAAACCATTTCATCTCTTATCACTATCCAAACGGAGAAGTGAAGTAATGTGTGCAAATGGCTTAATTATTGCTTGATAACAAAAGCTTTACACAAGTGTTCAATTTGAATTGGTATGTTTTCTTTTAAGTTAGTTAGTTTCGTATAAAGAGTATATGATTTATAACAAGTTGTTTCATTTTATAAGATTAAATTAGTAGAGCTGATTGCAACCATTTCTGCAAGTCGTGCAGGTCTGCGACTAGTTAATACCAGAAACATCAAATTCTATTTTGAGCATGGACCATCCTTCATGTATATACTTGATAATTACTCTAGAGTAAAATGTATTAATCAAGGAAAGTAGAATTAACATATTTACGACTAAATTAAAATGAAAAGGAAAAAAGAAAAAAAAAAAGCATTCCTTTATCCCTAGAAGTTCAATAACTTGGAAGCTTACAAATTGTCCACTTATGTTAGTCTTGGACTTGGGTTGGGCATTGCAAGATTTTGGGCTCCACTGGATTTATTTGGATCTATCGCTTATGTCCAAAACGGGTAGAACACCTTCAAAGATGCCGGGCTCTGAAGTTGTCACACCAGAAAGATGCATTCAAGTCAAGTCTAACTTATAGTTTGAATATATTAATTATATACCTAAAATTATGTAGTTATTATCTTTGGCCGATTGAGATTGATTTTTTTATTTGGTTTTTTTTTTTTTATCTCCTAAGCATATGTAA
Source organism: Juglans regia (assembly GCF_001411555.2). Taxonomy (NCBI): domain Eukaryota; kingdom Viridiplantae; phylum Streptophyta; class Magnoliopsida; order Fagales; family Juglandaceae; genus Juglans; species Juglans regia. The sequence goes on from NC_049908.1 coordinate 19,838,854, forward strand.
GTGAGAGGATGATAACAAAGATATAGCGTTATCAATCAATAATTGAATTTATTATTCTTGAAAAAAGAGTTGATCTAATGGTTGGTAGACAATACTGCATCAATACAACCCAATAAAAATGAGATGAAAAGTGTCGAATATATCATATCTTGTATAATTATTTAGATTTCTGAATACATTATAAGAAAAATCTAGAAGGACTAGAGTGATTTTAAAAACAAAAAATCTACTCAACTTCCTACTATTCATACAACCTCCACACTCCACATTATTTTTAATTTTTATTATTTTTTTCTTTTATTAAATATTTATTATATAAATAATGAATAAAAAATTTAAAATAATTTAAAAAGAATAAACTCAAAAAAAATTTAAAAAAAAAATTAAAAATTTTAAAAAGTATAGAGTGTGGAGTGTGGTGGAGGTTGTGTAGTAAAACTCTTTTAAAAAAATGTATTCAGGACAAGAAAATGTCATAGTAGATACTATTGAAATGCCCTACTATTTTCGGAATGGGTCCATTTGGTAAATTTGTTTGTAAAGAAATTGACATTTTGGAATAGAAAAATTATTCTTAATAGTCACTATTCACTACCCCACATCATATGAAAAATACATCCACATCCAATGAAAAAGAAAACTATAGGCATTGAATGCGGAAGTGAATAGTAACTGATGCATAGCATTCTTCTTTGAAATAAAGTTATGACAAATAGAGATTGTTACCCAAATATTTTCTCCAATTTGAATGAGATAAATTCAGTATGTGGCCCACATGATTGTATTTAATGTTGAAATTAATATTACTTATGAGTACTAATATTCAGTGCCATGAGTTACATATTGTTTATTATGGAGTAATGCTACATAAATCTCAAAACTTTGAAAATTTTATCTAAAAATGCAAAAGCCTAATCATTGCATAAAAAAAAATAAACAAGAACCAAAACCTGAATTAAAATAACCTCAATTTGCAATGATTTGACTACTCAATTAAGATATTATAATACTATCAACATAGAATCTATTAATCTACCTCTTTTTGAACGATTGAAACTGTTTCAGTAAAAAAGTTTTAAAAATCTCAACCCGGTCTAAGGTTGTTCGTTATGAAGAAGCAGGGCTTATAGTTAATTCAAAATTTTTGTACTCAGAGCTGTTCAAAGTAGATAAAATAATTTTTTTTTATATATTTCATTGTAAATAAATTGTAATATAGTTGTTCTTATTAGGGGTGTAAATTCAAACCGGAAAACCGGACCGGACCGGACCGAACTGGACCGGTTTTACCGGTTTTGAACCGGTCCGGTCCGGAACCGGTTTTTAAAACGTAAAAACCGGCCGGTTCCGGTCCGGTTCCGGTTCCGGAATTTTTTGGACCGGACCGGACCGGTTGATTAAAAAAAATAAAAAATAATATTTTTATATATAAGTTTTATACAAAATATTTTATATATATTAAATATTAATATATATAAGTTTTATATATAATGTATAATTATAAATTTTTATGTGAAATTTTATATATAACATATATATTCATATATGAAATAATTTCTTATTATAATTTATAAATTATTACATAAAATGTTAATACTAAATCACTAAAAGTTTATAACTAATACTAATATATAACTTATAACTATACCAATAGTCTAATATTAATACTATTATATAGTCTAATATATTAATAAAAGTATAAAACAGTTTTTTTTAAATCAAATTTTTTTTTTTTTATAAATAAATTTTTAATGACAAATTGTGAAATTTATATTTTTAAAAAACCGGAAAACCGGACCGGACCGGACCGGAAACCGGTAAAACCGGAAGTACCGGTTTAGGAGGGTAACCGGTGCGTAATCGGTTTTGAAAAATATAAAACCGGTACATACCGGTTCGGTCCTAAATTTTATCCAAAACCGGACCGGACCGGTTACACCCCTAGTTCTTATATCATTTTCCTTATTCCAAACATCATTTCACAAATTGGTGAACATGCAATTCTTGCACCTATCCCATATTAATGAATGATCATATTTTATCAAAAGGTCCTTAAAATCCTTGACCATTTGACGTGTAGATCTCTTTTAGAATTTAATGAAGGATCATGTTTTACCAAAAGACCCTTAATAGCCCCGCGAATAAATACTTTGCTGAAGTTTAGATTTTTTTTTAATATTAATTTTTTGTCTTTCTTTAATCTTGTATTTTCTTTTCCCAAATAAATAAGCTACTGACATTTTCACCTTTTTTTTTTAAATCATTATGTCAGGTACACCTCTGGACTAACGCACCCAGGACCGTTTCCTAGTATATATATATATATATATAGTCGATCGGTCAATCGAGTTAATTTGAACGACAACTAAATGTTGAAGTATCATTTATTTAATTTTATTTTAATAGACAGTGAGTTCGAATTAATTTATGAGATTTTCTATTTATCATCCATACAGACCACACACCACACTTTTTTTTTTAGTTTTATTATTCCTAAACTAATTGAGTTATTCTACTTATTATCCATCAATCACACATTTGATAAGAGAAAAAAATTAAAAAATTAAAAAAAAAATATGTGTGGTGTGTGGTGTGTGTGAGGATGATAAGTAGATTTTTTCTTAATTTATTATGAGTTATATTAATTTCATATTCTTAAATGACAAATATTTTAAAAAAACGAATTCAAACTAATTCATTATTGTTTTGCATGAAATATTAAATTTTGTTACTGAAAAAACATATCTATTTTTACAAATTAATTTGTATTAATAATGAGTTATTTATAAAAATACATGATATGTTGAATGAAAAATACTGTATTCATAATAAGGCATCGACCTATATATGACTTGTTAGTTTCTATCACAAGTCTCAACGTACTAGGTAGTAGATGATATCCATAACAATGATTATATTTATAGGGCGATGCTACTCCCACTGTTGGGAGCTCTCGTTGGCTCCAGCTAGCGGTTTTGAATTTTGTTTATTTTTTTGGTATTTTTTTACATGTATTTTTTTAACATATTTAAATATTTTAAAAAATAAAAAATAATAAAATATTATTAAAAAATACTTACTTAATTATTAAGTAAAAAATAAAAAACTCACAGTAGTAGAAACAAAAGATAAGAGTAATATTTTCCTTATATTTATATGAATTCAAGCAACATGATATACAGCAATGGAAGGTCATTTTTTGCCTTTTTAAAAATTTAAGATATTATCATTTTCAAAGTTTTAAAAAAAGTACCATAAAAAAATTAATAAACACAAAGTTTTTTAAGTTTATAGCTAGAGTGGCTCTACATCCACCGAGTCGGGATCCAAATTTGGGTCCCAACAAGTGTAATTTTCTTTTCATGTAATTTTTAAATACGCTTAAATATTTAAAAAAATAAAAAAAATCATAATATCATTAAAAAAATGCTTCTTTAATTATTAAGAAAAAAAATAAAAACAATATCAGGAGAATGTCTCAGACCACCTACCGGTCATCCAAGCATTCCCCTTAAAGCTAACAAACTGAACCTGAATTTATTTGAAGCTGTTCTTAAACAACTAAGCATTGGCATTGTTAGAGTCTGTTTTGAAACACAACTGCAATCAGATATTTTTAGACTACTTCAATATTATTTATAAATTAATTATTTACTATTATTTACAAATTACTCACTACTATTTTTACTACTATTTACAGATTATCTGAGATAGTTATAAGTTGATCTCATCCCATCTCAACATCCAAATATTACTCAAATACAAATACTTTTCAATTTATCTCTCATACTTTTTCAGCTAATCATTACAACTTTTCTATATTACTTCCATATAAAACATAAAAAATAATTAACTTTTTCAAATTTTAAAATAAAATTATATTATAATAATTTTTTTATTTAAATTTTTATCGTTAATTTATTAAAATTTAATAAAAATTTTAATTCAAACTATTTCATTATTATTTATAAATTATCTTATTACTATATACAAATTTCATTTCATTTTATCTTGCTGTCCAAACAACGGATTGATCTCTCTGGTTTTCAATTCAACACAAGACATCAAAGAAGTAAATTAAACGTCTTGGTGGCCCACTGGAAGTGAGTCCCGGGATACAGTACAGAAGACTTGCATGTCAACGGGCAACTTGACAGATTTTTATGGGAGCAACTGGGCTTGACGTACACATACAATAAATTCTATGGGACGACGATTGGTGTCAAGCTTTCGAATTTGCTACACACGCAATTAGGGGTTGAGAATACCTTATAACCGATCCATCCAATTTTACCCAATTAACAGTCTGTCAAAAATGAATTGGTTCTTGAACAATTACCCTTTCCCGAACTTCTCTCGTCTCTCCCGAACCCGCCCGCCTCCCTCAGCGCCTTGAACCCGTCTCTCTCGAGGGGGTGGGAGCTTCGACTCCTTCCCCCTCTCCCCACCTCTCCCTCCTCCGTCCGTTCTGTGCACACAGCCGCTCCGTTTTTGTGTTTTTTTGTTTTGTAGGCTAAATAAGGGGGAACACCGGATCTGGTCTTTCCGGCGACAATAGATCAGCACGCGCCTCCCCATGGTGTTGCCCAGCCGCCGATCTTCAAGTCTACCGAAGGCGATGCCATCTGGAGTGGCGAGTTGCTCGCACGCATGGCCAAAAAACTCGTAGGCGTTCGGCGAGTGGCCTTCTCGCGACGCCGAGAGGCCCTCTACCGTCGCGACGCGCGGCACCGCTGGGGTCTGTGAGCCCGGAACTTCCAAGATCGGTCGACGGTTTTCTCCCAGGGTGGCGCGTGTTCTGCACGCGCCTCCACAGCCGTTCGGAGCTTTTTTTTTGCTGTTGGTTTTAGTTACGTTCCAATGTATTTTCTTGTGTTCTGTTTTATAAAAAAAAATCAAAAATCAAAAATTTAGTCCCCGCGGACCGTGGTCCGAGCTGGTGGTATGTCCCCATCTCCGCTTTGGCGGTGTATGGGATTGGTGTACCCTACCTCGCATAGTTGAGGTATGGGGTTTGTTTACTCTGTCGGGGACAGAGATGTGTACAACGAATCTCTTAGACTTCGGTCTTTAGAGTTCTGTCGTCTGGGCTAGACCATGTCAGCCACGAAAGTGTGCTGAGGTGCTTTTAACGTTTGTAACTGACTTTTTAAGTCAAAATTGTATGTCCTTTTTTATAAATGGAATGTGATCCTTTATTATCAAAAAAAAAAAAACAGTCTGTCAATAATAAATTGACACGTAAGCTTCTCACCAGTCCTATCATGAAGTGCATCGTAAGTGAAATGAGGGCTTGTTCATCGAAATCGATTTCTTTAGAAACAATTCTTCTAAGTACAAGCAAAACTGTGTACTAATTACGTATCGAAATGTGACATGACAGGCATCAGGGACATTTATGTAATTATTGAAAGTAAAAAAAACAAAAGCAATTAAAACAAAACAAATCTTGCGTCTCCCTCCCCAAATCGAAAGCCCACTTCCCTCCCTCCCTGATCGAACAGCCGCTTTCCTCCGTCTCCCCAAATCTCTTCCTCAAGAAAGCCTCCCCCAAATCTCTTCCTCTGCACGTGACGGCAAGATTGACGTGAAGTAAGCATACAAGAACACATTTATTTATTTATTTATTTATTTATTTATTTATTTATTCTGTTTTTGCAACTAAAACTTCTAAAAGGGAAAAATGTGAATCATCTAAATGTACATGAGTGAAAAAGAGAGGAGCTTTTGCTCAAAAAGAGTCGCCCTCTTTCTAGGATTAATTTGGACTTATGCTTTTTTTTCCCTCTTTTTCTGATGAAGGCAATGGACACTACTTTACTCTCTGTTCCTAGTTTTGAGGGAAAATTAGTTTTAAGTTCAGCTTTGGTCCTCTTCATAATCTGTGTCAAATTTGTGTTTTATGCCCAGCACTTATGAAGACAACATGTGCGCCTATATTTTAACCAACATAGATGTATTGAAGTACATTTTGTTTTATTTGGTATTTCATAACTTATACAGGAGTTGTTTGCTAATAAAAAGATATCCGTATATTATTGAAACGTTAGAACAAAGTATTTGCATTTGCTTCATTTCTCATGGAGGCTCTTTAGCCTGCCTTAGGAGTTGTAGACTATTATCGCTAACTAATTTTTATTTAGAGTCCTTTGGAGTAGTTATCTCTAACTTTAATATCATTTTCACTATACTAGACCACAACAAAGTCTTTTGAGGTTACAGAATACGTGATATTTCTAATTGGCTCAGTTCCTTGTCTATGAATGCAATCACACATAAATAATTAAGTCTACAAGTTTGAATGAGTGGTTTCAATTATGGCTGCTTTTGGATTCAAGGTTTAGCTTGGAACTTAATGAAAATTCTAGTTTGGGGAATTTCATACTTCAAGAAAATCATCTAAAGCAAAACTTTTATTAGTTGTGCAGTTCTATCTATGTTTAGCATTTCTAGAATTTAGAATATCCACTTGTTATGAACTTAGTTTGTGAGACGTAGTCTGGTTTTTTATTGATTTGTAGCCGCATGAAAGAGATATCGACAGGGTTGACACATGCAAGAATTTATTTGGGCAAACAATTGTTGAGACTCAAGAGAGTGTTGTCGTTGAGGTAGTTCATGATTCTATTGTCTTACTTTTTTATTCTTACTTTCTTTCAATGTTCACAATATGATTCTAACTTTTTTACTTTTTTTTTTATCTATTTTTAGCCTCCTCAAAACACTACTGAAGTGTTGGACTTTGGTGAAATCCAACTTGGGGATGGGACACAACCAGAGCTTCATAAAGTTCGAGATGGGACTGAAGATTGTGGACACGTGCAGGAATGAAGATGTTGAAATACTTTCATCTGTTTCTAATTTTGTTGGTGTATTTCATTCCATGGTTGGGACTTGTTTATGTTATGACTCAGTTGATGTAATTATAGGAGGTTGGGATTTTGAGTTGTAAGTGTGAACTAATACTTGTGAAGTAGGTGGTTGGGACTTGTTTTTGTTATGACTCAGTTGGTGTAATTATGGGAGGTTGAGATTTTGGATTGTAAGTGTTAATTAATACTTGTGAAGTAGGGAGTATGTTACAGGTATACGCAATAGAATCTTGTATATAATAAAGTTATATTTTGTTAAAGTGAAATCAAGGACACCAATGAAATTATATTTTATTAAAGTGAAATCAGGGAATTGAAGTTATGCTACTGAGTTATGGAATTTTCCATGTAATTTTTGGATGGTTTCTTTTTGCAAACCAATTTGTCATGATCTGTCTACCTGTTTAAAATACTTTCATGGGGACAAATAACGCCAAGTTTACTTTATGTCTGGATTCTATATTCTTGAGTTTCATTATTTTCCATGTCAAAATAATCAATCTATGACACCCATGACCAACGTAAAAATAATAAATTGTCTCACAAAGATCACATTTTCAGCTTCATACATTGAAATTATAGACAAGACTATTGATGCGCATGCATCGTTTAGAACTCAATTTCTCAACTAGTTGCTTAAGGTTATACACAACAAATGCCACAAAAGTATATACAAATTTTCCTCAAGTAATATGGTTTCATTGTTTACAAATGCAATACAATGAAATTAATATAAAAATAATCCAAGAGATTCTAAGTAGTGTGCATTTACGCCGGATGTCTGCTTTTTGCCTTTGAATATCAAGTTGGTCGTTGTGGATTTCCAACTTATACTTTACAATCTCTTCCTCTCTTCTTTGAAGCTCTTCCTCATTCCTTAACAACTCAATTTCTATATTCATAAGTTCTTTTTCTCTTTCCTCACTGCGATTTTTGGAAAATCACAGCTTTGCATAAAGGGCATTGCGGCGGTTGCTGGTCTTGATCTTCACAACATTCGCTCTGGAAATGAAGCCATTTGTAAATGCAGGGCCAGCAGTACAGGTGACCACAGAGTGTCACCACTGGATCTTGCACAGACTCTAGACAGATATTGCAATCAAAGCCATCTCAGGTATTATTTTTAGCATATGCGAATGCATCAGAGACAGATTTCCACTTTTCAAGGGAAGACTTATCCTCTCCAAATGAGTCATTTTGAGACAAGGCCTCCTCAAAGTATTGCTCCATAGCCATTTATCTGTCAATGAATATGTTTTCCTTTGATGTCTAAATCTGAGAACAAAAGAAAAAAGAAAAACAAGGTTAATAAGGATGCAAAGAGACAGAGAGCTTGACACAAGAGATATATCTCTGAAACCAAACACACCTCAGACAGGCCAAAGGGCAAAAAGAAACATAGGATTGCATCCACCCAAAGGTCAAATTAGATTAAATAATAAATCCCTCTTTAATAATTGAAGTAGACTTTTATATGTGACGATAAGTTGCATAGAGGCAGTATTAGAGATTGAGACATAAAGAATTACACAAACCCATTCCTATGTCAGCATATAAATCAGTACAGATATTAAACAACTTGAAGAAATTGAATCGAAATTGCTTTCTAGAAAGATTCAGACTTGATTCAGTAAAAGCTTTAAATCCGAAATATAAAAGTAATTGGATTATTAAAATACCATATCCAGATCAAGTCCGATGTAGTATTAATCAACTTCTAAAAATATCAAAATATCCCAACACCATCACAAAACAGAGAAACAAAAAATCATCATCTTCTTCTTATATTCTGTTCTGTGGTAAATTAAGAATATGTCAATTGTTGGCAGGTAGGAAATGGGTGAACAAAAGCTCATCTTACATCTTCACAAAAGCTTCCCACATAAACCTAAATTGCTCAACTCCCATCTAACTGCTTACCCCAATTCAAGTTTCAAAGGCCTGAGATCTTTAACACCTCGTCTATCCCTAATAAAGATCTGATTTTTAAGGTGACTCAGAAAGAGAGGGATAACCAACATAATCATTGACGTTTTAACATCTATCTAAGAACGAATTAGCAAAGCAGGCAATATAAGAACTCAAGATTATATTATGTTTCAAACATCTTCCATTATAATCATGTGTATAAAAGTAATAAACTTAGACAATCAAATAGATCCTCAAGAAGCAAATCATAAATTTCAAAAAGTGCCTTATCTCAATGCCTATAATTTTTATTCAGAATTAAGGAGACAGATAACACAAACAACAAGGAACCACCATAACAGCATCAAACTCCCACCGATGAAATACAATCAAGGTTCAGGAAGAGCTGACCCACAAATAAAAATGAGTTTTAACAGTTCTAAAACTGCATCTAAACTACTCCTTGGAAAGAGACAACAGGGTAAGCAACATTAGTCTTCAAGCAGACACGAGCTTCGCGCAAGCTGTTTTTTATTTTTTTATTTTTTTTTAAAGAACGGTATTTGATCGAGATTGATGAAAAATGCGAAAATTTCACCCATTTGTTGAGTCAAATGAGCTCCTTAAAAGAAGCAACGGAAGCAACATGGTCAAGCTAGCCAAGGCAGAACCTCGAGTATACCTATACCAAGTCTGAAAGTTCCTACAGAGTACAGGCACTGGATCAAAGAAAAGAAAATATGCTTGTCCATGTACAAGCAAATCGCACACATCAACATGTTTACACTTACCATTTAGATTGTCATCTGATAGCACAATATATGAATGCAGTTAAACCCACAAAGAAAACCATTCCTATTTAAGATGAAACAGTAGCAAATTCTTGCACAGGCAAACTGAAATCCTAATACTAAAATTACTAGGAAAGAACTTCAAATGCTTTATCCTGACGCATGCTCAACAAACCAAAAACAAGAATTCAGAATGTATATAAAATGCTCAACAAACCAACCAGCCTGCCAACAACATTTTTTTTTTCATATCTTTTTCTCTCGAATTTTATTACCTTAGGTTTTGAATTTAGGTTTTAGTTGCTTGATTCTTACCCTTTTTTATCGATACAGATGGTAAAAACCTAAATTCAAAAAACCACAAAATCAAAATATATACACAACACAAAATTAATCAACTACATTTATCTGTTACAGAGAGAGAGAGAGAGAGAGAGAGAGAGAGAGAGAACCAGTAGCCGCAGCTATGTTCTTGGGGAAGAGGCGCAACGAAGGCATGCAAAGAAGATTAGGGCTCGGACCAAAAAATGGGGGTTAAACTAGAGAAGAGATTAGGCATGAAAAATGGGAGCTTTCAATGGCTTGAAGAGAAGCAGACTGCGTGTGCTTCGGGGCTCCAACGGTGAGAAGAGAGAAGCATTGCTGAGGGGCAAAACCAGAGAAGAAGAGGGCTCAAGGCAAAGGGGCTCAAAACTGTGCGTTTTGCCAATTGTTTTCATTTAACTTCAAATCCCGCCCAATGAATTCAGCTCATGAAACTTGCAAATCCCCAAATGGTTCATTTCACTCTAGTTCTTCTACATACAGGCGTTTTGGTGGACGAATCCGTGCACAAAGCTGACAAGGCGTGCTGCCACGTCAATGATTTTTTTATTAAAAAGAAAAAAAGAAAAACACGAACTCATGAAGAGAAGAAGAAGAAACATCGGCTCCCCTTTGTCTCTGTTCCAAACTTCCAGTGCAAAAACCCAGATCCACTTTCGTCTTCCCTTCATCTCCCCTCCCCAAAATCCCATCTTCGCACGCCACTTTCGCCGTTTGTGGGTGCTGCTCTATCTTTCCTCCCTCTGCTACAAATTAGTCGATCTCTTACACTCCTTGTCACGAGTGCTTGGGGGCTAGGTCTTGAAGAGGAAGGAAGGGAATACGGGCTGCTGTTGAAGGAGAAGCATCTCAGAACACGGGAGAAGGGAAGGAGGCTTCGACTTAAGGGTTGCAGTTATAACGACTTTTTGAATAAAAGAGAGAAGAAGTTACTTAAGTGAAACGGTGCACTTTGGATTAATTGTGTAGTGTCGTTTAATTTGCATGATTGTGTGTTTTGAGCCTTGAGTAAAACGGTGAGTTTTGCCTTAAGGGTTGTAGTGTGCGTTTTACGTGTCAGTCATGGTCGTTTAAGGCCATCTTCATGCTCTGCGGGTATAAAACCAGAGCAGATCAGTTGTAATTCGGCATTGATTGTTCATTGGAATTTAATACAATTTGGAGGTTGGGAATTCCTCGAAAATTCCCTGTCAAGATTCACGAATGGAATCTTGCATTTGATCATAATCTCGTGTAACGGAGACTCATTCTTTGTTGAGGAATCTGTGTATTGGAAGGAATTGATAGATGTAGTGTTCTTGCGAAGGAGATACATTACAAGTGGTATCAGAGTAGTCGATCCTTGCAGTAGCAGCTTAATGGCGGAAGGGACGCGCGCAACACTGAAAGTTCTATTTGAGGAATCTCAAAGGTAGCAGGGAATGATGCAGCAGCAGCTCGAACAGAATCAACAAGCAATTTTTAGAATCACTGAAAGGTTAGAACAAGTTTCAGATCTGTTGAAATCTGTAGTTGATTCTGTAAATGTTATGTCTCGTAGAGATAGAGAAGTGTCTAATGATACTAGGAATCATGAGGAGCGAGGAGTTTTTCAGAGAAATATTAGGTTGGACTTTCCATACTTTAGTGGCAGTGATCCAGCAGGGTGGACCTTTAAGGCCAATCAATACTTTGATTGTTTTCAAGTACCTTTTCATCAGAAATTAATGGTGGCTTCGCACCATATGGAAGGTGAGGCATTGGTGTGGTACCAAAGTGCCTTTGAATCAGGTCAGTTTAATTCATGGGAGACCTTAGTGGTAGCAATGCAAGGAAGGTTAGGACCTTCAGCGTTTGATGATCCAATGGAGGCCTTAACCAGATTAAGACAAACTACTTCTGTTAGTTTGTATACATCACAATTTGAGGCCTTGTCCAATAGGCTCAAAGGCTTGTCTGACAGACATAAGATGAGCTGCTTTATTAGTGGACTCAAGGATGACATTCGAATACCTGTCAAGATGTTTAATCCACTGAACCTTGGAGCTGCATTCAGCCTGGCTAAGCTGCAAGAGGAACATGTGCTATCCTCAAGAAAGCCTTGGAGACAAAATAGCCATTTTGCTGAGAAATGGCCTCTTAATAGTGTGGGAATGACTGATCTCGCCAATAATGCTCCAAAGAATGTGTTTCCTATGAGAAAGGTGAATTCATCTCATATGGATGAAAAGAGGAAAAAAGGCCTATGTTTCCACTGTGAGGAAAAGTGGAATCCTAATCATGTATGTAAAAATCCGAGGGTTTATTTCTTGCATGGGGAACCTAGTGATCTGCAAGAGGTAAGTGATCATGAGGATGAAGTGGTGCCTCAATCTCTACAGAGCTCTAAAGAATTGGTTCTGAAGGGGGTGGAGGAACTTGAAGTCTCGATTCATGCCATTTCTGGTTGCATCAACAGTAATGCCATGAAGCTCTTGGGTTCCATAGGCTCATTTTCTGTTGAGATCCTTGTAGACTCAGGAAGTACTCACAACTTCCTAGACCCTTTGGTGGTAGAAGCAGCTAAGTTGCGGGTAAGGGAAGATGGAGCCCTTCAGGTGAAAGTAGCTGATGGTACTAACATAGTCAGCCAAGGCAAATGTGAGGAAATGATTAAGGTCCAAGGAACTAAGTTTCTAGTTCCTTTCCATGTTCTGACTCTTGGAGGCTGTGACATTGTTTTAGGGGTTCAATGGCTTAAAACATTGGGTCCTATTCAATGGGATTTTACAAATATGTCTATGCAGTTTGAGATTGCTGGTCAGAAACTGTTTTTGCAAGGGTTGTTGTCTGAACAGGTTCAGGTTGATGCTGGAATTCGCATGCTTAAATCTTCCTTCATTGGTCAGCAAGGTTGGCTTCTGCAACTTGTAGCAGTTCAGCCCAAGTTGGAGCCAACACAGACTCTACCCGCAGTTGAAGAGATAGTAAACCAGTTTCAGTCTGTTTTTGAGGAACCAGCTGGGTTGCCTCCTCCTCGAGCCTTTGACCATCGAATTATCTTGAAGGAAGGAACTCCTCCAATTTCTGTGAGACCTTACAGGTACCCCCATTACCAAAAAACAGAAATAGAAAAAATTGTTAAAGATTTGTTGTTAAATGGGGTGATTCGACTAAGCCAAAGTCCATTTTCTTCACCTGTTCTCTTGGTAAAGAAAGCTGATGGCACATGAAGAATGTGCATGGACTATAGAGCTCTCAATCAAGAAACTGTTAAGGACAAGTTTCCAATCCCTGTGATAGATGAGCTCTTGGATGAGTTGTATGGGGTAAGGTATTTTTCTAAACTTGATTTAAGATCAGGTTATCACCAAATACGAGTAAGGGAAGATGACATTCCTAAGACAGCCTTTAGAACTCATGAAGGCCATTATGAGTTCTTAGTAATGCCCTTTCGGCTTACTAATGCACCAGCCACCTTTCAAGGTTTAATGAACCATATCTTTAAACCTTTCCTTCGAAAGTTTGTCTTGGTTTTCTTTGATGATATCTTGGTTTACAGCCAAGATTTATTTCAGCATTTAGAACATTTGAAAACAGTGTTATCTGTTTTACAGCAGCAGACTTTGTTTGCAAAGAAGTCTAAGTGTAAGTTTGGGGTTATGGAAGTTGACTACTTAGGCCATATAATTTCTGCAGAAGGTGTAAGAGCCGACCCTACCAAAATTTCAGCCATGCTTGAGTGGCCTGTTCCTAAAACAGTGAAGGCCTTGCAAGGGTTTTTGGGCTTAACTGGTTATTATAGGAAATTTATCAAAGGTTATGGTTCAATAGCTGCCCCATTGACCATGTTATTGAAGAAGAATTCCTTTGTGTGGTGTCAAGAGGCCGAGAAGGCTTTTTTGCAACTTAAGCATGCTGTAGCTCACCCTCCAGTCTTGAAGCTGCCAGATTTCTCTCAAGCATTTCTCATTGAATGTGATGCTTCTGGAGTGGGGTTGGGAGCTGTGTTGATGCAAAACAACCAGCCCATAGCCTATTTTAGTAAGGCTCTCAAGGGTAAAGCTCTCCTCTTATCAATCTATGAAAAAGAGCTTCTAGCCCTTGTAAGTGCAGTTGGGAAATGGAGGCCTTACTTGCTTGGTCAGCCTTTTAAGATTAAAACTGACCAGCAAGCTTTGAAGCACTTGTTGGAGCAGAAGGTAGCCACAGAAGCACAACACAAATGTATCTCTAAGCTCATGGGATACGATTTTCAAATTGAGTACAAAAGAGGTAAAGATAACAAGGTAGCTGATGCACTTTCAAGAAAGATGGAAGAGGATTCTGCTGTTTTAGCACTCATTTCATTCCCTACTCCTATTTGGATTACTGAACTGAAGCATAGTTACTCAGAATCACCCCACATTCTTCAGATCATTACGGCTCTAGAGAAAGGGGAACAAGTTCCAAAAGCATTCTCCTTGCAACAAGGTCTTTTACTCAGAAAGGGCAGACTGATGATTGTTCCTGGTTCATCATTCCAGAAGAAGGTATTGCAATACATCCATTACAGCCCAGTGGCAGGCCATGTGGGCTACCATAAAACCTTGCACAGAGCTAGAATGGATTTTTTTTGGCCTGGCATGAGGAGGGATATCAGGAAATTAGTTAAGGAGTGTCAAGTTTGTCAAGTTAACAAGTTAGAAAATGTGCTGCCAGCAGGTTTACTTCAACCCTTGCCCATTCCTCAGAACCCTTGGCTTGATATTGCCATGGATTTTATTGAGGGCCTCCCAAGTTCTAATGGAAGCACTGTTATTCTAACAGTGGTGGATAGATTGACCAAGTTTGGTCATTTCTTTCCCTTAGCTCATCCATACACTGCAGCTAAGGTGGCAGAGATATTTTTTTCTGGAGTTTTCAAGCTTCATGGGTTACCTAAAACAATTGTCTCCGATCGTGATGTGGTGTTCACAAGTTTGTTTTGGCAAGAACTCTTCAAGATGCAGGGCACAACCTTGACTATGAGCTCAGCTTACCATCCTCAATCTGATGGTCAAGCTGAAGCTTTGAACAAGGCTGTTGAAGCTTACTTAAGGGCTTATAGTGCTTCTAAGCCCAAGAGTTGGACTACTTGGCTTCCTATGGCTGAATGGCATTACAATACCTCGGTGCATACCTCTACAGGAATTTCTCCATTTCAAGCCTTGTATGGAATGCCTCCACCAAGATTACTGTCTTATGTAGCTGGTACCACTACCAATGAAGCAGTAGATCAACACTTGAGAAATCGTGAGCAAGTCTTATCCTTGTTGAAAGAGAACTTAAGCAAAGCTCAGAATAGAATGAAGATCTATGCTGACAAGGGGAGATCCGAGAGATCTTTTGTGGAGGGTGATTGGGTGTTTCTCATACTTCAACCTTATAGACAAAAATCAGTAGCCATGAGACATAACATGAAGCTTGCTCCTCGATATTATGATCCCTTTCAAGTCATTCAGAAAATTGGGACAGTTGCTTACAAGTTGAGTCTGCCTCCTACATCCAAAATTCATCCAATTTTCCATGTTTCTTGCCTTAAAAAGAAACTAGGGGATCAAATTACCCCTTTACCCACCTTGCCTCCAGTTGATGGAGAAGGGGCTGTCCAACCTGAGCCTGAACAGATTCTGGCACGGCGTATGAAGAAGTTAGCAGGTCGTGCTGTCACTGAAGTCTTGATCAAATGGGTGGGAGCTGCTGTGGAGGATAATTCTTGGGAACTGTTATACAAGTTAAGGTCTGTCTATCCTCACTTGATAGGCACTGTCTTGTGACGGTCACGGGTGCCTTGGGGGCAAGGCCTTGAAGAGGAGGAGATTGTCACGAGTGCTTGGGGGCTAGGTCTTGAAGAGGAAGGAAGGGAATACGGGCTGCTGTTGAAGGAGAAGCATCTCAGAACACGGGAGAAGGGAAGGAGGCTTCGACTTAAGGGTTGCGGTTATAACGACTTTTTGAATAAAAGAGGGAAGTAGTTACTTAAGTGAAACGGTGCACTTTGGATTAATTGTGTAGTGTCGTTTAATTTGCATGATTGTGTGTTTTGAGCCTTGAGTAAAACGGTGAGTTTTGCCTTAAGGGTTGTAGTGTGCGTTTTACGTGTCAGTCATGGTCGTTTAAGGCCATCTTCATGCTCTGCGGGTATAAAACCAGAGCAGATCAGTTGTAATTCGGCATTGATTGTTCATTGGAATTTAATACAATTTGGAGGTTGGGAATTCCTCGAAAATTCCCTGTCAAGATTCACGAATGGAATCTTGCATTTGATCATAATCTCGTGTAACGGAGACTCATTCTTTGTTGAGGAATCTGTGTATTAGAAGGAATTGATAGCTGTAGTGTTCTTGCGAAGGAGATACATTACACTCCTCCGCGACGACCACCTCCTAAGCGTCAGATCTGGTAGGTGCTTTCATTTCCTCACTAGTTTTTTCTTGTATGGTTTTGAGCTTTCATGGTACCGGTTTTACTAGGAATCTCCCCAGCCCAAGCTGTGAATATTTCTTCAACCTTTTCTTACAAAAAAAAAAAAATTGGCCTTGCTCCGCCTAGAAATTTATTTAATTAAAAATATAGTTTAAAAGCAAATGCTTTCGTTTTCAATGAATTATCAAGGGAAATCAAAGTAGTATCCTATTGGTATATATCCAGTTGAAGGCTGATAGCAAAGCTTTAGTGCATTTTGCTTTCGATACCCAATTTATTTTATTCCTGGAGATGCAGCGTTTATTTAGCTTTTTATTGAACAGATTTGGTTGATTTATACCTTTGTTTTCGTTTTATTTCTGTCCATTCCGTCATATTTGCCCTCTCTTGCCAAGTTTTATGTCCATTTCTTCGACTTCGTATGTCATCTGATCTATGCTCATTTAGCCCGATAGATGATCGCGGTTGAAGCTGCAATGTAGAGACTTGCCTCAAACAATTTGCTTAAAATCTGTTGTTTTCATTTAGTCTGGTTTTCTTGAATTTGACCTGCATTTTTTTATTTTCTGTCACCAAGCAGCCATTAGTTTAGTTGCTTGTGGTCTTTCTTTTTCTAGGTTTTAAATAATTTGGTTGATCTGAAACTATTTAATTTTCCGTTGTCAGCATTTGTAATGTTCATTAGGTCGATCATTTCACGAGTTCAATATGTTATATTTGTGTGTATGGGTTATATTTCAGTAAATTGATATAGTTTGTGATTTGCTTTACAAATTCAAATGGATATATATATATATATATATATATATTTATATATATATATATAATGTGCAGAAATCTCCATCAATGTATTTACTATTGTCCTTAACAACAAAAACAAAAGGTAAATATGCTGCAGTGATATGCCATTCTCTTTTATCACCCAAGTTGGAGATAGTGAGTGGTGGGTTCAGTTCTTGTTGGCATGCAGTAATCTTATTAG
This sequence comes from Juglans regia, assembly GCF_001411555.2. Taxonomy (NCBI): domain Eukaryota; kingdom Viridiplantae; phylum Streptophyta; class Magnoliopsida; order Fagales; family Juglandaceae; genus Juglans; species Juglans regia. Next base: position 19,856,136 of record NC_049908.1, read on the forward strand.
GATGCAGAATAAGAGTTTTGAGTTCCTTATTCTAGTTACTACAATGTATAAATTATGGAAATTTCATCAACCCAGGTATTCATAGATGCAATTTGGGGTGGATGGAACACAGCTAGAGCTGTAGTTAGGGATTTTGGTTGTGTTATCATTGGTATGTATCCTTAGAAATGTACTTAAAATGTATAAAGTTGTTCATTTAAGTTTATAGTTGATTTATTTGGTCATCCAATTTTACTAATTGCAATATCTTAACCCTGCAGATTAAGGTACAAGTGTTGGTGAAATTACAAGTACAGCAACCAAGAGCTGAGCAAACCATTCAAGGATATAGAACTACTAATTTCTGTAAAAATCCTTCACAGGCTCTAAAAAAAATTTATTGGTTTTCCCATGTAGTGTGTGGTTTGGACTTTACATTTGTTTCATGGGTTGTAAAAAATTATTTGTGAGTTCATTTTAACAGATGTGGGTGTGATTTTATATTAGTATCAAGTTGATAGATGTGGATGTGCTTCTGTACTTGACAACTTCTAATTGTGAAGTGCTATCAGGTTGGTAGATCATGTCGGTTTGTAAAAGATATGAACCTGGAATGAGATGGTCATTTTGATTGCATATTCTTCTGCTCCTAGACATTGATTTGGTATTTCTTTCCATTTAGGGGATACAAACTTTAGAGAGTGTGCAATTTTCTATGTCAAATAGAGACAACTCAGCACATCATCAGCTACAAGTAGATTGAATTGACCATCAATGACAGATTTATTCTCAACAATAGAAGAGAAGGTTCTGTTAGATTCTCTATCTTCTCATTAGTAGCGACTATGTCTTCCTGTTTCCACAATTTCCATTCCAAAAAACATGTTTTCTTCAAGAACATTCTAATTGTTACTGTAATTTTTCATTATCTGTAATAGTATTAACATTTGTACTTTCTTATTGTTAACAAGCACGAAATAAGTTGCTTTCAGACTTTTCCATTTCATTCAATTTCATTAAAGCTTTCCATGTCAGCACTTCGATGCACATCGATGCGCATCCTCGCCTACCTTAAGAGTTTTCCCCCTAGAAATGCTCTTAGCAAGCAGTCTCTTTCATGAGACAAAGTTCAAGTTTTTATTGGCCATTAAATCCTAAATTTTCACCTCTGCTCATTAACCCTCCTCCATTGCCTTCTTTGAATAGTTAAAACCCTAATATCAAAATCTGCAAATTATCAAAATCTGAATCCTCCCTCCACCCTGGTCTCTCTCTCTTCGGCGGCCTCCCCAATCTTTGAAGGAAGTGAAAGGGTTGACTATTTCTATGTCGTCGACGAATCGTATGGTGTTTCTTATTGCGAAAAGATGAATATTTGTTTTCAACTGAATTTCGATATTTTTGTAGTCTTAGATCAAACATTGAAATTTTGCATCCTCGTTACAAAATTCAATTTCTTCCTGCATAATTCAGATAAATCTGGAAAAGAGTTAAGCGTTTCGTTTATTTTTCTTAGGTTTGTGGTAGTTGAGGAAATCATATTAGGAAACTTTTGAATCGATCCGTCGGTATTTCAAGTCAAGCATGTGATTTTAGAATAAGATAACGATGAAAAACCTTGAGCGATTGGCAAATGTAAATGTAGTTTTAGCAGGTTAGCTTCTACTTGTATTGTTTTGTGGCATTGTTGGGATTCGATTTTTTTGCAATGGCGCTTTGCTTTGTTTGAGATATTAACAGTGTTTGACATTGTTCAAACTTTCATGAATTCTTCTTTTGGTGAAGTGAAAATTTCTGATGGTGAAGGACAATTTTTGGTCGTGGAGGTTTTCTGTAGTGTGAAGTTATTCAGTGTGAATGAGACTATTGAGATTATGGTTTGATTTCTGATGTGGCGTTATGTTTTGACTCAACCCGGCGCTGCCGCCCTTCCGACAGTATTGATTTGTCTCGACGCTAAAATACACGCATTCTATCCGACCGATATTTCCGGCCGCTACTGTTATTATCGGCCAGATGTTTTTTTTTTTTTTTTCATTTTTTCAAACTACAAACTTATTTTTTAACCCCTAATTTAGACTAGACTTTTTATAATTTATATATATATATGTATTTATATATAATTTATTTATATATAGACTATTATTTTGAAATATAATTTATATATATAATTTATTTATATATCGACTACCCGAAACGTTATCCCGAAACGCTATCTCGAAGCGATACCGGTATCGAAATATTTCGTTCCAGTACCTTAACCGGTACGACGTCCGGTACGGTATTCAAAACATTGGTGGCAGCAGATGAAAGGAAGGCTGATTTCCTTCTAATAACAATTTGACCGGTTCTAAGTGGAACTTTTAGGGGTTTTAAAAATTAACCGGAAAACCAACCCTCGACCGATTCGGTCTGGAATTGATTTCTTTAGTTTCAAAATCGGCCAGTACCAGTCCTGTTCCGATTCTATGCTTTTTAAGATCGGACTAGACTAGCTCACTATATTATATATTTTAAATTAATTTTTTTAATATTATATATAATATTTTAATATTATATATAATATTTTTATATTATATTTAATTTTCATATATAATATATATAATTATATAAATTATAATTATATATAAGATGATGTTATTATAATTTATAACTTAAAATTTTAATCTTAAACATGAAAATTTATTTGATCATGTGCTTTAAACATAAAATATATATTAATAAAATTTTATGGCCTAAGAAATTCTCAATATATTCCTTTTGATAAATACATAAGGAAAATGATAGAGCCACCGCTAGTGGCTCCCACTGGGAGTCACCGCTGGCTCTATCATGTATTTTTTGATATCTTTTTTTTACAATTATTTTTATATAGATTTTTTTAACAATTTTAAATATTTTAAAAAAATAAAAATATATTATAATATTATTAAAAAATATTTCCTTAATCATGAAGTAAAAAAAATTATTTTTTTATTTTACTTCATGATTAAGGAAATATTTTTTAATAATTTTTTTACGTCATGATTAAGGAATTGTTTTTTAATAATATTATAAATTTATTTTATTTTTTTAAAATATTTAAAAGTATTAAAAAAATTTCTATAAAAAATAACTGTAAAAAAAAAAAAATCAAAAAACACATGTTAGAGCCAGCGGTGGCTTCCAACGGGAGCCACCAGTGGTGGCTCTAGCATTACTCAAATACATAATATATTAGTAATACTAATATACATTAGTATATTAATTACATTTCGCTTTAATTAATTAGTATACATTAATATATTAGGTTGCGTTTAGTTTCCAAACTCAGTTGAGTTCAATCTAATTTTAAACTAAGTTTAACATCTAAATGCCCAACTATCAAATTACTGAATTCATCCCAACTCAAAACTTTCTTACACGTGGGACCCACAACATTTTTCAACTTCAAATATATTTATGCGTGAGACTTACAACCTTTTTCAATTTCTTATAAAAAGTACTAAACTTATCTTAATATCCAAACATACTTTAAACTTAGTTTAGATGAGCTTCACATAACTTTTTTCACTACTTAACTCACTATTATTCTAAAGAACTCAACTTAGCTTTTAGAGTAATGATATATCTACATTTTATAACCGTAATGATATAATAATGCTATTAAATGAGGATATTTTTATAAATAATATTATTTGTATAAGATATATTATAAAAATACATCTCATTTAAAATATTTTTTTTAAAAGTTTAGAAGGTCAATTATTTTTAAGTTAGAATAAATAGTTTAAATGAACTTTTTAATTATATTTTTACTTAATGATTAAGAAATTATTTTTTTAATAATTTTATAATTTTTTATTTTTAAAAATATCTATAAAAATTTAAAAAATAGTTGAATCTTTTAAAACATGTCATAAAATTATAAAACAAATCCTGCTCTCGTCATGCCAGTTTGTGTCTCGTCCTTAATTAAATGATGATAAGGTTGTTGATCACATGTCAGTGAAAGTTGTGTGACAGCCTGCGTTAACTTTGTCATATCCATTTTGTCAAAGAGAACTCATGGGGACTACTTATATACTCCCCTTCATTTTTACACCTCTGGTCAATGCAAAAGACATGCCCATTAATTAAAAGTTGTGATTGATTTTGACTTGAGGAATATCTACATTTTCTAGCCCCTTAAGTGGTGCACGGCAACCTTAAAGTCGAGTTAACTCGGTTTGTTAGAGCATTAATATTGATCTATATATATATACTAACGGCCACATCTGTCAAATTGAAAAAAAAAAAAAATATAACTTTAAATATTAAAATAATTTAATATATAAAAATAAAATTATTATTTATTTATATTTATCATTTATTATGAAATTTAAATTATATTAAAAATTCAAATTAATTAGATAATTTTTTTTCTTAAAAATGTACAGTAAAATTTTATTATTTATTTAACGATAAAAAATTAGTATTTTAATTATCTATTTTATGTTAGTTTAAATCAATATTTAAACTTATATCTTTAGATTAAATCTGAAAATTAAAGATGAAGAGTTGTAATTTAAAACTTATAAACTAATATTTTTCCACACCTTTCATTTCTCCCTCTCTCTCATTCTCCACGCACGATTGTAGTATTACGTCGCACATTGACATTCACACAGACGAATCCAAAAAGAAACAGAAAAACAAAACAAACGTGAAAAAAAAAAAAAACATCTTTACTATTCATTATTGTTGATGAACAGTATAGGGATATGCAAAAAAAAAAAAAAAACCACACAGCCTCTTTACTATTCATTACTGTTGATGAACAGTAATAGGATAGCCTCTTTTAAGATATAGGCAGATATATATATATAAAAAAATTGAAATTAATTTTAAGTGTATGATAGCCTCTTTTAAGATATAGCCTCTTTAGATTAAATCTGAAGATTAAAGATAATATATCACTTTTAGTATTACTCTATAAAAGTCTAAATAACTTAAATAAAAATCTAAAAAATATTTATCACATAAATTTGATCCGATAAATTCAATTATATATACTTGCTTTTACAAATTCTAATACAATCACTAAAAATTCAAGAATTATAAATAATAATTACATAATAATCCGATTATAAAGCAAACATTTGACAGAAGTAATAATTTATTTTACTCTTTAGATGAATACAAAAAAAAAAAGTCTATTTAAAGAGAAAGAGGTAATATAAACACTTGCGAAAAAAAAAAAAAAACCTCTATACTATTCATTACTGTTTATGAACAGTAACATTAACAGTAATGTACAGTACATATATAGCGGCTTTTAAGTATAGGCAGATATATAAAATCATTTTTTTTACATATCTATTTTATTATTTAAGCAAAATTTTTATATTAATTTATACATATTTGAGATAAAATATGAATAAAATATTATTTTTTAATATTATTATTATTTAAAAATTTTAAAAATTAAATTATTTATTAAATTTTATATAAAATTTTAAAAAAATTATAATAATTAAATAAAATAAATTGTGATGAATTTGAACCTCCTTATCCAAACCCGGCCTAAAAAGTAAAGTGTTTTTCTAGACCTTCCCACTTTTAGGGGCGTATTGGGTTTAAGTTTTAAGTCTATGTTCATTCTCATAAAATTCTTCATTTCGTTTTATTTTATTTATTTATTATAATTTTTTTAAATTCTTATATAAAATAAAATAAATAATTTAATTTTTTTAAATTTTAAAATAAAAATAATATTAAAAATATATTTTATAATAATATTTTATTTAATTTTTAATTTATAAAAATAAATGAGACCTAATTGTAGACTTTTCAACTTCAAAAATTACGATATTTCGTAGTGATGGATGGATGAGGACTCGGATTTTCTGTCATTATCGTTAGTGAGTGACAGCTTGCAAGGCTAGCCTTACTCCAAACATCATCTCACAAATTACTGAGCTTGCTTTTTTGGTCTTGTCCGATTATTAGAGATGTTCGGTCCGGTTTCATTTTAGATAAAATTTAAAATCAAGTCGATATGTATGGATTTTAAAAAATATAAAATCGATTACGCACTGATTTTGTTTTTCAATTAATAATTTTGATTTTATCGATATTTAGTCCAGTCTAATCTAATTTTCTGATTTTTTTATAATATAAAATTGTTATTAAAAAAATGTTTATAAAAAAAAAAACTGTTTTAAAAAAATATGTTTTATACTTTTATTCTAAAAATCTGTTATTATTCCAAAAATCTGCTTTACAAAAAAAAAAAAAAATCTCATTTACTAAAATATGATTTACTAAAATCTGTTTTATTAAAAAATCTGCTGCAAGCCTATAAAGTCTAACAAATTTCAAGTCCAAATACCAAAAATCTAAATTACAAGTCTAAAAATCTAACAATTACATCGTCGGGTGTTTCTATTTTATTTGAAAGATCCATTTTTAGTAACAAAAATAAAATTAATAAACACAGTTATAACTATATAATAACTAAACCAATGGGGGTAAGTTTTATCAAATGAAAATCTTAATTGGCCTTAGGCCTTAGAGCCCAATTTAAACAAAGGATATAACTGCAGTCTGCAAACACAATTAATAAACAGTTTATTTCACAAAATCCTAATAACACAAACACATAACTACATAAGGATATCGATAGGAGACGGCATTTTCAAGTCCAAATGTTAACCATAGAAAACGATGACAATGAAAATTTGTATAGCCTTTGACATTATGTTGCTAAAAGAAACCAAAATAATCTAACCCATAAATCGCCAAAATCTGGTTAAAAATATACGTCTCCGATAAAGAAACAAAGCATACACGAAATCTAGTAAGAAGCCAATATCCAAAAAACCAGCAACTGAAATTATTTCAAAGTAATTTCAAATTGTTAATCTATACAGAAATCATACACAATCACATTGGCTTAAATAAATAAATATTTATACACAAATACAGAAATTAATCTATACCCAAACACAAATACATGAAATCAAATTGTTAATCTATACAGAAATTATTTCAAAGTAATTGCACAAACACAATCACAAAACCCTAATAACGCAAACACGTTACACAATCACAATCAAAATCCAACCCTAAATTATTTCAATAAAAAAAATCAATCGGTAATATTATATCAAAATTCATTTGGTAAAAAGATTTTTGTGATTGTGTTTGTGTGTTTGGAAAAAAAATCAATCGGTAATATTACTAGATTTTTGTCATTTGGCACATTGACTTGAGAGAGGGGCAACGTAGTGTCGAGATTCGAGAACTTGAGAGAGGGGCCGATGGTGAGATGTGCGACAGCCGTGAGGGGAGGTGGGGAGGTGCAGAGACTCAGAGAGTGAGGCAGAGTCTGTCTCTCTACCGCAGAGAGACAGAGTCGACTGGAACTGGAAGAGAGGGGCGCCTTTTCACCTTCGGTCCTTCACGTTTGTTCAATTGTTCTTGTTTTAGCTTTTAGCGTTAGGGTTTATTTGAATTGAAACAAAACTAGACTGGAGACTTGAGTATTGGAGAGGAAACGACGCCGTTTCCTGTTGGTTTGGACTTTGGACCGTTTGGTTTTTCTTTTTTTAAATGATCATTAAAAGAAATTATGATGGTTTGAGAAATTGATAATTATAATTTATATATATTTGTAATACATTTAATGCATAGTTATAGATTATAGTGATTTAGTTATAGTGATTAGTACAACTATTTTAGTATGTATAAGTATAACTATAGACTATATTAGACTATTAGTATTAGTTATATATTAGTATAATTATATAATATATTAGACTATATAATTGTATTAATATTAGACTATTAGCATTAGTTAAAGTGATTTAGTATAACTATATTAATATAACTATAGTCTATATTAGACTATAGAGATGTTTTGTATTCACAGCTCATCTCAATTCATCTCAACTCATCTCACTACTATTCATTACTATTCAGCAACTTTAACTCACAAATCTCACTACTATTCACAACTCATCTCATTACTATTTACAATTCATCTCAACTCATCTCAACTCATCTCAAGTCATCTTCGAATCCAAACGTCTCTATATGTATACCTATAACTATAGTGAGTTTAATTTATTATAACTATATTATTGATAGTATTATAGTGATAGTATTAGTATAGTGATTTAGTATAGTGATTTATATACTAATTTATATATAAACTTAAAGTATATTACTAATAATAATAGTAATATTAATTAATATAAATTATATACCAATATATATCCGTATTACTAATCTACTAATGTCTTATGTAATTAATTACTTATCAAAAAAAGTATTGAGAATTTATTAGGCCATCAAAATTTAGTTATATATATTTGAGTGATTTTCTTTCTTTTTTGATTCTTACTTCTTATGATAAAATGTTATTAATAATTTAATATATATATTTTATGTTTAAAGCATATCATCAATTAAATTTCCATATTTAAGATTAAACTTATATTTTATAAATTATAATAACATTATCTTATATATAATTATATTAATAACATATGATCAAACAAATTACAAAAGTTCATATTTAAAGTTTTACGTTATAATTTATATTATTTCATATATGATATATAATTATATATATATATATATTATATATACAAATTTCATATATAATCATATATTATATATAAAATTAATTTTTATATATATTGTTTTTCCTAACCGGTTTGGTTTGGTCCCAGAAACTATGGAACCAAAACCAGACTAGGTCCAGCCGG